>NW_026099574.1:41681786-41682936 GCF_025091365.1 Daktulosphaira vitifoliae
TATCTACTACTCATGCGCGCATATAATAAACTAATATTGCCATTATTTGTGAGAAACATGAGCCTAAAGCTATACTGGAGTAAATATTGCTGTACATATTTTCTCTTCTTTCAAATGCAATTGTGTAGTCTAATCATAGTCATTTATAATTTATGTGTTTTATTTATATTTGTATATAATTTTATGTGGACATGATGTCAACTTTCGAGTGTATCTACAAGTTTCTTTTTCTTTTAACGTCGATGCGAAGCTGAGAAGGTATTTTTATTGTTGTTGACTATTGCATTATTGGAAATAGTTTAAAATTTGACAACATTAGAAGAAAACTTCAATTTTAGGCACTTAAAGAAATTATTTAGACAATATAGAAGTTTTATTTAGTATAGCTATTACAAATGTTTATAAAAAATTAAGGTTAAATATTACCGTTATATTTACAAAATCAAACTAACAGCATAGTTTTACTCATTTATTCATATTTAAATCACAAAGTATGAAGTAATGCATTGAATGAGTCATTTAGGATAACAGTTTAATGCAAAACCTTTTTGTATAGGAGTTATTTGTATGTTTTTACTTGAATAAGTAACGAATATCTGACGATCAATTTTATGTTTCATTTCAATTTTTAATATTTAAAAAAAAATGTAATCTATTAATGAACATACAAATTTGTAGCGCTAATGTTGTTGAGTGGTGGGATAAGGAGATTAATCCCCCAGAAATTTATAAAAATTATAAGAATTGTTATATAAAAATTATTTTTTGGAGGCAGGAAATTGAATTTAGTCCCCGAAAAACATTGATCACCATACAGCTATATGTAGCACAAAACTATATAATTTTGGTTACTAAATAGTCGTACATGTAATATATTATTTTTAATAAATCAAATAAATTAAATAACTATTATATGTGAATTAATAATATTTTGCGGTTGTTTTTAAATTTCTGTAGTCCATTACGTAATTGTGATTAATAATTATTACATATTAACCAAGGGCAACCTGCAGCTATTAGTTAAAGATAAGTTTTATCGCCAAGTTATGGAAATTTGACCGAAGGACGTGAAAGAATTATTTTCAAAGAATACCAAATTAATAATACAAACTTTTCTTCTTGAAATAATTAACAAATAGTACTAGTTATT
>NW_026099574.1:41683036-41807794 GCF_025091365.1 Daktulosphaira vitifoliae
AATTCTGTTTATTTTCTCGTATTTTTTTATATTCAAACCCGGAAAGTCGTTTTCGTGACGACATGGTCAATGCGTAATTGTATAATATTATAACAAATATTGAATGATTTATAAACAAAAAATAATATACAAGTTTNTGATTTATAAACAAAAAATAATATACAAGTTTTTAGATAGCAAAAACTACCAATAATTAAAATATCTTTTTTTATAATCTACGAAGTATAAATAAAATTAAAAATACTTGAGCTCTATTAATCTTAGCAAAAACAATCAAATATAATAAATACCGATTATCTTTTACTTTGACATCGTCTTAAACCGTATTCCATATGTTGTTCACCGATGGACGATTGTTGAGAAATGAAATTCAGTAAGATAAAAATTGGTCTAAACTCTCGTTAAATTCGACAAATGTATAACGCACAAAATAAAAATACCAACAGGTGACGGTCGTTTTTCTCATTATCAGTAAATAAAATAGGTTTTTGGGAATACCGGCCACACGGGTAGTGGGCAATAATCTAAAAGGTATATATATATATATATAGTTATAAAAGTATTCACTATAATATAGTGTATATATGTATAGTTATATTATAACTATGCACTGATCAATCGTAGTCACAACAAAATAGCGGAATTAATACGATAACAGTGTAGACATAAAATATTAATATTACTTCATTTTTTTTTCGACGATTATTAATTTAATTTTGCCGCCTCAATATATTTAAAATATTTTGCCGCCCTAAAGCAATGCATGACTTGCTTGTACCCTAGCGACGGGCCTGATGATACCGACTTATGTGTGTGTGTAATTTTAGCTTCGATGAGAAGGTATTAATTTTACTAAGATGTGTTTTTTTTTATTTATTATTTATTTTTTAATAATTGATTTATAAGATAATATAAGTTATTACGTAATCCAAAAAGGCGCCCAATTACTTAATACGTAATCAAAAAGGCGTACAATTATCTATAACACCTATATACGTATGTATCCAAAGGGACGCACAATTACTTATAAATATATATATATAGTTGTCGCGTTCGCTATCACTATCTACGCCAAAAAAAAAAGAAGACTAACAGAAAAATATACCAGTTCAGGTGAACGTCGAAAACGGAACAGAACGCAATATCGATAATCNATTTTGCCGCCTCAATATATTTAAAATATTTTGCCGCCTTAAAGCAATGCATGACTTGCTTGTACCCTAGCGACGGGCCTGTTAATAATGCATTATTAATAAGTGCTTTAAATAAAAGACAAGTTGTTATTTTTTTTATTTAATAATTATTACCTACATTTAAAAAAAACCGATAACAAATTTAAAAATAAAAACATAAGATAAGGTAGCAATAGCCTGCTTGACCATCATAATTAAAACACCTAATTCCACACCTAATTGATTTTTCATAAATTCACAACTAGTGAGAGAATCAGAACTCAGTAGTTTAGCCAGTTCAGGACAAAACTTTGTTCTAATCGTCACATACTTCCCAAAAATGTGACAGATAAGGTGTTGTCATGAGTAGCGATTGAACGAGTTGAAAATAAGAAGACTCGAAGTCAACAATTTAATAATAATTCGACTATAATTTATGCTAAATAAAAACTTAAAAATAGTATTCTCTCGTTTCATCGTTTCATGGACATCATTCGAAATAACTTTTATTCGATTATATACATTTCAAGATCAAGAAATCATTGTTTTTATAATAAACGAGAAATCATTAGAAATAATCACTCGATTATAGAATAATCAATATTATTTAAAAAATCAGAATATCTCGATTATATAATAGATATGATTTCAATAATCGAAATATCTCGATTATGCCCATCACTACTTAGAAGGCATTAGTCATTCAAGAGATGCCGTAGCCCCAAATAATTAAGAAAATATATGTATTTTTATACAAAACTAAAATTTAAGATGAGGCAAAAATCCATTTAGCACTTCCAATTTTTTTCATAAATGAACACCAATGTATATAATGTATTCGATTTGATGCTCGTCAACCATTGGTTCATAACTAAAATTTAATTATTTATTTTAATATTAAAAAAGTTTAAGGTGTATTTTTTAGTATGATGCCAGCATTTTACAGTGATAGTTTGAGGTGAGACACGGATATTGTTATTTTTATCATTTCCGGGCCTTGCTATTCCTCCCGTCAAAGTATAAAAATGTCAATAACCACCTAAATACTGGTACAAAAGTTGTTATGGACTAATAATTTTCTTAATTATATCGTTATCTATTAAATAAACTAGTTAATTATGTTGCCATTTGAAAAAATAAAGTCGACGTCATTATAAGCTATAAAGAATGAACACAAAAAATACTTCATTATTGATAAATTGAAAAAACATATACCTTAAAGAAACCAAAAAAAATTCTGAAGGTTATTTTTATTTTTTGATCAATTAAATGAAAACTGTATGTACATTGTGTTTAGATCTTAATCACTCATTACAAAACCAAAAGAGGATAATATTTCGAAAACGATCTTATATCCATTTTGAGAGTAACCTAAAAATTAAGCATGATAATTAAATTTGAAAATGTACTGTTTATTATAATAAATCGTAATTAATGCTATATTTTTAACGACGAATATGAGATCTTCTCCAAAATATTATTGTTTTGATTTAATAATGAGTGTTATTACTCTAAATGCAGTACATAGTGTATAAAATGCATTTTTCACACTCGAAAATTGGAAACACGACGTCCTCTTAATTTTTTTAACTTATCCTATCTTAATTACAGACATACGTTTTTACGTTCTAAATTCTTTCCCAATTTAATTTTTAATTTCACTAATTGCTCAAAGCTCTATTTTTATCTATATCATTATAAATTTTCAAAACATTAAGAATCCAAAACATTTTTATGAAATAATTTTTAATAAAAACATTAATTAATCTACTGCAAATTTGTTTATGATAGAAAGATACACTAAAATTTAATTATCTTTAACAGTACTTTATATATTTTAGAATTGATTTTTATATACAATTTTATATTTGTACACATAAGTATCATTTAAGTTTTTTAATTACGTACTTGAATAGCATATCAAATTTTATGTATTAAAATGGAACTTATAATTCGTAAATTTGAAATAAATAATTAGATAGGTTAGTTTGACATTTTTAATACACAAGTTGATTTGACAACCAAATATTGTAATTTTGTCATAAAGTGTGCCTATGAAAAATTCGAAAAAAATATGATATTTTTATCAAAAATTTTCTATGCACTGTTATGTGCGTTAAACACATCTATATATGTTTGAACAAATTCGGACATTTTTTTGAAGAGTGTAGGTACATTACAATATGTATTAAGTGATAATTTAAACTTATACCGAAATTGTAATTATCTTAAAAAAAGTAACCAATTACTGATACGACCATAAGTAAAGTAAAATTTAAAGGGTCTGGATATTGATGAAAAAATATTTTCTTGAAATAAATGCATATGACTCATCATTTTTAGGAACTTAAAAAAGTATGAAGCTTTTCCAAGATTTCCAAATTTCCGTCTAAAGTAATGATCATGCATAAAAATAATAAAATGAAATCAACTATAGTAGGATAATGTCATCTTTTGATTTATATCTAAGTAGTAAAATTTGAAAAAATAATTATTCTTATAAAAACAAATAACTTGTTATTATTTTAAAATATTTTTATATAATACTATTTTATTTACCAAGGAGTGTAAACATTCTTTTTTTTTTATTTATAACTTAATTGTTTTGGTCGTGAGGGATAATTTAAAGTAAGTATAATTATGAAAATAAGTATAATTTAAACAGTGTTAAATTCTTGTAATTTTTTCTCTAAAGTATAATATTTTAATTATTGAATCGTATACATAACCCATACATTTATTAGCATTGGTATATTATTTTTTGTCGAATAATATAGGCTACTTAAATATGACACAAAGAAGTAACATATTTGCTAGACTTGTTACCTCCATGAGGAACTTACTTAAGAAAAAGCCTAAAACTGAAATCAGCACACCTGTAAGTGTTATTTTTATGAAACATACAAGTGATTCAAAGAGTAGTGAAGCTCAACTTACACCAGAATCACCTCCATCAATACCCTCAAAAGTACAAGTATTTATGGATAAGAAGGAAAATGGTTTGTACTTATTTTGTATACATATAACCACAGTTTATAAGTTCTTACACATACATTATTTTTATAATTTTCTGAAAAGACTTAGTGCAAATTTATTATAAAATATTACAACGGCGCGAACAAATTTTTTGAAAAACATCAAATTTCTATACATTGTTAGTTTAATACATTGCTTAAATGTAGATTCAAGTAAAAATAAAGTTCATTTAGATATTAATGACTTCAAAGTTACTGGTACAAAATGTGAAATGAGCAAGCCTCGCCTTGGAGGAACCGCCTATTTAATCCTCCACGCCAGATAAGTATATTAAAATGAGGTCCGCAGTTCATACAAAATGTATTAATATATGAACCTCATTTTAATTGCACCCTTTTATGAAATAAGAATTTAGTTAACAAGAACGATATACAGTTTACTCAATTTAGCTTAGATTCAGGAAAGACAGAATCACTATTCAAATCATTTTTATTTTTAATTTATTTATTTTGCACAAGTGTTTTGAGTATTACAACTAAAAGTTATTTAATATGCTTAATCACCACACCCAAACCCATCGCAAAATATTTGACTGATATTAAGAATTTTTACTATATTACTATTAGCTAAATACTATTTATTCGATGTATTNGTCTACAAAATATATAAGAACACAATTTTTACTATATTACTATTAGCTAAATACTATTTATTCGATGTATTAGTGGGAAATTTTATTTAGTTATTTTTTAGTTAAAATAGAATATTTTAGTGCGCCAAATATATTTTATAACACCAAATTGTATAGATCTTAACAAACACAAAGGCACTCTAATATTGTAACTGTCTATATAATTCAATGACGCTGTTCCCTATGCAAATGTAATGCATATTTTGAACTAAAATGTAAAATTTTAATAAAGATCTTTGAAATAATATTTTCTAGATAATTGCTATAAATGAATTGAATGAGTGATAATAAGTATCTCTTATTATTCCTGGTTTTATCAAATTCTCTTATTTTATGTCAGAATTGAAAATTCTACCTTTATACAATGAAGTTACTATTAAAAAATAAAAAACCTGTTGCCTAATTAAAGGATTTTAAAAGAGCCTAGATAATCGAGTGACGTCAGTTTAATAATATATTATCTTTAATCAACCAACCCTATTTAGACAATACTTGATAATAATTCTTAGAAATTAGAATAAATATTGAATATATTATGTTGTTACATCATAATAATTTTTATGTTTCAAAAGAAAATGAAACCTTGGAGTTGATTTTTGAAAAATTGACTAAAACTTCAGGTAATATATTTTGAGTTAAATAATTTGTATATTTTTTATTTTTATATTAACATTTAAAATTTATTTAAATTTTAAGTATTAAATCGTATATACAGTTATTAATATCATTGATGTAGTCCTAAATAAGATTATGAGTACTAGTGTCATTCAAAAACTATAAATAGGGGATGGATAGTTATAAAATTGATTTTTGTTGTTAAAAGAACAATTTTTTTTACATTGTACGACATTTGGTTTCATTATAATTTTTTTATATTATCTTTTTATGTTAAAAAAATTACGACTAAATAAAAAATTATCAATGTTATTTTTAATTTTTCATTAGTTAAGTGATTCATGATAAATGTTCACTCTGTATATGTTCCAACTATAAAGTGTCCGTTCTGTGGTAAGTTTTTTATTAAATTTTTTTATTTCCGCAAAAAAGAATTGTGTTATTGTACTTTAAAATATAATAAATTATGTAGTATTTAATATTTTATGAACTGGATAAACGTTAATATATCAAATACGATGTTTATGTACCCGTGGACCTAAATATTCTTTATTGTACCGTCGACTACACTACTAATTTATTATCTTAATGTTTCCTTAATTTATACAAATATTTCAATTTGTAGACGAAGTTCGGACTTTAAAGTCAGAAATAATCAAACTAAGGAAAACTGTTGAGTATATCATAAATAATGATAGCAAACCAAAAAAACGCAAAGATAAGAAAAAACCGATGAACAAAAAAATAACTGAGTTCGTAGGTTTACAGCAAAGTGGAGGTAGCTTCATATTTTTTCATTTTAAGAGAATCGATAATTAAGTTTATACATGCAAATAAAAAATGGTATTTGCATTAAAAAAAAAAACAACAATTGTATGTAGATAATTTTTGGGTGAATTAATTTAAAGAAATGTTTTTGTTTTGAAACATGAATTTTAGAATTTCAATTAACCTTTAAATGGAGCTCAGTGTTGATAGTAATTATTTATAATTAAAATTTTTATCTCAAAAAAATTATAAATACTTAATTTTTTTACAAAAATTGTAAAAAATTTACAAATTAAAAATTTAAGTTGTTTTAAAAAATGAATAATTATTTATAATATTATATAAAAAATAAAATATTTATTATCATCTATGGCCTTTATTACTGAGACTTAAAAAAAAATATGATAAAGAGTAAATATAAGATTTCTGTTTAATTTAATAGTACAATTTACTCATTATAATATCAGCATATAAACCAAAACACTCAAAAAACTGTTTCACCCGGTCTCTTTAAAATCACTCAGTAATTTAAAAAATAATACTGTGTTAAATACATATTTAATAATTCGAAATCTAATTTGAACCAATACTTAATACTTGATAAATACAGTTGTAATATAACAGAGAAAATATCAGTATTCTAGAAAGTAAGAAAAGCCCCCTTTATTTAAGGGCATTTTAGGTCTTATTCTCTGAATTCCCCTACCTAAGCCACTATAGTTAAGTTATTTAGTTATATAACTATTTTTAAAATGAATAAATATTTATAGAAATTATAATTCAATCAATAATATGCGAATGTATTTTCAGAATTCATAAGATAAAATGTTTAAAAAGTATAATAATTTTAATAACGATGTATAGATATTATAAGATAAACTTAAATACGATTACTTATAATTATGTAGGAATTATTATATTTATATATGTTATCTACGAATAAAAATGTTCCAGATATCATTCCACCAGCTCCTCCACTACATCAAAGTTTGATGGACGAACTGAAATGTGATGTGAAGTTGGAGGTAATTTTTTTAACAGTGAATAATTGAGTATGGTGCAAATTCTAAATTATACCTTAATATGCGTAAACCAATGATCAAAATAATTTCTTAAAATTTATTTTTTCTGGCAATTAAAAGTTACTCTGATTTTTTTTAATGATTTTATACATTAATTATTGTATAATTCGTGTGATTTATGAATAACTTAATCATAAATTATTGATTTTATTGTTAAACACAAATGTGTGCTTACAGTGTCAAGTTACAATTACTCGTACACCTATACATACTGAGTCAGAAGAGATATAATTAATCCATAATTATACTTAAAATAAAATGCTTAAAAAATTCTTATAATATTATATTAATATATTATTTAAATGTTTAATTTTTTCCTTTTATGTAGTCGGTGAAACCAGTGATCAAAGTTATGGAAAAGCCAAAGACTGATGATCAAGAATCAGACCAATTGGTTATTGATATTCGTCGAGCTATTAGCATTCGTCGTACAAGATTTACGATGAGCAGCAGCAGTAGCTCATCCTGTAATGACGATTATGATTAACAAAATAATGTATGTGGAGTTTAATGAGAACTTATCTCATAAACATGCCTCTAATTAATTTTTTTTGTGAAAAATAAACTGTTTTTTTGCTTATCAACTAGTTTTGTAATACAACCATTTAAGTTGCTTCTTTTTTACCTGATATTTTGAGAAAAATATGTTCAGGTTTATTTAAAAAGCTGTTTACATCTTGAAAATTAAATAAATTTTCATTATTAGGTAATATATTTATTTAACTGTAAAAAAAATAACATAATTTACCAAAAACTTTTATTTACCTAAATATAAACATTTTTCTACGTAATTGATAAATATATATATATATATTAATTTAAAAAAATTATAAATTAAATGGCATCAACAAGTTTAAATCTATTATGTTGTGGTTCAGGGATTACATTGAAAAATTTTTTATAAATAGTTTGTCCTTTTCTTCCAGTATATATCCTTTGTATCCACGTATGATCCCACTTTGGATCAATTTTTTCACATGATACAATAACTTTACCAGCTTCCAATGCAAATAATGTACCATTACGTCCAAATCCAACCTATAATTGTATAAATAAAGAAAACATCTAATATAAAATATCTTATACTTACATGTAATCCTGGATGAAATCTTAGATTCCTCTGTAATACCAACATAGTTCCTGCATGAACGTGACATCCTTCATTATACCTTATTCCTCTATGTTTTGGTCGAACGCGACCTCCTGTATTAGCTGTACTTGTACCAGATTTCTTAGATGCATGACGTATTTGAATATGACCTACAGATAAAATTTTTTTTTATTAATTTATTACAAAAATATCTCTAAAGGAACTTTTGTTTTACTTTTTAAAACTATAATCTGCATATTGTTTTCTATAAAACTTAATTGAAAGTAGAAAGCACATTTTTGTTATTTAAACTTAATTGTTTTTATTAGTATTATTAAAATTGTTATAATTTAATAAATCCAATAATTATTTATTTATATTTAACATCCTTTTTGAAAGTTATTGCTTGTGCCAAACCTACAGAATTACCTACGCTAAGGCAACAAAGTCTAATCTCATACATGTACCCCAAAACATGTTGGGTCACTGAGCTAGATAAACGGCATAAATTTTGTTTAATTAAAAGTTCTATATTTATTTCTTAACACCTTTTACTAAGAAATATATCAAACCTATTTGGTTTCGAATTTTCTAACTAATGAAAGGCAATTATATTAAGGAATAGGTAACAGAATTAATACTTTACTATAAGGTTAAATATTGAAAAAAAAATAGATATATAACTTACTAAGTGAACGTATTGATGAAATTATATTAGAAAGTGAAAACTTGTACATATTAAAAATTATTTTATACAAAAGACTTTATTGAAAATTTTCTAATTACTACTATATTTAAATAAATAAAAATTAATAATATATTAATCGCTCATTTCAAATGTAAAATAATAGTTAAAACATTTCATGTATTTGGATCTTATTATAATCAGTTATAGTTTAACATGTATATATTATTTTGATTAAATGATATAATAATTTAATGATAAGGAAATATGATATTCTTCCAAGAAAGACCTATACAAGGTGATAACAAAAAAGTGATTAGTTCGGAATTCAGAAATATAATTCTCAAATAAATTCTAAAAAATTATTTCATCTTTATTATTATTTTATTCTCGGATTAACTAAATTATTAATAGTTAAAAATGTCGTCAGTCATTAATTTAATTAGGAAGAATAATGTAGGGATCCTATTTAAGTACTTGTCAATGAACCAGTGAGTAGTATATTCTTCATAAGCTGAGCTTTAAATTACACTTTATAATTTAATGCAATATGTTAAAAATTACTTAATTAAATTAAATTTATAGACACATAAGAAATGCTTCAAAATGGTATCCAGGTGTGGAAGATATGAAAAAATTTGAACAACCTGTTATGTTTGTACCTGAGGAAGCAGGTGATTGGAAAGTTCAAGCTTGGAATTCAAATATTCAACCTGTAGAACGTGAAGTTAAGAATATGACCATAAATTTTGGACCCCAACATCCTGCAGCACATGGTGTGCTTCGTTTAGTACTTGAACTATCAGGAGAAGTATAATATTATTTATATACATTCAAAACTTGATATCTATTTTATTAAAAAATTGATTTTAGGTTGTCATTCGTGCTGATCCACATATTGGACTTTTACATAGAGCCACTGAAAAATTGATTGAATATAAAACATATACTCAAGCACTACCATATTTTGATCGTCTTGACTATGTATCAATGATGTGTAATGAACAATGTTATTCATTGGCTGTAGAAAAACTTTTGAACATAGAAGTACCACTCAGAGCTAAATATATTAGAAGTATTTTATTTTTATTTATTAATCATTGTGTGTAATTATTACAAAAGAATATACATTTTTTGAAAGTCTATAATTACTAAATGATTGTTAGATTATTACTGTATATTAATGATTTTAAAAACAATTGTATTCAAAATATGTATATTCTTTTAATATAAACATATATATATATATATATATATATATATATTAATATAATATATATATTATATATAAGATAAGATTAGATATATAAGAGTATTTTTATCTAAAAATATCAATTGGGTTTTAGCTCTGTTTGCTGAGATTACTCGCTTATTAAATCATATTATGGCTGTTGGTACACATGCATTAGATGTGGGTGCTATGACACCCTTCTTTTGGCTTTTTGAAGAAAGAGAGAAAATGATGGAATTTTATGAACGTGTTTCTGGTGCAAGAATGCATGCAGCATACATTCGCCCTGGAGGAGTTTCTCAAGTTAGTTTTCTAAATTTTTATTTCTTTTAAAAGATTTTTTTTTCAAAAATTGTAATTATCAATCAGATGGCTATGTTTTGCTTATTTTGTCCCTATATATTATTAATCATTTACATTATATTTTAGCTTCGATGTGAAGCTAAGGTATTGGTTTTACTATGATGTGTTTTTTTTTTGTGTCTGTTACCACTAGATGCTTGATATCTTTACCTATCATTTGGTATATTTTTTTTGTAAATTTGACCCTTTATCTGCCCACAGGGGGGGATTTAAAATGACAACTTTTTCACAAAAAATTAACTTATTCAACTTAACTTTTGAAAATGTTCTGGAAGATCTGACACTTTTATATATATCTTAAATTAAAGCTAATGTAATATACTTTAATTTGAAAAAAAAAAAATTTGACCTCTGGACTTGTCTTCATGGTGAAAATGGCTACCGAATGCTATTTTTGTGTGAAAATTCTTTTTTATTTTTTATATTTATATATAAAAATATATAAATTTTTTATATTTTAAACTTTATAATGCTATAACTTATTGAAAAGTGTATGGATCAACATAATTTTTTTATGAGAAATAATATTTTTTAATAATCCCTTTTTCATTCGACATACTTTATCTTAATCAGGATATTAATAAGGAACTAGCAGATCATGTAGCTTTTGGAATAATACACCAATTTTTTAAAAATTAAACACAATCTAAAGATTTGCATCGAAGCGTTTATTTTTGATAGTGATTTTAATCACTGTCAGATATCATTATACTTGATCCAACTATACCACGGTTCCACTATGACGCGACCCCCTTGTGCTGGGTTTTTTAATTTTTATTTATAAAAGATTGTACCTTAATATAACCTGAAATGTTTTTTTTTAATAATTTGAAAAACTATTAGTTTAAATTTATTTAACTTTTACCTATAGGATATTCCACTTGGTTTATTGGATGATATTTATCAATTTACATCAAAATTTGGTGAAAGAATTGATGAAACAGAAGATATGCTTACTAATAATGGTATTTGGATAGCTAGAACTCGAGATATTGGTATTGTGAGTGCAGAAGATGCTTTAAATTTAGGTTTCAGGTAAATATATCATATATTACATTTACAAGGGAAATTCAGTTGATAGTTAAATGTAATTTACTGACAAATTAATTTAAAAAATTGTATATATTTAACTAATAATTTATTACTATAATATGATAAAGGTAGATTATAATTTTATTAAAAAAAATAAATAAATAAATAAACGTTTTTGTAATTTTAATTTATAATAATTATGGGACTACATCACATTACAAAAATATATTGAAAAATTGATATATCAAATAATTAGGTAAAAATTATAAAAATCTGTTGACACATAATAAAAATAAATGAAACAATTTATTAACATATTTAATATTATGGTAAATATTAAAAATAAATACATTATGAAAAATAAAAATGTCAGTACTGAATTTATGACATTTAAGCATGATCTATTTGCTGCCGAGTTATTACTATAATTATCTAAATTAGTTTTATCAGTATTTATATTGAATATTTATATCTTGTGTTTCCTGTTTTTTTGTTTACACAAAAATATTTTTCCATAAACTCTAAAAAGTAATAATTTCATTTTATAAATTAAAAATAATCAAAATTAAATCTTAACCTTTAAGTACCAAAAAATTTCTTAGAAAGATTTTTAAATAGTGGATCATAGTATGAAAGTGGTACTGTGTTAAATAAAATTCTTTTGAATTCTTAATAAGGTGTTTTGAATGCTTTCAAGTTTTAAAATTTACCCTTGTGAATAGGAAAACTATAAAATAGTTATTGTATTCAACAATTTACGTGTAAATATTCCTACTTATACAACAAATTAAATAAAAAGGAAAAAAAGAATTTTAAAAAGAAATACTAATTATTTCTATTAATAAACACTAATGAATTATTTTAGTATTCATTTTATGTTTTAATTTTTAGTGGTGTAATGTTACGTGGTTCTGGAATCAAATGGGATTTGCGTAAAACACAGCCATATGATGCGTATCATCTTTTAGACTTTGATGTACCAATTGGAACTCGTGGCGATTGTTATGATAGGTAATATAATCTAATTTTGATTAATCCTACAAGTTTTCAATTTAATGTATTTTAGATATTTATGTCGAGTGGCTGAGATGAGGCAGTCAATTAGAATAATTGAACAATGCTTAAATCAAATGCCTGCAGGAGAAGTTAAAACTGACGATATGAAAGTTACAACACCATCTCGATCAGAAATGAAAGTAATTATAATATACTTAAAATAATTTTTATTTTCAGTTAAAATTAGTTTATTAGTTGGAATTACTATAGAGAAAATACATTATTTTTTTACTATCCACAAATTCCAATTATTTAAGAAAAAATGTTTCAAATGTTTTATACATAAAAGAAATACTGGAGACTGATTAAATATTTTAAGTTAAATTAGTTATACATAATAAATTATGTTCTATCAAATATTGTCTAACCTAATTAGTTTTTATAATTATATAAGATTCATAATTCACAAACTTTCTTATATTTTGTAGAATTCAATGGAAGCGTTAATTCATCACTTTAAATTATTTACCCAAGGCTATCAAGTACCACCTGGTGCTACTTACACAGCAATCGAAGCACCTAAAGGTAATACTTTTTATTTATTGAATATAAAATTAAGGAAAATACAGGAAAAATAAGAACCTCCTCAAATTTGTATACTGTTAATAAATTAACTTAAGTAGAGAAAGTATTGCAATTTTCATTTTTTCTTTTTAATCATTTTACTTCATCAGTTATCCAAATTTTTTTAAATTAATAACCTCTAGATTCTAAAATTTTTAATTATTCAATAAATTTGTTTTTTTAAATACCAAAAAAATACCTATAAATTCAATTGATCAAAATGTAATAACTTATCCTTAAGTGGGATACGTTGTTACATACCGGGAGTAAGTTGTTACAGTATTTATTTTCTAATATATTATTTTGAAATAGCAAAAAAAGTGATTCTTATAATAAAATATTATGGTAATAAACGCTTTATGAATTAAAATTTTATAGATATAATAAATGAAAAATAAAATTTTATTTTATACAATTTTATTATTTTTCTCAAAAAATAAATTGTGTAGCATTTTTATATTTATTTATAAACATTGTCTTTAGCTTCAGCGATCTTCCAATCTAAATAAAATAAATTATACTAATATTATTAAATTAACCAAGCATTTTTTTTTTTTATTAATAAATATACTATAATAAATTGCTCCTATGAAATTGAAACAATAGCCTCATATAGAATTTTTTGTTTAACGTTTGTATTATGTTATCATACAATAATACTTATATGGTTTCACAGAAAAATATCACACCTTATATCTTTGTTTTAACAAAATTTGATGGTATTAATTTATGTATGAAATTATATGATATGCAAAGCGCTATTAAAATTTAATATTTAAATATTTAAATTGTAACAACTTACTCCTGCTACAACTAGCTCTGTTCTCCCTACACTTTATTCATTTTTATGGTTTTAGGTGAATTCGGTGTTTATTTAGTATCTGATGGATCATCTAAACCATATAGGTGTAAAATTAAAGCTCCAGGATTTGCTCATCTCGCAGCTTTAGATAAAATAGGAAAAAAACATTTCCTTGCTGATATAGTAGCAATTATAGGTATATATGAACAAATATTTTTATCAAATGACTGAATTTTAACAATAAATATTTAACAAATTCTAAAAATTGTTTAGGTACTCTGGATGTTGTATTTGGAGAAATTGATCGTTGAATTCTATTTAATTTAATTTTAAGTAATAAGTTAAAATTCTTTACTTTTTTTTTATGTTGATAATTCATAAACAACCAGTCATAAGCTGTATATACAGTTACAACTACTTTACAAGAAATGTATTGTAAAAATGTATGTTACTTTCTATCTTAAATAAATACATTTTTGAGTAGTGTTTACTATGATATTTATTAAATTGTACTTTTTTCAATTCTATTATTCATTTAAGGGTTATTTGAAATAAATTAAAATTTTACAAAAAAACTTTGCTATAGAATAATCAAGTGGTATATTATAACTTAGTACTATTGTCATTTTTTTTTTAAATATTTTTGTTATCCATAATTGAAATATTACTCATGTTTCTGGATATATCTGAAATCATATTATTTTTAGAAACAAATTTACATACATAAAATGCGTCATTTGTTTTATACTTATTATTATTTTAAATTTGTATTATTATGTATTCTGTAGTAACCAAAATATGTTTTCTAAGGCCTGTGGAAACTACCTTTTTATAATTTGGATAAAAATAAGGTGTAAACCATTTTTTCAAGAACAGTAATTTTTTTTCCAATGTTAAATGTTTTTTTTTTACAGCAGCAGAATCAGTGGCAATTCAACATATTATAGATATGTGGGATTAAAGGAATTTTTTAACTATTTTAAATACTATGTTTTTTTTGTATCATTGAATGTTGCAATAATGACACTCTTAGAATTATACTAAACCCATCTAAACAGCCATACTAGACACTTGTGACAGGTTGTGGAGTTTTTTTATAAATTGTCATTATTTTTGTAGCAATTCTAAATACCATAACACAATCATTAGTGGTAATAATCAGACATTTACCTCACTTGACTTTCTATTAAATCAAATTTATAAAATTAATTAGTAATACAAACAGATGTCTAAAAAATACTTTTATATAACAAAAGCATAAGTTTTTTTTAATATTTAGGGGGCTAATGGACATATTTTTTCATATAAATATTTTTTCCTAGTTGAAATAAATAGAAATAGGTAAATTTATTTGGAAAGTTATTTATTATTTAAAATATAAAAATCTTTAGTATAAGATTTCAGATGGCTTATAAAAATCAGTATAATTCATATTTCGAGAAAAGTAGTTTATGTAGAGAAAAAAATTGTTCAAATGAGGATAACTTAGATGAGATAATGGTAGCATAAAACCAATTATATATTATTATTCTAGAGGGAATACTGAACATTTAAACATAACAATTTTTTTTAACCATTTTTAATAATAAATTTTTTTATTTGAAAAAAAAGCTAATTGTCTCATTGTAGACCACTGCTGATTTACATGGCCTATATGAGTACAATCCTATTAATAATAACATTCACCTATAATTACAACTCAACTTACATTATTTCTTCTGTATACGACAGTCCCCGTTGAAACTAAAATTAAGTTAACAGAAAAAATAGAATAGGCTACTATTATAAGTTATAAAAAAATTTAGAAGTATAAAAAAAATATTTATTTCAATTATCTTACAAATAGTATAATTTTAGTAATTTTTCTTAAATATTAATAGTAGATATTGTAATTCATTATGACTACTGTCATGAAATAATGTTTAGGAAACTTCATCAATCCTGAAAAAAATCCATACATTTTTCATAAAAATACTAAAACTATGTTAGATATTTATTTATTTCCCTAGAATAATACATATTCCTCACCGTTGGAAACTGTACTTTTGACATGTTGTTTCTCCTTTCGACAGTCAATGTTATTTTATCCCCCGCTGTTGCTATTAATGGGACAGTTAGGCAACAATCTGAATCATCCGTCCTAGTGTTGTTTACCTAAAGAAATAATAACCAAGAGACTCAAATCTTCAAATGGTTTAAATTAAATTTTATAGAGTTTTTTTTAATTATCCCGAGTACATCAATAATAAATAAATATTTGTGTTTGTTTTACTTAACACTAAAAATTTATATTAATTAGAAATTTAGTGATGAGGAATCACTCCTTTCTTAAAACTATAAATATTCCTGAACACTGAATATACCAATAACATCTCACCGAGTTAGGTATTTCGTAAGTAGGCTCAAAAATTTTTTAACATGCTTTAAGTCCCAAGCCTTTATAATAACAGTTGGACCCAATTGCATTAACTAACCCGGACTCAGTTTGTATATAATTCGGGATTTAATTGAAATACACAGATAAATTAAGCCGCGTATAAACATATTTTTTTACTAACCTGTATTATGCGATCATATCGTTTCAACATGCCGCTCATATCGGCTGGACCTCCCTTACGAATGTTATTTACAAACACCCCTCTTTCATACAAACCATCAGAAATACTAAATCCAAAATCTTCATATATACCATCTTTAAACAATGTAACCTGCAATACAAACATTCTTCATATGTTTTAAAAAATTAATACTTAAATGAACTATATGTAAATGTAAAAAATATTCGTTTAAGAACCAGCTTCTTTTTCTCTTTCGCCTTTACCCCAATTACTGGTGATCGACCACCTTTATTCTAAACCTCCACGTGACACTATCTAAACACACACCAGCATTCCTCATTAACTTCCAATTGCATTCAACCTCCTCTTTTTTCGTCTTCCTCTTCTTCCTTCAACGTTTATTTCTACAACTTATTTCTTATAGCTTCCGATTACTTTCTTCTTATAAAGTTACTAAACCACCAAGACTTATTTCTTCATCTAATCCATGATCAATGACACCTATGCTTACTCTTACCTACTTATTCCTTCTCTCGCCAATCCTAGCATTTTAATTTCTATTTTTTCGCCAACTGCCCAACACTTTGACAATATAAAGTTGGTCTCCTTACTACTGTTTTATGGAACTGATTGTTTAGCCTCATCGGGATTCAATTATCGCACAAAACACCAGACGTTCCAACACACTTGATCCACCCGGACTTAATCCTTTGTCCCACATCCTCCTCGATACCACCGTTCTTTTGTACAAATCATCCTAAATATATAAAACGCTCCCCTGTAGTCTTCTCGCTTATTGCCATTGCACTCATGTTCTCTTTCGACAAACTCATACGCTATACAGTGTCATCAGAATTTAATAAACTTGTAGATTTTTCGACAAAATAATATTACCAGTCTTTTTTTGGTTTCTTTTAAATACCTTTTCTTTCAATTTCAATTTCTTTTCAATTTATCAATCATGATGTATTTTAAATATTCATATCTTATCCCTCGTAACTCATAAGATATTTAACTTTTACCAACATACATAATTTATTTATTTATTACATAATGACCTAATTAAGAATATGACTAAAAACTAATACTTTTGGACTAGTATTTCAGAAGTTATTAACAAGTGCCTTTTTTCATATACTCTATTAGTTAATATATAATATTTGTGGGGACTATGTAATAATTATTATTAACGATTTGAGATAAAAATTTTAATTAGACAATATTTTTTTAGAATACCACAAATGTGATCAACAATTTTTATGAATCTTTTTCCAATTTTTTTGTATAAATTTAAATAAATGTTTTTTAAACTGGTTTAAACATATTGGATACTCAATAAATCAATAAATGCAATGTTTGTACTTATGAACGCTGCATATTATATTCTTACAGTTCTTTAATTTTAATACACCCTTATAATTTAAATTCTTGATTTTTACTTTTGATACACTTGTATATTTAAATTACATTTTTTATTTTTGCTACTCGTATAATGGAAGTATTCATAAATTATATTGTACCGGTATCCATTATAATAATATCGATTTGATCTCTAAATTGGAGCTGAGGAAAAAATATTGGTTTATTAAAATAATTTGTTTCGTAAATGTAGTCACTCACTTAAAATACTTATAATTTTTAATTTCAATAATCCAGTCAACCATTTTTTTCTGAGTTATTAGATGTTAAAAGTATAAATATTTGTAATATTCATAATAAAAGTATAATGTTTGCTATATGTTTTACTTTTGTATATATATATATATTAATGTAACTAAAAATATATTGTATCACAAGGGATCGGCCCGTTTAAATAAATAAATAAATGAATAAAATCTATGGCTCTTAGATTGAAGACTCAACATTTCACTTATTTTTACATCTATATATTTTACACACATTTTTATTTTATCTTATATAAAATAAACGTGCAATTAATTGTTATATTTAAAAATATACAACTTACCATGGTAATAGCTACTTACTTGGAACAAATCATAGTCTAAAAGTCCATCTCTATCCTGGTTTTCAGCAATCCTAAATATGCTATCAACATCATAGTCCGTGTGCTCTCTTATGTAATACGGCCTAAGAGTACCCCCAAAGTAATCGCTGTCGAACTCCGGTACTTTTCTTTGAGCACTTCTAGATCTATGCCTCAAAACTATTCTCTCTGGTGTGGGCTCATGTAAGTTAGGCGCAGACTGAGTAGTGTCCGATTCGATGGCCGAGTCGGTTGACAGTAAACCGATACTCGTATATAAAGGCCGTTGAGGACGAGATACGGTAATCACGACTCTGTCGTCGGTATTTTGCAATTGTGAGATTGCGGTTGAAAGTGGCGCTTGTGACAAATCTGTGCCGTTTATGGCCAATAATCGGTCTCCCACGTGAATGGCCCCAGTGCGAGCCACCAAACCACCTAAAAATTAATAAAACAACACATTGAACCAATCTATTTCTTTTTTGTTAGTAGATTATAAATTATTTAACATATCGATAGTGTTATATTCCCTACAGGATCATCTTTAAAAAAAATTCTAAGTCTAAGGGAGCCCCTTGCCCGGGCTTGGATATTTGTTTATATTGTTAGTAAAAATTATATATATATATATCATTTTTATACCTAATAAAAATAATTATTTTGTATTTAAGTTTTTTTGTGGTGTATTAATAATAAATTACTACAATTTAAAGGTATTGTTAATAGAGTTACTCCGCTATTTTTATTTATAATAAATATTTAACACATACCAGGTGAAAGTTCTTGTATTGAAATAGGTAAACGAGAATCTTCAGACCCAGTTATAGTAATACCCAAAGGTTCTCCTTTCTTGTATAATTCAACTGTGTATTGGACTAAATCATCATCGTCCTCGTAGTCGTCTACTAGTTGATTAAAAATAGATAATACCTTAAAAACGAATAATTATCTTAAATTTCTATGGTAATATTTTACCTAAATCAACAGACGAAGTCTGTACATGCAGTGTAACTACGTCACCTGCTTCCTGGAGTATTTCTGTAGCCTCTTGTCGGCTACAATTATGTAAAGACTTATTGTCTACAGCCAACAAAGTGTCACCAGTCTTCAAAGTACCCGAACGGTGTGCTATGGATCCAGGAACAATTTCAGAAATAGATACATGTCCGTTACCGTCGTCTATTAAAATGACAATTTAATTAATAACTATTTTAGCGCTTTTCTCCGAATTCGCTAGAACTTGAAAATAAATAAATAATCAAAGCGTAACACTATCATCAGTACCATAGCAAGGGATCGAATTAAATCGTGTACATATTGTTGAAATATAAAGTTATAAGTTACATTTATGAAAATAATAAATTGTTAGATTTAAATAAACACATGTTTATATGAAAAATATTCTAAGCAAACTTAATTAATGCCTTCCAAAAAGTATAAAACGCCTCACGACATTTTAATACTGATTCAAAAATAAATAATAAATGTACAAGGTGATTGATTTATTGTTATCCACTAGATTTCTTCTAAGATAATAATAATTTTTCTTGTTTTTGTTGTTTATTTCTCGATTTATAAGTGGTTAAAAAATCTGTTTAGATCTATTTTATATCTCTCTCTCATAAGAGTTGTCAAATTATAAACACTCCGGGATATCTTTCATATTGACAATTTTTCCAAATTTTTTACGTAATTAACCACAATTTTTCACAAAACATATTTTAGTCACTTTAATTTTTGACATTCCTTAAACGTATTCCACCAAATACCTGAACAATAAACTAACCTGTAATGGTGATTCCTAAGTTCCTATTGTCACTCTTAATCAGTTTTATGGTAAATTCGCCAGATGTGGGCACGACAAAGTCAATAATGTCAAACTCTATTTTGACACAAGCGTTTTTTACTTCGGGTCCCAAAAATTCGTGTAGAGGTTGTTGAGATAATGCTACAAAACTGGCACTCTTGCAACCGTTCACTGATAAAATTCGATCACCCACTTGCAGACATCCGGTGCTGTGGCAAAAGCAAAATGCATTTTACATAACATGATTTCTATAAACTATTACGTATTTTTATGAAACCAAAATAAAAAAATAAACAATATATACCGATCAGCAGGTCCTCCGGGTTCGATAGAGCACACAACGAGTACAGAATTGTTCGAACGTACCTCCACACCGAATCTACAGTTTTCGTCTGCCACTAGAGTTAATATCGTGTGGTCTGTTCGCACCACATTATCTAAAAAAAAAGTGAACATCACAAATTATGTAATGGATTATTGGTATCGGTTGTCACTGTGCTCTGTAGGTGTAATTGTATGAGCCTTACGTGAATCTGTAGGTTCCCATACCGACGGGTCTTCATACATGGAACACATATTGTACGGACGCAAGTCATACGATGAACAGTCTAACAAGATCAACAAATGGAAACGTCAACTTTGATCACATTTATTTATAATCACGAGATTACTCACAGTCAGCATGAATCATTTCTGAATTGAATACTGGTATTATTTCCAACCTAAGCATTGCACGTGCTCCACCACACGCTCTCAAAAGCTTATAAACATCACTGGCTGCCATTCTAGTACCCGCTACCCTAATATCATTGACAGCAACAATTTGATCACCAGCAAATATAGCACCGCTTCTGTAATTATCGAATACTATGGTATCTTATTAAAATAAATAAATTGTATACAAATATTATTAACACGATGAGATTTAATTTTCCAATTAAAAAGAAAACAATCCATTTTGTTTCCTAAATTCATCAATGATTAATTATTATTGTTCATACTTTGCAGTTCGTCGCATGCACCCCGACATTTATTAGGTCAATGATCATATACGAAAGTATACAGGAACATAATTAAGGATAGATGATGGACATATATTCCTTCTGAGCAAAAATTATAACACGTTTGAGGTACAACTTTTGTAATCAGGAGAGGGGTATTTTCTTGAATGTGCCCCCATAAAAAAGTCTTGATTATATAAATGTATATAATATCATTTACCAATTTTATATTACACATTCTATTCTCTGTATCATATCATACAATATACTGAGTGTTCAAAAAGTAAGGAAACAGATCAATTGTTACGAACAATGAGAACAATAGAAACCCGTTTCCTAACTCTTAGGAAGTAAAGAAACGGGTTTCTATACATGATTTATATCGAAAATCAACGATTAAAAAATAATATCAAACAATTTCTTTATTTTCAGGAAAAAAAATTAAATTATTATTTTACATTTAAGCTAATTTGTACACCATTTTCACATTAAAAAATCGGTAACACAGTGAGGTCGTAACATAGTTGGGACAAGTATAGATGATATCTGACAGTGATTATAATCACTATCATAAGAAACGCTTCGATGCAAATCTGTAGATAGTGTTTAATTTTAAAAATATGGTAGATTATTCCAAAAGCAAAAATAACTCTTATTTATTGTTCTACTTAGACTGCCATTTGCACATAGAAAATAGGTCGTCCGTACAATTTTTTTTTCGAACTTCTAGTACATAAAATAAGCTTTATTTTAACATATATTTAAAAGACGTAGTATTTCCGGAACATTTTCAAAATTTAAGTTGATAAAGTTCTACTTTTTATATTATGTTTCAAGTATTGAACACCCCCTGTGTTCAATACTTCAATACCCTGTGTTCAAGAGGAAATTCACCAATCTAAAAAAAAAGTATTTCGGATGAAAGGGGTATATACAATATATTTAGAAACAAAAATTTTGTGTTGAACTATATATTTTTCAAAAAGTTATGCAATTTAAAGTTGAAAATTTAAAATCGAAAATTTTAACACAACAATAGAAGTTTTTTTAACTATGGCAGTCGTTTGCACATAGAAGATAAGTTGTCGGGACAATTTGTTTTAATTTAAAAGACATGTCATAAGCTTTAATTTGACATATGTTTAAAGGACGCAGTATTTCCGGATCATTTTCACAAGTTAAGTTGAAAAAGTTGCTATTTTGAATTCCTTCTTGTGAGCAGGTAAAGGGTCAGATTTTCAAAAATGTTATATCAAATAAAAGGAAATTACTTAAGGTTTCAATCAAAAAAAAAAAATTATTATAATTTGTTCATTTTTCAAAAAGTTATAGCAGATTTAAGAAAAAAAAATATGAAAAAAGTCAAAATTTATAGATTTTAAAAATCGTAATTTTTTTAGGGATTTCAACCATTTACGGGGAACGATGGGAAATTTTTCAATTTTTGAGGGTAATGTCTTCAATTAGATACGATTTGTAATCTTTTGAGAAAAATCGGTACAGTGAGAGCTGAAAAAAAGTAGTGACAGACACAAAGAATAAAAATAAACACATCATTATATATGCATTACATGCACAAATAAATAATTTCTCAGCTTCGTATCGAAGCTAAAAAAATTATAAATAGGTTAAAAAAGACCAATATAATTCTCGAACTTCGATATGTAAGCAAAAACTAATATTTCCGAATCATTAACATATGATTGTGGAAACATTTTCAAATAATTTATTTAAATATATCTACCAGGGTATCATCAGTTTTAATTAAATATTTACACCTATCAGTAATAGTTTATCCATACATACAAAACAATAGTAATATAGCTTGAAAAATAGATTGTAATAGAAAATATAAAATAAAATAAATAATGCATAGGTAAAAATACTCAATTTTAATTTTTTATTGCGTTATACGATAATGTTATTTATTTTCATTTTTATTTCATATACATATATGTACTGGGTCTCTATGAGAGAATTCGTGTTGGGGCTCAGTAATTCAATTTAAATTAATTATAATAATAAATACTATTTTACAAAAATATTATTAAGTAAATAAGTTGTTCTACATAGAATAATGATTTTAATTAAAATATGATATATATTTATTATTCTTATATTATTAATTAACTCGTCAAGAGATTATAGTAACCATTGCAGTATACAGAGTGATTGATTATGGATAAACACTCATTTTCTCAGAAAATGTTTAATATTTTGTATTTTTGTAAAGGAAAATATTGTTTGATTATAAAAATTCTTAAATAATTTGTAAACAATTTTTGTTCGTCCCCTCAGGATAAAAAATCTAAACCTAAATATTTATTAATGAGAACCCTTTTTTTAGTTTAATGACATGATTCATTTCTTATGCTTTATAATGATTTCAACTTGGTTTTTTCAAATGGGAACACATATTTTGAATTTAATAAAATGTTTGACTTTTTATTTCAATAATAAATAACATTTGAATTTTTAACATAACTATATTCGTTTATATATATATATATATATAACATATTTTATGTAAAAAGTATTTTAAATACAGATAGCTAAATGCTTTTTGATGACGTTACTATTCACAGATATATAGTGCAATTAGTTACATGTATTTGTATTCAATTATGTATTATACATGTGTAATAACTTAAAGATTTGAAACTTAAAAGTTTTATACCTACACCCAGAGAAAAACCTCGATCTATATAATAAATTCATTGTTCAATTTGATAAATATATCATTACTATTGAATCTATGATATATTTATCAATATGATAATTTTTTTTCTTGTCTTGAACAATAATTATTTTGTTCGTATTAATAAAACATTATCATAAACCCTTGATAAAATTTCTCTATCAAAATTGATTGAGGTTTTTCTTTGGGCGTAATAAACAAAGTATGTTCAAAATTCAAATGCCATTATCCATTTAAATAAAACCTCAATACATAAGAGATGAACTTAAAAAATATTATGAGACTAATTATTCAAGAATAATATTTTACTAAATGTAATTGATTAGAATTCTAAAAATTTGATTTGGCCCATTTGTAGTTTAGAAATTACGTTATCATACGAACTACCTCATCTTATTATATCATAAAATAGTAGACATTCTAATAATATAAAATAAATTTAATATAATAGTCTTTGTTCTAAAATTTTATATCAATTTCTTAATAAATATCATTTTCAAAATTATATATTATTCAAGTAAAAATCAGAAAAATGATATAATAATATACGCAATAAAAATATGATATATTAAACAGTCTAGATAAATAAATAAATATATATTTGAAACATTACTGAACAATTTTAAAATAATTTATGTGATCTATCTATCAGGGTCTCATAATTTTTTATTTTAATTTCATGTAAATAAAAAAAATATATTTCTTAAAAACATTTGTAAAAAAACGGTAGCACAGTGGGGTCGCGGCATAGTAGAGACATTGCATAGTAGGGTCCAGTATAGATTTAATCTGACAGTGATTAAAATCACTATCATAAGAAACGCTTCGATGCAAATCTGTAGATAGTGTTTAATTTTAAAAAATTGATGGATAATTGCAAAAGCAACATCAACTTCTATTAAAATAAAATACAAAACCCATAATTATCATACAAAAATAGTATATTTTTCAATATGGTAGCCATTTGCGTATAGAAGATAGATCGTCGGNATATATTTGAAACATTACTGAACAATTTTAAAATAATTTATGTGATCTATCTATCAGGGTCTCATAATTTTTTATTTTAATTTCATGTAAATAAAAAAAATATATTTCTTAAAAACATTTGTAAATAAATTGTACGAAAACATCTACCAGGGCCTCATCAGTTTTCATTCAAAAGTTATACATTTCTAATGCACAAAATTGCATTGAATATATACTTCTAAAATATTTATGTAACGTCATGGAAACATTTCAATATATTTCTTCTATGTGTTCCGATCAATAATCTAATCACAATCCCTTGACAATAACTCAAAAATAATGTTCCATAGCAATTTATTTTTTGAGTCATTCAAAATTTAGGCTATAAATACTAAAGAAAAAATAGATTTTCATAGTAAGCTTGTAGTTTTTAACCTCAGTGCTCATAGCTTAATAGATATTACTTATATTCTAAGCAGGCACTAGAACACTTCGTACTCTTTTTATTGTAGTACATAATATATTCCCTATATTTTAACTTTTAAGGTTTTTGTCCCTTCCCTAAACAATTCCCGTAACAAAATTATTTGACAACATCTGCTTTGTAGCATTTTCACTCTAAATTACATAATGCGTCCAATTATTTTTAAATACATAATATATCTATCATAAATAATAATTATAAAATTGAAAATTGAAAAATTTACAAAAATCACAAATAAAAACGAAAAAGTTTTACATTTGTAAGCTCATACATAAACAATTATTTAATGTATAAGCCAAACTAAAAATCATATGAATATTTTAGAGATATAATATTGTAAATACGTTTTAAAACTATTGACTTGGATAGATTGACCAGGATTTCATCAGTAGTTGCTTTTCGCATTACTTCATGACTATTCCAAATGGTATCATAATTTTATGATACCATTTGGAATATTTAAAAGGTACTATTTCTTGAACGTGTATAAAACATTATACAAACATTTATAAATCACTTTTTATAAATACATTTACCAAGGTTCTATCAGCAATTTATATCAATTAACCATAAAGTTCTCAAGTATGCATCAAAGCTAATATAGCAATACACATACATAATTATAAATTAATTTTTTTTAAATAATTTGTCTGAAAGATAAATTTATACATCACAATAAAGGTGTCATATACCAATTATTTCAGGTACTCGCTAATCTATTTGAAAAAAAAAAACTATACACATGCTTCAAGTTAAAATTTAAAAAAATTATAATTTAATAGATTGAATTTTAAGCATACTTTTATTAAACCGTGGTAGATGTCATATTAAAAATAATTAACGTATGTATCTGAGACGATTTAAAAATTTTACAAAGTATTCATAGTACAATGGCATTAGAAAAACAAACTGAAATAGTACATATACATATGTATATATATATGCTTAAAACAGTGCCCGGCGCTAGATTTTGCAGAGCCTCTGGCCAGAAAGAGGAGCTTGAAATAAAATAGATTTCTCCAATGAAATTCTTTACATGGTGAAGATACTACTACTTTTTACGTTTGGAGGGAATAAACATTTTTTTTTTATGCATGTCCCCCCCAAAGAAACAAAACCCTAAATACTCCACTGATATGTACGGAACCGAAGCACATACCCCACTTGTCACAGCACTGGTCTACAGTAAAACACACAGGTACTTAGGAACTTGTAACTCTATAAAACATCAAAATATGCATGCACATATGCTTTAAAAACAACAAAATATGCTATAAAAAATGTATATGTATATATTTAAAATGAATAATTATTGTTTAAAATATTGTTCAAACAAAAATAAAATTTTATATTAAATAGTTATTAATCATCATAAATAAATAAAATATGGCATAAGTATTAATTTCATTAATATTGATATTAAATTTTTTTTAACAATACAGTGGATTATTTATAAAGTATTCTAGTTCTCTTTTAAAAATGTTTAATAAGTCACATTAATATTAATTTTTAGTGCCCTGTTTTCATTGTCAGTCATTTTTTTTTTGAAAATTAGGTGAAGTCCTTATTTAAAAAACAAATTAATCAGACGAAAACAAGTCCATGAATTCGTTCACGTAACTTTTCAATGGGCTGCTTGTCTTTTGCGGCATTTTTCACTAATCGAAAAACGAGCAGTAAGAAGTTGTGGATTTATTAACATGATAATTCAAGAGACTATAATGTAGGCCCTAAATACATTCAAAAGAAATATAATAAAACGTTACCAAAGAATTAATCGTGAAGTAAACCTCAGATAATATTCATTACATATTGATACATGTGTAGCTGTGAAATCAAATGATACAGATAATATTATTTTGACAAATTATTTATTTGGTAAATAAAAAATCTATTTTATTAAAAAAAAAAATACACTAAAATATTATAATTGTTAAGTATACATTTTACATTAAATAATTGCGAAATATGCAAAAAAATTAAAATAAAAGTTAGAACTTTGTTTATACATTACATTAAATAGAGCTGTAATTTACTGTGCTACTTTTTATTACTTTATTAAAAAAATATATGCTTTTATTACAAGTTCCTAAGCTTACTCATTACTATATGTACAAATAGTGTTTTAAACTTGGGTAACTTAAATTCCCAATACCAAAATTAATTTTTTTAGCTCCACTCAAAATGGTGTACCCAATCTTCTTTTTATCTATTTATAAATAAAATGTATGTAGAACATTGTACACATATAGTCTTTTCATACCATTGTAGTATTTTATTTTATTTATTCAAACCAAAAGATATTAATATGTTTAAATTAAAATACATATACTACACCAATGATATTGCCCACTCAAATGATTAAAGTACAAGATTTTAAAAAAAATAAATAAACAGTAATTTTTTATACAAAAATAGAAGTAATTATTTTATTTTTCTTCAAAAATTTAAAAAGGATAGTAAAATTTACTTAAGGGTACTAAGTAGTCAAAGCACCTCTTATTTGTACCTGTGCTCATTACAAGTAAAGAAGAAAAATGTATATTTTTTTAATGGTTTTACTTTAAAATATATTCTTTCTTGTTATTGTCAAATAATGGGTAAAACAAAAATTCAAAATGATGAAAAAGTTTTTTTTTATGGAAACAATGATTATGGTCGTATTTTTACTTAATTTCATTACACCTTTTTAAATGTAGTATACTGCAGTAATGCCGATACAAGTAATAAGCTACTCCATTTAGTAATTGAGCCTTAATCTCAACTAAGAGATTACGCCTATCTTACAAAAAAAAATCTATTCATAAGGAATACAAATTATTTATATTGTTGTTTCAATGAAGAAAAAATAATTAGAAAGTTAAAATTACATTTAATGTATGTGGCCAACAAAATTATTTTAAGCACGTTTTAAATTACACTAAATACTCAAAAGAATTTTGAGACATTTTGACAATTTTTCTAAGTAATCCCAAGGGAAGTAGTGGCTATTCTCTACTTTCATTTTCAAAAAATCCAAATTACTTAGCAGGTACCTAATTACTACTTATGTATTATAACAAAATTAAAGAATATTAAAAATTAATTTATTCATAAATATTTAAGATTTAGTAAAGTAAATACATTTTCTGGTTTTGTTTGTATTAATCTACAGGTGAATCACAATGATATAACAAATCCAATAACTTTTGATCCAATAATCATTTTGCAGTAATTTTTTTAAATAATATTTATATTTATATATTTACTATGTTAAAAATGCAAAACTTGTTGAAAAAAAAAAATACACCATAATTGAATAAAAAATTATAAGATTTTTCATATCTTCGTGACTCACTCTGTAAAAACCAAAAGTATTATAAATAAAAAGCGTGTAATAGAGGTAAAATAAGTAAGTAGATTTTTGTTTGACAAAACAAATTAAAAATATAAAATAAAAATCATTTTAGTTGTACCACTCATAAGCGTCATAGTATTTTTTATTTTTTGTATACAAAAAAATGTATTAATCATATGAAACTGCAAGAATTTTTGCATTCATAGTTTTTCATCTAATAATGTTTCTGTGCTGTGTTAAGTTATATAGGACTGAATAATAATTAATGCTCAGTTTTAAATTTTTTAACCTAGATAATTTAAAACACATGGCTTACCGTTCGGCTATGCTTCCAGGTTTTACATGATCAACAACAACAGCACTATTATGTAAAGTATTCGTTAAACTCAATCCTAATTGATGAGGCCGAGGGCTTTCGACTTCAACCAACATAGGATTTATGGCATCGCCTATTCTTTCTGCAGATGACATCTGATATCGAATGGTTAGGCGACAAGCGCGATCTGATTGTCGGAGTACTGCATCGGCTTCGGCCAGTGTTAAACCGTTAAGGGACATTCCATCAACGGCCAACAAATGGTCACCCACTTTAATAGTCCCTTCCCTAAAAAATATATATAGTATATATATGAACTAATGTCCCATCAGGGTTTGACATCTTAAATAACTTTTGAACCAGCAAAAAATTTTGCGTTAATTTTTTATAATAGACCATGCTTAATTATATCTTATATATTTTTTTCTAAAAACATAAATTAAAAAATTATATTTTTATCTTCACACGGTACCGTGTTTCCCTCAGCCGCACATCACATTATCAACCTAAATTAAAGTGTATCGGAATCTGAATCAGAGGAGAAGGTGGCCTAGTGGTAAGGTTGGTCTCTACGGCGCCTTAAGTCGCGGATTCTAATCTCGTACCGTATCTCCTTTTTTCACAAGATTTCCGGTATACTTTCTATAATCGGCTGTCAATCCCCGGCGGCCGTGTCATTCTTAATATAAGCAAATAACTAAAAATATTTTTAGCTAACTACCTTATTTATTAAATAATGATCTAATTAAGAATATAACTGGTCAATAAATATATTTTAAAGTTTATTTAAGAAGTTATTAACAATTTAAAGTAATGACAGAAAGTGAGGCGCGGGTGCTACTATTTTTATCACTAAACATTCTTCGACATTTCCACTCCTCACCCTTTCTAGATATAAAATAACTTTTGAATTATTGGTCCAAATATTGTTATCGATCAGTCATCTTCCTAATTAATCATTATTTAAATAATAAGCTAGTTAATTATGTATGTTGCCATTAGAAATAATAAATAAGACACTTTTATAAGGGATGAACATAAAAAATGCTTCATGATTGATAAATTGAGAAAAATATCAATTTAAAATAAACAAAAAAAAAATATATATTAAAATTATTTTTATTTCATCGAAAAAACTGCTAGTTCATTAAACTCTGATGACCTGTATGTGTTAGATATTTTATATTGTATGTACACAAATGAAAAATAATTTTTACCTTTGAATATTATTAAAAATATTAAAATAATATTTTAAATCTTTCGTTTTAATATTTGGCAATAATAAAAGTCGCAAATACTCTCATAACATTGAATTCATATTTATTATATACATTATATTTTATGAAACTTAATAAACAAAAATATATTTATATATATATACACACAGCAAAGATATTAAAACTAAAATATGTTACTATGCTGTCACCATGTGTTTGCGGTTTTGGCACACAATAATTTTTCAAATGTAATACTTCCGGTGTACGAAGGTCAATAAAAAAAATTTCAGAAACCCTTTGTGACTTTTATCTTAGGTCATAATAAAAATGATATAATTAATGTTAAGTATTAACACGTTGCAAAGTTGGCTCAATAAAAATAGAAAATTAACTTTTTAAGTGAATTATAAACAATATTCATAGTTTATTTACTCGATATTTACATTTAGATTTTAAATAAAATATTATTTTGAAATAACTATGTAACGTAAAATACAATACGATTGAATAGATTTCAGTTGTAAACATTAATTAAACTCAATTACCTATCAGCTGGACCATCGACACGGACATGTGTTACAATCAAAGGTCGGCACATATTTGGGTCTGAATGAGCACCTCCACGAAGAACAATACCCAAACTACCACCCCCGTCGCGTTCTATGAAAACATCGATTAACTTGTGTTTAACACATTGATCTAAAACAAATACACTGTAAATTATCGGCGGGTACCTCTAATTTTATTTTGTTCGTACTATTATATTTTTCTTTATTATAAACACAATAGTCAGCATAATGACTATTAGAGTCATAAAATTTGGACGTGTCTGAAACCATAAGTCTTCCACGATTATCGTCGTTTTTCTGTGACGAACATACTTTATCTAACAACCCTGCAAATTACACATGTGTCTAAATTAAATTGAATCAAAATGAAATAGTTCAATACACTATAAAATAGCCATAATTTTTAGTTATATTATTTTACTACCGGTAAAATTATTGATAACTATAGACCATAGTATTACCATAAAATCAAAGGAAGTAAGCAATAATAAGAAAAAACTTGATAGTATGATGAATTTTAAAAATTTGGCTCACACAGTTGTTACTTTCTAGTTTGATTATTATTTTAGTACATTTACCTACGTTACGCGTGTTTTAATTATAATTCTTTATCATGCAGCAAGTCCCAAAAAAAATAATTCAAAAATAAATAAATTAATAAAAATATCACATTCCTTCCAAGTTTTAGATAAAATTTTAAAAATAAATTCATGGCAAATATGTATTTAAGTAATTACTTATTTCTAAGTATACACCAGATAATGTACACATCATAATACAACTCAAGTACAAACATGTTTAAGATAAATAAATAAGCGATTTCTTCACGCCTTGCGGTATTCATAATACAAATATTTGACCATTAAACAATTTTTCAAGTAACACTTAAAAATTGGAAGATTAAATGTTGATTTTACTTATATAAAAGTAAGATTAAGTATCATTACAAAAATGTCCAAAAAAATATGATGCAATTTAATTATTGTTATAACCAATACTTAATAGCCATCAAGTTCTATGTAAAACACTTATGCATAATGTTGAAAATAAATACAGTTTTTTTTTTATCTTTTTGTAACAACTCATATTAATTTAAATAAATAATAATTATTTTTTAATAAGTTATAGCTTTTTAGTACAGAATAGTATAGAATTGGTATAATTTACACAGTAAAATAATCTCAAGTTAATGTGGTTACTTACATTTTCCGGTGGATTTTCGATTCTGTCTAGTTAAAGATGAATGGTTTAGGCTACTCGTACTAGCTCCGTTTTTGGATTTAAGTGCAGACAACTTCAGCGAAGAAAACATTTCACCTTCATGACGATGACTTAAAGAAGAGTGATCAATATTTATCAATTACCGAATATATTATATCAGCGATTAGTATTGATGATAATAGAGATGAATACGAAGACGGTGTGACAGCGACGATTGCACTGTGTAGTGTATACCTCTCTGTGATCCAGTTGGCTGAAGTTTAATTTTGGAACGTGCCACAACACCGTCGCTCCTTCTCCTCTTACCATTTACTTCATCTTAGACTGTAAACTAAAAAGACTGTAACGGCAACGAAAAAATATTCATGAGAAAATCTCCTTCTCTTGAAGTGCATTTCGCCGAATTACACTTTCGATCGCCTCCCACAACTCTAACTCGTCAACAAGTACGGCCTTTACGTGTAAAAACAATATTGTACAGAAAAGACAGCAAAAGAAAAACACACATACATAATCTATATTTGTTTTTATACACTTAGAATGTATGGCGACTATTACGTGTTCTGTGTCATTAGAGGGGGTTCGACTGTCTAATTATAGAGCAAAAGGATCAATGTAGACGGGCGGTAACAAGAAAAGTACCCGCCATACAAAATATTACTCCGATCTTAAATTATATTAATTATTGTTGTGTTTAGTGGCGTTTATCTGTTAGGAATTTTATTTAATTCTTTAAAATTAAATTTTAACTTAAAAAAGTTATATAGTTAATAGTTAAAGTTAATCCGTTATTATGTTTTTAAAAAATTTAATTAAAACTTAAGTTCATGACATCTCATTAACAATGAACTAAAAAGAAATTAAGTTAAAATCAAGGTTAAAAATGTTAAAGTAAAATCTAAAGCTAAAATATTTAACTTAACTTCAACTTATTAACTCGTTTACGCCCAGACTTAAATGTTAGTTTTTCTAAAACTTGTAATAATATAATATAATTTATTAAAGATAGTAAAACTGTCTACTAACTAAATACTATTTAGATTCACTCAAAGGTAACATGAATAGTGATTCTATAAACAATTTTCTTAAAAATAAACAGAATTATTAATTTTGATTTTTTTTTTTTGAAAATAACATTAGTAATAACGATAATCAAAAATGAAAAATATCATTCAACAATAACATTATTTATCACAGGTATTAACAAAAACAAAAAGACTTATAACGTTATTATTGTTATATATAACATATATATTTTTTAATTCCTTATAAGGAATTTAAAAAAAAGTTTAAATAATGGGTTACTCAGGATTTTTATTCGAATTGTATAACTTGAAAATCATTGCTAACAATTTGAAAAAAATACTTAAATTAAAAAATGAAAGTTAAGTAAAATTATTATACTTTTATAACTATTACTAAATTTTCCACAATTTTAATATTTAAAATTTTATAAAAATATCTTAGATAACTATAATTAATAATTATAGTTAGAGACATTAGTAATCAGTTTAACTGATTTAGAGATTTGTTTTAAAATATTGTTTAAAATATATCCTAGCAGTTTTAATTTTCGACTTGTCCACACAATAATTTTTTTCAAAAGTAACTGTTGACAAATAAAAACTATGAGTACAATCGATTTTGATAAATTCGTAACATGCATTAGATTTCACACATAGTCTGTATTATTATTAATTTTATGATTACTGTAACATAAAATAAATGTTTAAAATGCATATAGCCATATTTATTTATGTTCAGATATTATAATCATGACCAAGTTTCACGAAAAAAAACAAATTTTAAATGAACAGAAATCAATAATCGTGCATTATACAAGTTAATAATTTTTTATGTTACCTTCGTGTCAGATTGCAAAGATAATATATTGAGGTATTGACACGGTCATTACTGAAACAGAAATACAACAACAATATTGTCTAAAAAATATCGCTATAGAAAAAATATTTACTATGTTTGACAATTTGAACAATATTGAGAAACCCGTATTACCAAAGACAAAATTATTAAAATTAAGCTGGCGACATCAATTCAACGAATTTTTTAACAAAAGTACACTGCATGGCGTTAGATATATAGCTCAATCTGATCGCCCACTTCACGAACGGTAGGTAAAAATATTTTTCTATAATTAAGATATGTACATTTTTTCCATTTAATTAACTTGAAAAATATTTTTTTACCAAGTATCATGACAAGAGCTAGAAATTTGTAGCGTCTTTTTTCTTGTTACGCGTAGCCCGTCAAGTACAACATTCAATTCAGCATATCAATCAAATATAATATTTTTAGAGTAGTTTTATAATTGAATTTTTTGTACTTTTGGGTTATTTGAATAGTATTTTTGTTCATTTTTCTTTACTTTTGATAGGTCTATGCATTTTTTGATACTTTTTATCATTTAAGTAGCATTTATATACATTTATAAATGCATTTTTAAAGGAAACCTTAATAATCCTATTAAAAAAATGTTTAATTTTAATTTTTTAATGAATTAAAGGGATTAGTACAACAATTTGGTAAGTCTAACTTATACTTATTGTATAAGCAATTATTCAAGAACTATTTTGATAAATAAACGACTTTAATAAATTATTTTTGTTTTCTTTTAATAATTCTGTACTACCTAGCTTCTATATAAATTTTATCAACTAGAAGACAAAAAGTTATATTATTTTGTACATATGTAGATACTATTTTTAAATTTTCATGAGATATGAAACCAAACATTTTATAACTCTGACAATTATCATCTTCAGTATGCTCAAATTAACAAGTGTTAACTGATTCTACATGTCAATTAACATATTAACATTATGTCAGCAAATCTTCCATTACTATATTGTTGCCCATACATATTGAAGCCTACAATAAGCTGGTCATTATATTTTGTCTCATTTGTGGATAATTTTGGAACATCTTAAAGACCATTTTCAATGCTACGGCTTAAAAATTATGCAATTAATATCATATTTAATTTGTACAACCTTCTTTTTAATGACACATCGTGTACAGTTTCAAATTGATCGTGAACAATTGTGCCTCGTTGTTTTCCTTTGTTATGCATTCAAATTATTATAAAAAATAACTAATTAATTATTCTTAATTATTTAATTATTTAGATTAAATAATTGTACATTCATTTTTAGTATTAAGTATACAATAACATTTAATTAATATGTCAATTGCTCATAAATTATACATTTACACTAAGTGTAACTTGACCTCATGTATTATAGTTTGTCAACAAGGGATGTGCATCGACAATCTCACGGCATATTAAAAAGTCTAGATCCCATTCATTTGTCAATTTGTGTCTCATTGATTACAGACAATAAGACAATACTATTTTTCAAAAAACTTTTACGTTCAATAAATGATTTTTCACAGATTTATGTGGTTCAGTTTTTTGTCAGTGGGAATCGTAATTACTTCAATCATTATAGTATCACTATGGGAAAAATTTCAAACCAGTCCAACTATAACTGGACTCGATACTGATTTTCATAATTGGGATGTTCAATTTCCAGCTATTACTATATGTCCAAAGAAACCTATAATGGATGAAAAACTACAAGAATATGTTAACAGGTAAGAATTTTATTATAATAATAAAGAGAAACTTTAAAGATAAAGTAGCTAGACGTTAGCAAGAGCAGTTCAAGTGGGGCGTACTAGGGTGTTATAATATAACACCCTATTTGGAACGAGTCGATCATAATGAAAAATAATCATGAGCTCAAAAAAAACATCGTCATACTCAATATATAAATGTGCAAACTTTCAATTAATACTTCCTTTGGTGGGTGACTCATAACATTAGTATATTTCTTGTTGAATATAAAGCTTTTTATTAAACAGGACATTTTTTTTTTAAATAATAGTTTTGTCCACTCAACTCTTTAACTAATCAAATTTCATTTCAATTCATAAAAAAATACATTAGTTATACGTTGTCACGCTAAAATAAGTATTTTTAATAGTATTTATGGAAACGATACTGAAGAAGAGATCCTAGATAAATTTACTCAATTTGTAACTGAAGTGGCATCATTTTCCTACAGCAATATAAAAAATTTTGAAGTACTAGCAGAAAATAAATGGTTGCCAAGAGAACATTTAAAAGATATCGCTTACAAGGTAATGATATAAAATTACTATACAATGATTTTAATGTTAAGCTTAAACACTATATTAGTATCTTTCCTCTTAACAATAAAATGGAGATTGGTCCAATATTCTTCAATTTTGGTACTTAGCATTTTTATTCTTATTGATGTGTATGGAACTACTAAATTTACTATGTTGTTTCAGAGTATTGTTATTTTGAAATATTATTAATTTTATTTTATATAGTATAATTAAAAAAAAATTATAAAACAGTATAATTTGTTTGTATTTTATTGTATAAAATTTTGATTTAGTGAATAGATTATAACAGATGTAAATAATTAATTAAAGTAAATATATATATGTATTACATTTACTACTTGGCGTAGGATGGTCAAATAGTAAAATAACTTTTTCGTCATATTTTTTAGAACTCCAGTAACCCTACATCATAATAATATATAAATAAAATTTAAAAATTCCAGATAATTAAACAAGGAAGTATTAAAACATATTTATATGTAAAAACAATATTACTTAAAATAATATGTCCTAATACTCTTTTATTCTTTAAATTGTTTATATCTTTCACATGTGTTTCCTATGTATCAAAAAAATATATACGAATATCAGAAGTCAAGTCATATAGAACTAGTTCGGTCCAAAAGTCGGGTCAGGTCTTAATTTAAAAAGAACTAAGCTGGAGCACATCTGGCCAAATAAACATTGATGTTGAATCATGTACGTTTGTACGAATTATAAAATAAAATAAAATAAACGCAGATATTATTTTTAGTTTGCCGAATTATCCTTAGCACACCCTTGTTATACTCTTATATAATAAATGGATGATAATTAATTGAAAAATTTTTAATACTAGGTGGTTTACCACTGTGAAGATTTACTATATGGCTGCGTGTTCAAAGGCGAACCATACAATTGCTGTATTGGTTTTGAGCCAACATTCACGGAATATGGATTGTGTTATAGTTTTAACGCTCGACATGTTCAATTAGACTGGCCTTGGTAATAATTGAAATAAAATTAATTTCTGGAAAATTTGCAATATCAGTACCTAATTTTTTGTCACTTTGTCTTCCGTGCTTATTATATAGGATACCTGAAAACTATACAAAACTAAAGACGGAATACGTTTTTGAAACTGATACAAAGTTAGCTCTTTCGTTTAACATGGAAAATGTCACAAAAAATCCACTTAAAGTATTATTTTAATATATAAAACTAAACAAAATTACAAACAAATAACTATATTTTACAATACTTAAAATATCTATTTATACATACGTGTTTTTTATTTTCGTTTGATCTAACATTCGAAAGTTTGTTATGACAAAATAACTAAATTGGAATTTATTTTCATACTGCTAATACACAAAACTACTCGTAATTTTAATTTTCTTTTCAAAGATATTTATACACAGTACAGAGGACATGTTGATTATAGACTCATCGCCTCAGCATTTGTGGACACGAAGGATAGCTAAGATATATTTTGATAGTAAGCAGACTTACACAACTGATGGCGCCCGACAGTTAACAATTAAACAAAGAAAATGCGTTTTTCCTGATGAAATACCCCTAGTTACTGATTATATTTATACATTCAGTGCTTGCATGACACAATGTCGAATGGATAAAACAAGACACATATGCGGCTGTGTGCCTTGGTTCTATAAGAAAATAAGTATGTAGTAAATTATATTTGTAAGGGTTTATATATATTAAATATTTATCATATTTCATGGAATAAAAAATTTTTAGAGGGCTACAAACATTGCAATTTAGATGGTCTTGCTTGTATCGCAAAAAATCTTGGTGAGTTAACAGTGAAAGTTTATGTTTTGGCAGCCTATCGATCTATAAATCAATTTAAAAAAGGGTTAATACTAATTTTTATAAACCCAACTGACTAATGAAAACAAGTGAGCGTGAACTGTAAGTTTTACCAAAACCTAACATAAGTAGGGTCTTAAGACCACCTATATATGCAGTGAATTTAATACCACTTTAGAAAGTGGGCTTCAATCGCATTTAGCCTCTCCGAACGGGTTGTAAGTCCAATCAAAGCCATGTACAGGTCTGTGCTAGGGGGGAGCAACAGGACCAAATGCCCAAGAGTGAATTTTTCAATGAGCCAAGATCCCAGCTAATTAAATGGTTTTTATTTTTTTAAATTTCTATTGCCTCCCTTATATTAAGTTCTTTGTAATTATTTTTATGGTTTTAGTAGAGTTATAATATGTCAATAAACGTTCAACCAAAAAAAGAAAGAGATTTCAAACAATTTTATTCTTATAAAATTGTTTATCCGATCAACTTTTTACGTTTTAAAACTGTTTAAATATTTGAATTTAAAATACTCATTCATCATTAATTTGGTTTTCATAATACCATAGGTAACAATAATCAGTTTCAATGGGTTATAAGTTGTTTTTATGTTAGCTATTTAAAAAAATTGTCCACTCTGGTCACTCAACAAATAAATGATAGTAATGTTGCGTTGAATATAAGAGTATACGTCTATTAATAGACATGAATAATTAAAGATAAGATTTCTGTTTGATGTATAATTTTCCGACCATTCTGTCGGCTTTGCATGACAAATTCGTAGTATTGGACTCGGTTTCTATGTTTAGGAGACACTGTTCTTGCCTGATACTGTTTCTTGGTCACTCCGTAACAATGTGGTCCCAGGTGGAGCTTTGCAGTGTATCTCAACACTAGGCTAGAAAAGATAGTAATGGCGGGTTTCTATGTACTCTTTCTGAGGTCTTCGCTATACTGAGTAAGGAAGAACTCTGCGTCACTTGGTTTATAACTTCGCCGCGCTATTTTCTTTCTTATCGTCATGCATAAATAGCCTACTGTGCAGTTTCCAGATATGGATTGGTAGACCTAAGACTCTTCGCACCGTTGACTCCGGTGGCCTGGGGGCGAGGAATAATATGACTCTTTTAATGCATGTCAAAATTGTTCCATGGAAAGTATATTAAATTTTTAGCCATATTAAATAGGGGCACAATGACAGTTAGCACGGTACTGGCTATTTAACTGCTGCAGTTAATCAAACAGTAAACCACGACAATTCCAATAAAAATCACGCATTACACGTATGCATCAGTTAATGTCACCAACACAAGGTTCTATTAATGTCAAAAAGTGATAACTACTTTTCAGAATGACCATGAACTCGTGTGTAGTAGTATATTAATACACTACTACTTATGAAAATAAAACTTATTGAACAAGTAAAAAAAATGAAATACTAACAAAATAATTACTTACCACACAGAATGACTTCAGACAAACAATTATTTTTTAGTTGTACATATTTTTTTATTTATCAGTTATAACTTCACTTAGTTATACATAACTTTAAAGCAATATCCCTTATAATTTATAGGAGTGTCAATTATATATTTTTAAACAGCAACATAAATATTTAACTAACTTATAAAATAGGAAATTGAAAATATTACTGCTTGATAACAACTTTTCAACTAGTATTTTAGTATTTATTGACATTGGTATACCTGGTTGGAAGGAGTGCGGTCGAGAAAATCATAATATACTTAAATCTGCGCCTATCTCTTAGTCTACATTTTGAAATTTTTATAATTACCGAACTACTAGTCTAAAAGTTGTTATCGATCCGTCATTTTCTTAATTGGATAATTTTCTATTATATAAACAGCTAAATATGTATGTTACCATTAAAAAATATAAATTTGACACCCAGTGACGTCTGGCTAAGTTCTCCTAGAAATTTAGCAAAATTATACATATTATTATATAAAACTTATTTTTTTAAGAAGAGAATATTAAATATAACCCCCTCCCCAAAAAAAACCATCCTACGTCTATGATTGCGTGTTTTATTTCTGGACTTATTATAAATAGTTATTATTAATTTAATTAGACCAAAATTAGTGTAGTGGGCGTGTATATAAATATGTAATTTTTTCGGGGGAAGATTAATAATTTTTTTTTTAATTTAAATAGAAATGATGTATATGTATTTAGATGACCTTTTTTTTTTGTTTATAATCTTTCTAAAATACCATTTTTGGTAACATATTAGATTATAGCTTGAATTTCTTTTGTGGGAAAAGGTGCTCCTTCTTCCAAGGTGTATGGTATTGCCTCCGTGGAATAAACTATTGTCAATAATTTTTTATGTGGGATGATCCTTGAAAGTAGTTAATAACTGTTAAATCAAAAAGTACATTAAACTAAAAAAACAATTTTTACATCATTGTATTCATTTTGAGAGTAATTAAATGGGTTATATAAACAGATATTATATTTTTAATATTTCATCATACTTTTCGAGAATAAATTACTTTTACAATTAAAGATATTGCTATTGATTAAATATTAAATTTTTAATAGAATATGTTCTCAATGGACTCACTTGCTCATGTGAATTAGGATGCATGAATACGGTATATGAAGTTGAAAAACTTCAAGACGCCCAGTATGTTTACGTGTTTTATTTTATAACTAATGTAAAATTCGTTCACAGTTTTTTTTTTATTATTAACAAATATTTTTAAGGGCTGATTTGATTGACGAACCTTTGGAAATCAGTTTTGTTTCTTGGCCTATGGTTAGATACAGAAGAGAAGTTCTTTTCGGTTGGGTAGATTTGCTTGGTAAGTAATACATTATTAAAATCTTATAAAAATCTTTTCTTTGGTTATTTAAGTGTTTAAATAAAATTTACAGTTGCATTTGGTGGCATTGCTGGTTTATTTTTAGGTTTCAGTTTATTAAGTGGAGTAGAAATTTTGTATTATTTCACTTTGAGAGCATGTTGTATGGTTAACAGTAATTCTGAAGAACTAGAAAAATTAAATGAAGAGTATGAACATTATAATCAACCTGAAATTGATTTAGGTCTGAAACCACTATGGGCTGATAATGAACCACCAAAGACCAAACAAAATTTGAATAAGAAAATTGATCCCTTTGTATTACCATTTTTACCATAAAATATTAGTAAATAAAAACAAAATTCAGGTTCAATTAAAATTTTATAGAAATTTAGAAGATTTTTTGTATTAATGTAACAAATTATAAATAAAACAAATCACTAAGTAACATATGTTTATAACTAAAAAATATATATCCTAAATATATTTAAATATAAATTATTATTTTGTCGACTAGATGACTGTTTAAATTTAAAAATATCATTAATGCATGAAATTGTTGTATAGCAATAACATATGATTTGACACTCATATTTATGTAATTAATCATTTTGTAAAAGGCTATTTATTTGAATTGATACACAATTGGGACATGCAGTATCTCCAATTTTTTGTAAAGCAGACTGTATCATTGAAGTAGTTTTAGTTAAATGTTCAAAGCCATTCACTGCTTTTTTTGTCTCTTGATCAAACTGCTCACTATATAGATAACGATGACCACAAGAATAAGCTATTATTGAATCACCTATTACTTCAGCATCCTATAAATGTTAATTTTTTTTTATTATAGACGTGTAACAATTTAACAATTATTCTAATGCATACATTAAATTCTATATGAATAAATGAATTTTTTTCATCACTACTCAGTATATGGATAGAATGATCTAATAACTCTTGAGTTTTGTTATCTTCAATTGTATCTATCCGTCCTGTACTAGGGGCATTAGTAACATGAGCAAATAAATTGACAAAATCCCTTCGAATTTTCGCTAAAAAAATCAAAATTAAAATCTCTTTTAAAACTTAAAAAAATAAGATATTACTTATAGATAAAATTAACTCACAATTTTCATTGACTATCTTTGAAATAGATGAGCATAAATGCATGCAAAATGAAACAGATAAATGTTGCATAATAGCTTTTGGACTCATAAGTTTCAAGTTAAGTTCATTTTGACTGCATGTTTCTAACTTACTATTACTAATAAATAAAAGATTAGTACATATTTAAACTCACAAAAAAGGATTTTAAATACCTCAATAATAACGTTCCTAGCGGATATTTTATTTTATCCCAACGTTCCAAAAATAATTGTTCTAATGGGTCAATTGGAAATGACTTGGTCAACCAATATGTAAGATACTATAAAATAAAGAAAAGTACTATTTTAATATTTACTACAGAAATTGGTAATAATAATTTTTCTTCATACTTCGTGCAAAAAAAAAACTACATCATCTTTATGAATAAAATCATAGTAATAGTTGAATATTTGAGAAATTTTAGAAAGTCCTGGCCATTCTTTATTTATATTTTCATTCGAAAGTAAAAGAGATGATTTTTTGCTAAAGATTATTCCATTAAATAATTCTCCTTCTTCAAGATTTAATGAGAAACATTTATTTGGGGTCACTGATCCAAGAGAATGATCTAGACCATCTTCAATATCAAAACCAAATATTTCTCCATAAGGTTTTGACTGTACAAGAGCTTCAAACTGATAAAACAATGCTTTTGAGGGATTGTTGCTGATAAAACTGACTTTACTAGCACCTTGACAATTTTTCATTGCAATACACTATGATAATAAATAACAATAGTTACATATTTAATGATTACATAAAATAATATGTATATAATACATAAGAATATTTAAGAATACAAAACAAAAATTAATTACGAAAAAATTAAAATTATTTACCTTTGAAATAACAGAGGTATTATGGTAGTATGGATAAAACCACTCTAATACATAGTGTAACAGATACTCAATTCCATATAAATTACTAAGATCATTTAAATTTTCAAGAACACATTCTCTCGATTGCAAGCCAGGAAAGTTTATACAGCGCGTAACCTAAGATCAATTATAAATTTAAACAAAAAATATGTATAATTTTTATAACTTTGTATAAAGTTGTACTTTATGTATAAAAGTTTATAACTTGTATTATGTCAAATACCCCTAAATGTCCATCGTTTTAATACTCGTTTAAACCACACTTTCTATACAAATACTTTCTCACAAAACTATTGTCATTTTGCTCCTATAAATAGAATGCTTACCTTAGGTAATAAATTGAAAAAATTCGATTTTTTTTGTGATACTTCAACCAAGTTAAAGTCATTAATAAAAAATCTATAATCTTAGTAACAAGTAATATTAAATGTTTATGTGCGTTAATGTTATCCGTAGTTATTAAGATTTATTTTCATTACTGTACTGAGCCCACTAGGGCGTTTAATTTCAATTTCAAATTATTGTTATTATTATGAAATTATGAAATAAATTAATAAATAAATAAACTTCAATAGCTTACCGAAATTGAAATGATATCTTTAGTGTTAGAAAATGAAAATCTTAGTTGTGGTAGTATAATTTCAATTGGTGAATCTATTTTGTTAACATTTCCATGTTGAATCTTGATGACTTTATGAGTTGATTTGATCATAACCATTTTACCATCTAATAATGTTTTAGCTAAATCTTCTTCTGGAATTTTACCTAACTAAAATTTTTGATAAGTATATTAGAGTATTAAATAAGACATAATTATTTATTTTTATATAAAATATAGTGATAGAGATTAGTGTATTTTAGGATATCTATGAAAAATTAAAAAACATCCAAGTTTTCAATAAATTATTAAGTTATAAACTATCTATGTTTGATTTGAAAAATAAATTTAACCCAATCAGTATACTAATCAGTATAATAGTAAAGCATAAAAATATTATTACAATTAATTTATACATTATGTTCTATAAAATATACATAAGTACACTTACTTGACCTTCGTGGTTGCTACCCCAACCCCATAACTTATTAGCTGAATCTAATGCAAGTGTAAAATCAGCTCCGCATTTAACTTCTTTTATTGATTGACAACTGTTGCATGTTGAATCAGCCATAGCAGAAGGGGGTCCTATTAATGTTATGGCTGGAATCAACCTTTCTTTAATACCAGAAACTCCAAGCTGTCCATCTAAATTTAAACCCCAAGTATATAACTGCCCAGTTGAACTTATAATTGCTGAATGATGACAACCACAGCACATCTAATTTTATAAAACCATTAAAAATAATTTATATTAAATCAACATAAATATAAAAGCTAATGGGTTATCACTAAATTTATTATTTTTTTTTTTTATTTTTTGATAAATATAAGACTTATAACAATAAATTGATAAATAACACTTTGAATGATATATTACATTTCATTTTTAAATATTAGATAATTTTTATTATAACTATATAATCGTATTATGTTTTTTAACAACTGATTGGTTTAAAACAGTATTTATACCAATTAGGCTTATAACTATAAATATATATTTTACTTGTATAATTTCCCCTTTAATGTTTGATGTATCTACAAGAGTAGGACTTAAATGTAATAATCCATCATCAGCTGTTAAAGCATCAATTTCTGTATCATCAACCTATTTCATTTAATTTAAAGTTATTAAAAATATATTTTGTTACAAATAAGAAATGTAAAAATTCATTAAATTTTAAACTTACGGTATCACCTTCATTCAATAGAAGTTGTTGTCTAGCTCTTTTTTGGGTTTGGGCATGAAATCGTAATACTTGAGGGCTACTTCCCCATGTATATAAGCGACCTACATCACTTAAGGCCAACTACAAACATTTTTAGTATTTATTAAAATAATTGTTCAATTAATTATACAAATTTTCAATTATTTAAAAGCTTAACACATTAAATCATATAAATTGACCAGAAATGAATCTTAGAGAGGGTTTAGCAGATTGAACATTTCATATGATAATTGCTTAAATGAATATTCGGGAATTTTACAAATAAAAAGTTTTTTTTTCTGTTTATTTTAACTTGGTTCTTCTATTCAATTTTTTTAAATAAAAAGTTATTTTAACTATACTGCAAACTTACATTATGAAAATAGGCAGTAGATATGCTTTTTATAGATTCCGGAAGACCATATACAGGAACTGGACTAGTAATTTTAGCAGTACTACCATTTCCCAGCTGACCAAATACACCAGAACCAAATGTAAAAACTTTACCGCAATTTGAAAGTACAATGCTATGTGCATATCCTCCAAAAGCATTTATGATTTTCTTTATGAAAAGTATTCATTTAATTTAAATTAATAATTTTAAGAGTTAATTTGTAAAAGTACCTCATTTCCTAAAAACTTTAAAATTTTTGGTTTCTCACAATCGTCAATTGATCCATGTCCCAGTTGACCATAGACACCCCATCCCCATGTCCATAACTTTCCATCTACAGATACTGCTAGAGAATGATATTGACCAGTTGATACACAAGTAATTAATTTATTTGACATACTTTCAACTAGCATTGGATATGGTGCTTGGCCCTTACGGGCAGTTCCCAGCTGGCCATATCTATTAGAACCCCAAGAAAATACCTAAATCATTAAGGGTTCACATTTAATATTTCATACTATTAAAAATATGTTTGACTCATAAATTATACATACACCATTAGTAGTAAGAGCAATAGAATGATTTCGGCCACATGCCACTTGTATCACTTCAACTCCCATGTACACAAACCAAGACACAGGATTAGGTGTAGCAGTCTTTGACATATGTGGTCCAATGCCTAAACAGCCATTTGAGGAGTGACCCCAAGTATATAACTTATGATTACGTATATGAGCAGCATGTGCCCAACCAGCGCCAAGACTAGATTTATTATCAATTTCAATTGATGATTTTTTTGAATTTTTACTATCTAGATTGGATAATAAAACTGAGTGTAAAAATCGATTTGAGTACTCAACAGAGGAAAGCTTGATTAATATCATAATATAAGTGGTAAACCATTCTTTAATTGATTGATTTAGCTAAAAAAAAAATAACAAATTTAGATAAAATAGTTTTATATTTAGAAATATTTTACTTACATTATCATGTTCAATTGAATAATCTAATTCACAACCTGGTTTAAATATTTTTCGTAAGACTGGTCGTAGAGCAGGATTTGATGGATCATACAGAGCTTTAAGTTCCTAAAGATATATTTCAAAAGTTAAATTAAACTTAATCAAATATATTTCTTAATAGTTTTTACAATTCAATACTTACTAAAACTACATCTTGAGTAACATTTAGCAAGTTTTCTTGTATAAAACTAGCATGTACTTTTGCAAATTTATTATTAGCTACTAATGCTTCAGTAAAAATTAAATCTGAAACCAAGCTCCAGAATCCTTCAGTAACTAAAGCGAAATTTTTTATTTTAAAAGTATTTATTTTTATTGTTCAACATAAAACTATTTATTTAATGTATCATTATTTATACTAATATAAATTTTTAGAAAAAATATTTATTAAATCAATGAAACTTACAGGACAAATATCGACTGTCAATTGATTTTTGATTCATTAAGCTGATTAGTACAGTTAAAACCTCATTATGTAAACCTCTATTAACAGCTAAAAATCTTAACACATTAAAGAGCCGACTCTGACCAACAATATTTACACATAAAGCTTCATCATAATTATGATTGTTTGATAATAAACACCTAAAGTTAAAAAATAGTTTTAAATTAAGATAATTTTATTTGTATAGAGCAATGTACAAAAATTTTGTTTCCAGTCTTATTTTTTCATGATTATTAGCTCGTAATAATTGTTCTGCATAACTCATAACAGCAAGATTTGAAATATGTAACCTCTCCAAAGCAGTTAAATCTTTGGGATGAGCTTGCTCAAGTAGTGCACTCACAAAAAGAATAACTTTGTCAGTGTTACCCAATGATGCTAATCTTAGAACACGTTTTAAAGGATTTGTCTGAAAATGATATAAAAAGATCATAATATAAAAAATGTAATATAAAACATAAAACCCAATTTACTTTAGATAGTTTATAAAAAAGAGTTGCTTCTTCAAATTTCCTAGCACTTAATTGCTCATCAGCAGCTTTTTCTAAAATTGGTCTAATATCCAGATCAAAAGCCTCACATAAGTCATTTGCCAAATCTAAAGCACCTTCCATTATATACTTAAGTATAATTTCCTCAGGTTTAATCCTACAGAAAAAAAGTCGATAAAAATAATAAAATATCATTATTAGAAATAATGAAAAAAATTTACCTTAAATTTAAATAATATATTGAATGATTAGTAATTATGGCGCATAAATCAGTTACGTTATCAACTTTTTTACAAATTTGCTGTTTTTCATATTTTTTCTTTTTATTTGGAGTAATTCTAATTTTGTTAACTGAAGATACGACATCCAAATTATCCTTTTTCTAATATATTAATTGTTATTATTACTTAAGGGTATAATTGTAAAACTAACACTTAGACTTAATTTTAAATACTTTGTTATTTATGCTATTTATTAAACTAATTGTAAATATAGTACTTTTTTATATTGAGTTATTTGTTCACTATAACCTATTAAATAACTCACAAAGTAACAGAATTTGGAATATTATTTTTGTATTGTGAGTTATTGAGTGGGTTGTGCTAAATCACTCTGTATGCAACTTTAAATAAATACTATAACACAATGTGATATTTAAAGACATTTCTAAACAGTTAAGAAAAATGACAAAGAATATAGGAATATTATTATAACATTTTGAGATATTCTCTGTTTAATTATTATTTATTCATGTTATAACTTTCTTACTTTGTATTCATATATTCTAAACAAATCTAAAATAATCTCTCCATTATCAAACTTGAAAGAACCAATTAAGCTTTTTTTTTTATCATCCTAAATAAAATTAAAATGTTGATAGTTAGTTTAAAAATAATTTTTTAATTCATTATTTTATTACACTATCACTCTTAAGTTGGCATAAATTTGAAAAATATACATTTAATTTGGCACCACCTTCTTCAATAGTATATATATACTGATCAGTGTATAAAAAATGTTCAATTTCTCCTTTAAGTAATTTAAATACTAATGGTTGATTGGTATTGAAACCTGATGCATGCACCTTTATATAACAATTAAACAAGTATAAAATAAAATAAAATAAATACAACACTTATAAAAAATATAAGTTGTAATTTTTATATTGAAGTTACACACCAATACATGGTTTGAAGCATAGCTAACAAATGTTTGTTTGTTCCGGTGATACTGAACCCTAGATTTAATGCTAACAACACTAGCCATTGGTTCAGGAGCAGGACCTGTACTGGGATATAAAAATCCATTTGTTATTGATTCTGATGATAAACTTCGTTTAGGGTGTTTTATATCATTTGGTGCTATAAAAAATACATAACATATCTAATGCACAATTATTTATATTGATAAATAAAATAAAAAAATTACCTTTTAGTTAATACAAAAAACTAAAAAATATATAAAAAATAAAGTTGACACTCGTACAAGACATAAAGAATAAATTTAAAAAGTATTATATAACTAATAATTCAAGAACAACATGTAATTAATAAAAAAATGTCAAAATTATTTATATTCTGCAAGTAATTGAATCGCCTATGAAAAATGAATGGTTCACCCTTATTATTAAAAAAAACTTTCCAATAATTAATCTTCTATTAGTAAATAGGTAAGTGGAAAATGATGTATTTTTGATAAATATACTAATCTAAAAAAGTGCTTCATCTTCACTACTCTGGATCCCAACTGTATTTTATTTTTTTAATAATTAAACTAATTTATTTGAAAAATTTCAAGATAGCATGTAATAAAATATTACACTACAATTTATCTTCATTACATTTATACTCATAAATAGTTCATTTTCAATTTTTATTCAGCCTGGATAACCATATTCATTACCTAAGTATAAGTTTATTAGTATAAATAGTATACTTCTATGTAATGCAAATCCAAATATTAGTATTATTAAGCATGAAACTAATTATAAAAAATTTTTTAACCAAGTTATTCCTTACTTGTGTGAATACAATTAACTATTGACTGTTGTTTTTTTGGCACAGATAATTTTTCGAGAAATAATTGTCGCAATCCTAGTAAACGTGCTCTAGTTGAATGCAAATTTGATATAACAGGAACTATTGTTTCAATGTTAAATGAATTATTTTGTCTGAAACTTTATAATTAATTTTTCAGTATCATAATCAAAGATTATATGATCAAACATATAGATTAAAATTAAACAACCCGTCATCTCCACATTTTTTCAAAAATTTATGTCCTGATAATTTTTGATAGAGAATAACTTTTACAGCATTTTTGTGTGATCACTAGACTTATCCATTTACTAGAAAATCTTGTATAATCAACTACCCCCCAAATCCTTGCAAGTCACTTTTATGAAATTTTACACATAACGCAAAAAACTGTGATATGTATAAATATTTATAAATTGTACACAATTGTTTACTTTATTATTACTCAATGTATATTATATTATATTAAAGATTAAACAATTTTAATTTAAAAATAACTTTACTTAATTTAAATAGATTATTCTTTTAAGTAGATTAGAGGTAATTTGAAGGTTTGATTAAATATTTATTAAGTTAAGCTAAATAAATGCATAGTAATAAATTTAAAATTAATATTAAATAATCAAATATTTGCAGTATAAAATTAAAATGAAAAATTAGTAACTTTATTAATAATATATCATAATCTAAGTGGTTGAATTATAAGAATATAACTAATAATAATTATTAAATAGTATATTATTAATAATATAATAATAATAATAATAATACAAGTATCAAAAAATATATTTTATAATTATAATATTATTAAAATAGATATGACTACTATAAACATTTTAGAAGTAAAATTATTTAGTTTTTGTTTATGAATAATTTTTAATAATTAAAATAACCAATTGTAATGACAGACGCATTACCGAGTAAAGAAAATTTAATTAGGACAAGTAACAACAAAGTAGTATTAGGAAGGATCATTGATAATTGTACACAAAGATATAACTCTGTGTAACACTAAGTTTAATGCAATTTGTACAATTTGATGTCTCATATATGACAAGGATTATTAATTTTTTAAATTTTAGGAGAGAAATAAGTGTATATTTAATAAATATGCACATTATATAAAATATACGCAAGGACATTCTGATAATTTTATTTTCATAAAATATTTGCAGATAAATATTGTTGCTGTTAGGGTAATTATATCTTTATTTAATTATAAATCTTAATTTCAATTTAGAACTTATTATTAATACATTATTGATAAATAACTATATTTATTATTTAAAATACATTCATACTTAGATTCTTTATCTTGTGAACTTTGTGATTTTGGATTTAGCCAACAATATCCAACATCTAAGTTTTCTAGCAATAATTTCCAACGGTCTCCATTATTACTAGATATCTATAATAAGTTATATAGATATAGAGTATATAAATATACAAAAATATATAACTGAGAAACAATATAAAAATACTTAAATACTCACAATAAGCCAAACTGTGTTTGAGCATAATTCATGTAAAATTTCTAAAGATTTTATGCAGCTTTTTATACAAGTAGATCCCAAACAGGCTCCTGTGCGAAGATTAACAAATACAATTTCACCAATATTTCCTCCAACAATACCAATATCACTAAAATAATAGTGTTGTTTACTTTTGAAAAACAAAAAGGCAATACAAGAAATTTTACCTGGAATAAGTAGGAACAATAGGTGTCCACCATGTTACTGCTGTTGGATTCAAAGAACTCGTAGGCTCTCCTGGAGCAGGTCTAATTATTTTTACTTTATTTCTACGGTCTCCTTCTTTTGGCTCAAATAGTTCACGGACAAATACCAAATAAAGGGTACAATCAAAACCTAAAAAAAACTTAAATTAATATTTGTTTACACAAATGTAAACGAAAAGCAATTAAATTTTACAAGATAAATATTAAACTAATTATATACAAATATCTTTTAAAAATCATTTAAGCTTTTTTTTTTGTTTTAAAGTATTTTACTAATTTATTAGAGAAAATTTGTTTTTCTATTATATTAAGTATTAATAACAGCCAAAATTTAAGATGAAAACTGAATTATGGTTACCAATATTACAAAAAATAAAAGTAAGAACAAAATAACTTTCATTCATTTATGATAACTCAAGAATTTTTTTACAATATTTGTAATAAACGATCTCGAGTCTAACATAAATACTTTAACTTAAATGTAAAACTGAAAAATTATTTTTTTACTATGTGTTTTTAATTTATCTGTTATTCTTTGAATGCAGATTTTATTAGATCAATATTAATTAATTATAATTATACACCAAAAGAACCCAAATTAACTCTAAATGAGATATTACTCTTAAAAAATAAATTATAATTTTTGCTCAAATGTACTCTGTTTAAAATATCAAATTATTAAACATTTTTATGAAAAATCAAAAATGGTATACCTTTTTTTTTAAATAAATTGATTTATACAAAAATTAAAACGGATGTATTTTAAAATTTCTTTTGTTATACTTTTTTCAAAATTATTTGTACTACCTAGAGATATAGATAACTTTCTTTTGCTAATAATTTGATCAAAGCGTTTTATGGTCTCAAATATGTCACAAGCCCCCTATGTTGGCCCTGAATGTACTAGGTTTTTATCATTTAGATCATATATGGTTAAAACAGTTTTAGTTGTATTGAAAACTTACTACACAAAAGCAGTTTTTCATTTGATGATTTAAATGCTAAAGATACAATTTTTTTTCCATATTCTTTAGGCCAAGGTAACCACTTAACTGATGGTGGATCATTATCTCCAAAAAGAATAATGTCATTGCTACTAAAATGTAAAAAACATATTTTAAATTAATTATTCAATTATTAAAGTTAAACAAAAATTAATTAAATAATAATTAAAAATTAAAATTGTAGAAAAATGTATTTTTTATTATATTTACCTTAATACAATTGCAAATATATTGTAAGAAGATGTTTGAAAACTAACTGTTTTGACAATATTTTCAACTTTAACTATTTGATTCAACTCAAAAATGTCTTCAAACAACAAAGACATTTTCATATAATAATTTGCTAGCTACTTATCAACATAATTAGTAAAATAATCTGACATTATTAAAAAAAAAAATACATTAAGAAATAAATATTTTCTACTCAAACGTTAATATAACTAGGAATACAATTTTTCTTCATTTAAACTTACAAATTTCTTATCCTATCATAAATCATAATTGCTTATCAAGTGATTATGTTATCACATTATATGATATATTTTAAAAATTCTCATCACGCCTATGCTTGATAAATTACGTTAATAATATAAATGATTCAAAATTTAGTAGTTTTGAAATATAATTATTCAATATAGTCAGATTGATTTAATATGCCTTAATAAATATGAGAATAACATGCTCATTAAAAATATATTTACTATCAAAATACACTCCTAAAAGCCGTTGTGATCAAGTAATTTTTAAATTGGGTAGTTAATTTATTACGTGGTTATCATTTTTGATTTTTAACTATTTTAACATTGTTGTAACTAGTTGGGTGCACCCTAGACCTTAGTAAATATTATAAACAGCTACTTAAAGCTTCATTATATTTGTTTAATATTATATTTAAAATACATTTGAGATATTTTTAATAACTTAAAATAAAAAAAAGACATCTAGAAGGAAATTTATTTCAGATAACGTGAAACCTGATTTCAACACCACGACAAAATAGAAGAGTTTTACAAATGTTATTCGCTAAATTGGTAATTTAGAACTGAGGTGATTAGTCGATTTTATTGTGATAATGAAAACAAATAAATAAAGCAGAGAACATAAAGCTTTAAAAATGAATTAAATATGCATAACTTATTCACACGTATTAATATTGAAAACCTATAAAATAAATCAAACATGCTTTGTCCTGTAAATGATATTAGTAGGGCTAAGTTATATTAAGCTGTTAATATTATAGCTGTCAAAAAACTATATATTATTCACCAACTACATTCGGTGAATAGCGTAACCAATTTTATTCTATTAAAGATTTATAAATATATCGCATTCAATAACATCCATCCATCTCTTTTTCTTCAACATTCATTTCCTTAACTGTTCTTACAACATCTGATCTTCTCTTATCATTACATAACCAAACCATGTAAGTCTAATTTCTCACATCTTATCCACGATTGACGCTACATCTATCTTTTCTAGTCACTTCACTCATCAATCTAAGCATTGTCATTCTGCTCTATTCTATTGTCAACCACCCAATACTGAACCATTTATTTTAGCTGGTCTCACATGTCTTATAAAACTTGCCTTTCAGCCTCATTGAAATTTTCTTATCGCATAACACATTGGACAATTCTCTCCACTTCACCCACCCACACCTAAATCTGTGTCTTACATCCTCGTCAATACCACCCCGTTCGTTTACATAACTGACCCTAAATACTTAAAACTTTCCACCTCTCCTATCACGTCATCGCTTATTGTCACTGATTTCCTCATTTCGCTTACCTCGTGTTCTCCTCTGTCAAACTCATAATCTATATACTCTATCTTACTCCTACTTATTCTGAATCACTTTTCATCAAGAGCTAATCTCCACACCTCTGGCCTTTGATTAATTGCTTGCCTATTTTCTTCTATTAAAACTACATTTACATACGACATTTGACAAAGTAATAATTGTTTCGAACATCTGGTACTCCAACCAACTTATACTGGCTTCACTGACAATATAGGATTTTGGATGGTTTGTTTCCACGAGTGTTACTATATATCGTTCAAGAATTAATCTAGAAATTGATTAGCAAGATCTCGTTTAGAAAACTTGCTCTTCTTGGTGTATATTAGTTAAAATGTACTATTTTAACATAGAAAACAATAATTATAAATTGAATTATGTAAAATTAATTAATATTAATATTGTGGTTATATTACTTTGATATATTTATTTTTACTTTATTCAATTAAATAAACTACTATCAAACATAACTTGTATATCAGGGATGATTAAGAAAAAACCCGTCCTCGACTCCTTTTAAACTAAAAAAATTATACCTCCTTCTTATCATTATTTTAGAAAGAGTTGTAAGGATAAATCTACAGATGGGATTCATAATTGATGATACTTATTTATTCGTAATTACGCCCCAGTTCAAACTGCAACAATTCTAAAAATTTAGATTTTTAGATTTAATATCCAAGTTTTAGTTAATTATTTAACATTTAAATTTTATAAATCCAATCATATAGATAAGCAAATTTCCAAAAGAGGACTTTTTAAAATATTATTTTATTATGAAGGTAACGTGAGCATTTTTTCTAAATCATTATTCTTAAATATTTGATTTTTTGAGTTATTGCAGTTTTAAATTGAATTGTCAAAATGTTTCTATTTCGAAACAAGTGTAGACCTATAATAAACCTTAGATATTCTCCTTTCATTTTATATTATTTTTTTGAAAATCTAACATTTAACCTGATCTCAGAGGGGATTTAAAATAGCAACTTTTTTACAAAAACTAACTTTTTTAACTTAACTTTTGAAAATAATTATCGAAGACCCCATTACTCTAGTCTCCCCTCGTGAGAAAACATTTCTTATTTATGTTAACATTATTTTACTTTGTGGTTTTATTTGTGGCTGCGATTNGAAAATAATTATCGAAGACCCTATACTCTAGTCTCCCCTCGTGAGAAAACATTTCTTATTTATGTTAACATTATTTTACTTTGTGGTTTTATTTGTGGCTGCGATTTATTTTCCTAACTCATTTGACCTACTTTTTTCAACAATACGTCAAATGATTACAATTCGTATTTAGTTGTAGATATTACCCTCAATCCATACAGACAATTAAAATCATTAATTTCTAATGTTTTTTAAGTATTTATCGTCGGATTAGATTTGATATGATAAAAGTATTCAACTACAAAAGTTAATAATTTTTACTTTATAATTTATTAATTTTTTTAATGTATTTGTGTGTGTTACCAACCAGTCTATAATATTCCAAATTTGTTGGTAACATGTTGCTATATAAATTATATCTAAAAAAAAATGATTGTTAATTTATCCTGAATTAACAATGGATTTTCACAATTGTAATCAAATTTTATAATACGCTAAATTGAGTAAATCTTTTTAACAACTTTTTTTAGTTAAAGTAAATTATTAAATTTAATTCAGTTCTACATATTTTAATTGTAGAATCTAACACCAAAAATTAATTAGAAATGATTCTTATGATTTCTATTTAAGTTATCTATTACGATAAAAATGCAAAAAAATATTCAGCTATTCTGATAAATTTACTATAAATAGTATTTATAAAACTTCCTAATCTTAACGATACAATTTTTTTAATTCTCATAAAATGTTCTATTTAATGATGTCAATTTCAAACTTGCCAATTGAGCTAAAAATTATGGTAAAATAAATAAATTTTTTTTATTATAAACATTTACAAAAATCAACTTTAAACGATTAAAAGAATAGGTTAAATATGTCATTTTCCTTATTTTTAACATATTAATAATCAAAATCAGTATTAATTTAAAGCAATTTTTTTTTTTTTATATTTAAGTACTTATATTTTTATAATAAGTAATAATATTAAAACTTAGAAGTAATAGAAAAAGTAAATACTAATATACTAAATTTAATTACTATAATTATTATGTATTCATATATTATAATTATAAATCGGGATAAAATTAAGGGAATATGAGTGATAGTTGCTTTTAAATAATCTACCAATCTCTTAAAATTAAACACTATCTACAGATTTGCATCGAAGCGTTTCTTATCACTAATGATAGTGATTTTAATCATTGTCAGATATCTATACTTGACCAAACTATGCCACATCACCACTATGCCGCGACCCCACTGTGCTACCGTTTTTGTTGTCATTTTGAAAATATTATTATTAACATATTCTCTCTATCCTCTTTAGTTTGGCATCTCCTCAATAATTTGTTAGCTTCAATATTAAGATTAAAATATCAATATGTATAGGGGGAGTTTTATTCAAGATAAATTTTCTTAGTTCTATAGCTTTTATGTTATAGTTGTAGACCCAACACATTTTTTATACTTTCAAATATTACACTTCGACCATGTTTATTCTTCTCAGCAATAATAGACAGGACCGGATTTAGGGGAGGGCTGAGTGGGCTGCAGCCCAGGGCCCCCACAAATTTGGTATAAATTGGTATCACAAATATGATAATAATTGTTATTTAATAAGTAAAAAACTATATTTCTTTGTTCCGCCCAGGGGCCACATCATACCTAAGTCCGCCCCTGATAATAGAACTTAAACTTACTACTATGTTCTAATCTATAATATTTTTAGCTCGTTCTTGTCTCTGTGTTACTTCAGCAACAATACTATTAATATCTATATTTTTGATTCGGTCCAGTAAATTTAAGTGTACTATTTTATATTTAAGTCTACAAACATCATCCCTGTATCATTTCTGGGGTTTCTGACATTTCACTTGGTAATCTAGACACAAAAATTTTAGTTTTCTATTTAAAAAATTAATACATATTAATTGACAGTTAAATTTGAACATACATTATTCAGATGAAAATATTTATACAGCTGTTATACGATCTGAAAATATTAGTCTAATCAACATCAATAGCTTGTTGATAACAAATACAGCTGTTACAATTAACCATATTGTAACATAAACTGTTGTAACATTTAAACTATGAACTAGAAATACTTACAAACTGAGGAACCGACTATTAGTAAAATAATTGTTTTTTAAAAATAATAGATGATGAATTAAAATAATAAAATTCTAATTGAAAAGATAAAAAAAGTCTTAAAATAAAAACGTATAAAATTCATTATGATCCACAATTGTAATAACAAGTAGAACTAGGAATTACATGCATTTATAAATTATATTTGAGCCACTTTAAAGAGTCCCAAATTTTTCCAACTTTACTATCTCTGTACACATCACTGCAGTTACTTGTCTGCAAAGAAATAAGATGTTAAGATGACAAAGTGCTACTTTTTAAATTTTAAATAGTTAGAATTATATTAAATTCTGCATATTTTAAAGCATTTTAAAAGCTTAAATATCTGCAGAATATACAGTATTTGATTAGAAAATCAAAATAAAGACTTCAAAACTTGAACTGCTTCAAGGATAATTTTTTAATTAATAAGTTTTATTTGAATTACTATAAAAATATAATTTAATGTAATACATCGTCTATATAAAATGTAACAGAACAATTATGTAACAATACCTTGGTTCATTTAAGGTTTTATAAAATCTATTAAAAAATTTTCTCAAAACATTTTAAACTTTTTTAAGTAAAATTAAACAAACAGTGACTTATAGCCATTAGTGTTACTATGACCATTTAACCACACTTTGGAATTATTCAAATTTTGATTCGTCATAGGTAGAATAACACGTTTTTTGTCATTTTCTCTGGCGTCATATTTAGCCTAAATTCATTAAATATTTTACTTTTTACAGGTAGATTAAATTTTAGTAGTAAAACTTACCTTATTATAGGCCATAACACCAAATAATGCTAAAGCCATCCCACAGATATTATTAAGAGTCACAGGATTTCCCAATACAATTAGAGATGCACCAACAACAAAAATTCTTTTAGATGAACTGGCAACAGCATATGTTAATGAAGTTACCATTGACATTACACTAAAGGCTAATATATTTTGAAGCCAATTTAATATACCATCAATTATCAATAAACCTAATACTTTATAGGATTCAGTATTTGTCTAAAAAAAATAAAAAAGATTTCAAATGATTTGAAACACATTTTTGGATAATAATTTACACTAAATTTTGAGACTGATATTAAATGCCAAAAATCAAAATACAACCAAACAGGAAGGAACATAAACAATGCAAGGCGACCTAGTACATGTAAAAGACGTAAATGATGAATCCCTGTATCACGAAGAACTTTTTTAGAAAATATATTCTGTAATGTATGTTGTAATGTAGCAACTAAAGCACTTAATAAACCTACTAAATCAAATGATAATTCAGTAAAAGATGCGATCGCCACTCCTATTATAATTGGCATTAATGATAAATAAACCTGAAAATATTTCTTAATAAATTTCTATGAATTTTTAATTAAAAATATATTTTTAAATTAAATTTGTTTACCTTTAGTGTTTGTTTTTCTCCCAAAATTATTCTTGACAACACTACACTAAACAATGGCATTGTGGCTTTAACTAGAAATAAATGTTCATGAATTAATAATTAAATATTTTAATTGTTTTAAATTTCCTTAGTAATAAAGAAATATTTTTTCAAAACTATTCAATAATTTTTGAAATATGAAAAAAAGATTTTATGAAGACAGGGATACTATCTAAATTGTTACATCAGAAGCAGTCCAATTGTTTAATTTTTAATCCAGGGGCCATTACCAAGTTAACTAGCAAAATTATTAAGTAAATTCAAAACTAGCTGAAAAATATGTTACTAAGTAAATGTTAAATACGATTTTATTATATAAATAATCAAAAATGTAATACCTGTATGTGTAAATGAAACAGGCACTTTCCACAAGCTTACATGTGTGAAAACAGACCCAATGAACTTTCCTAGTGCCAATGGAACTATTAATTTAAAGTAGTAAGGCCAACTAATTTCTACAAATCGTCGAACACCCCATAAATTAAAAAATGGTCCAGAATATATTGTAATTGACAATAATTGAACCATTGTAACAGTCATTGGATATGGAAATTGATTTAACAATGTTTTACCTACTACATTGCTACCTGAACTCACCAGATACCAAAAGCAACATAAGGATAGCACAGGTATAATTTCCTTCGAAGCTAACACCATTATTAAACAATTTGTTTTCAAAAATTGAGTGATATTTGATCATATTCACAAGATGAAATGTTTGTACTTTAATGGATCCATCTGCCACTGTATATGGCGAATTAAACTTATAACTAAATAATACTGAAAGTAGAATTCAATTTTTGTAACTAAAATAATAATATATCAATTAAAAATAAATTATTTGTAATAAATTAATAGTCAGGAAAAAACAAATGTTGATCTGTAAAAAAATATTTATTAATAAGAAAAACGCCTCAAAAAAAAGATAATAGATGATTGGACATGTGTTGAGTTATGATAAGATTTGCCATGTGGCAATGTCACATAAGAAGGCCTGAGGTCCAATAGTCTTAAATCGTGACGTCCAAGATATCCTCGTATATAAAGCTAATTTCACTTTAAATTTATTTGGACATACATTGAGTTACAGAAAAAATTTACAAATAAACATTACCTGTCAACTCTACTTAGCTCTTATATATGCAATTGTCCTAATAAATCAGTATAAATAAATATTTTGAGTAATATGATATTCAATATTAAATGAATTTATGAGCAGGATGATAATATTTTTGATTAAAAATATGTTTAATAACTATACATGTCAAGTTTGGAACAAATCTAGTTTATGGACCAAGCGATACTTGCAATTTTTTTTAAATGTGCATTTTTGTATACTTGACAAAAAATGGTGTATTTAAATTTAGACGCTTAAATTTCGTAATTGAAAATAACAAATATTGGCATTTTTAAAATTGTAGAGTATTTCTTGGGACTTCAAAAAAGAAAACACTTCTCTATGAAGTGTTAATTTTTTCAATAAAAACATTTAAATGGTCGAATTTGTTTTTAATATTGTGGTATACTACAAGAGCTTTAATTTTATATAGATAAAAAGTTGTCAAATGTTTCGGATCATTTTCAAAAAAGAGCTGAAAAAAATGTTTTGATAACGTTGGTGGTCTATTTCAACCTTTTCTGTACTTGCGTTTTTTCTTAAATTGCAATTATAATTATAAAGCTTTGCATATTGTATACAAATTTTATGAAATTCTGGCTTTTAAATCAAATGTTATACAGTTATAAAATGCAAAAACAAATTATGATTTTTACCATTTTCAGTCGTTGAATTTTGAGATATTTAATTAAATATATAAAGTTGATGGCGTTTTTTCAATTTTTGATGGTGATACCTTCAACTTAATTATATTCGGATTTTTTTGTATAGGTATACGTTATCAAAATTGTCCTCGTGAGAGCTGAACGTTTTAATAGATAGATGCAAAAAAAATACACATCATATCTAGCTTTGTGTCAAAGCTAAAATTACTTAAAACCAAGACAGGAAAAGTTAATTATTTGAGGTTTAGTTAGTTTAAAGAAAATCAAGTAAAGTTGTCAGTTATAAGTCAATTATTTTTAAAACTAACCCAGTCAGGTTAATTACAAAATTAAAAATAACTATTGAAAGTCCTTTTTAAATTAAGTTAACAAGTAAATATTTTAACTGACCGTATAAAAAATAAAATAATTTTCATAGAATAGAATTTGTCATTACCAGTGGTGCACCCAGAAATTACCTTTATTTTTTTGCTCACAAAATTTTTCATCTATATCCTCAATTGCCTAAATATTAATGAGCAAAAAAAGTTATCAGTACATAAAACCTGGTCGAACAAATTTTGTAGTTTCTACTTATTAATATTTATGTTTTAATTTATTTGAAAACAATAAAAAATTAAGTCTATAAGAATAATAATCATTTTTCATATTTATTCTCAAGAAAATAATTATTAAGTTTTAACATTAACGTCATTTAAATATTTTTAAACTTCTATGAGAGAATATATATAAAAAAATTGATCACTTGTGGCTACTGTTATTTAAAATTAAAACTATATTAAAAATATTAATTTAAAACTAAAAAATGTTTAATTAAAAAAAACTATGTGTTTACCATTGATAATGGTTACATTGTTCTCGTAGTATATATCACGCTTTTTAAATAATTTCTTTTTATCAATTTTAAATTTTGCCTTAAATCCAAGATACCGTTGAACATAGTATTTTAGATAGTCCAAAATTGATTTAGATTTAACAATGTATTTAACTAGTAATATTATTTTTTATTAAGTAAAAAAGTTTTTTTTTTTAAATTTATTACAATGATAGTTGAAAAAATCTTTTAATGTGTTAGTGTTCAAACTTGCTTAAAACAATACATTTTTGATCAATTATTATAAGCATATGTATATATTGCTTTATTTTAGTATAGGACACATATTCTCTTAGACAGTTACAATTATTTTAGTCTTAAAATTACAAATGGTTAATTTCCAATTAAATGAAAAGTTGATGAAAATATACTTTATTTTTATTTTGAATTCTTAATTTTATGAATTATTATGTAATCATTTTTTTCCATAAGTTAAAACTTAAACTTTTTTTTTGTCAAAATTAAAAGTTCCCAATTTTTTTAATTTGATTATTGTTTATTCCTAAGAGACAGGCCTTATAAACTTTTTACTTTTGTATGCATAAGAAATGTAATGTACCAGAGATCCTACATAGTCCTATGACAAATAATTTACTCTAAAAAACCTATTAATTCTTTTTCATCAATATTTTATATATATAGCAATGGAATTAAATATAAAACAATATTTATAACTTTTTAAATACACTTATACATTTATATTAATTATCATAAAATATAAAAATCAAAACAATTAATGGTTTACATCAAAATACATTACAAAAGGAAATTAATATATTTAGATGCACCATTTTATATTATAAATATAAAAAGATACTATACATGGCATAATGCAAGAAAGTATTAATTCAATACTGAATTATAATTTAATGATAATAAAAGAAGCAATTTATAGAAACTTATTTATAATAAAAAGTAAGAAAATGTGTTTGACAGAAGAAATTCTTCTTTGTGTAATATTAGAAACAATAGTATCTACATGATAAATGTATAAATTAAAAAATTTACCAACACAATTCAGCACAAGATAAAAATAATTAAGGAATAAATTTTTGGAACTAAACGTTTTCTTATTAAAAATAAAATAAAATAATACTAATACATTGATAAATTTCAAGATTAAGTTAGATTTTTTAATTGATAGTATAAATTTTTATTTTTTAGTTCAATTTATAGTTTTTTTTTTTTTACACAAAATAAATCTATTATTTAGTTATTGTTTATAAAAGACTGGAGAAAGTTCTATATAAAAAAATTAATCATTTTTCCTAGAATAATTTTAACTAAATTAAATTGGTTAGTTATTTTCTTTAGATAAATAAACAATAATAACTTTTAGACATGTCAGAGATTCATACATGGAATTAAGTATGGTGATAATACATTTTATTTGGGATATATAAGTGTAAAAATGAATCAGCCTTAAAAATAATCAAATCAAGTATTGATTTAATTATTTTTAGCACAATTACTATGTGCTAGTAAATAATCATGAAATTAATTTTACGTTGAAGACTGGCGATTTGATTTTGAATGACTTATTAACCACTGCAAAGTTATATCAATATTTTCTTGCTCTTTGCATGAAATAGAATAACAACATATTTCTCGATCTTGAATGGCATTTAAATTCCTGAAAACAGAAAATGAATTAAAAACATCTATTATATAATAAAATATCTATGGCCATTAATAAATTAGTGTATTTTCAACAAGAAAGTCATATGAATATTAAAAATGTCCCTCAATCCCGGCATAGTTGTAAGTATGGATATATTTTAAAAAAAAGAAGAGAAAGACAGCTTTCTTAATTTGATTATTCTGACCTTCAGTTATTTAATTATATTAATTATAAAATAGAGAATTTAATTATCATTTCAAGTCATTGGTAGCTAATCTTTTGTAGTATCATTTGACCTCAAAAATAGGTATAAATAATTGAAAAAATAAAATTGAATTAGAAAATTATAACAACACAAGAAACGTGGACATTTTACACTAAAATAATATTTATCATAAAACTTAAATTTCCATTACACCATCACAAATAGCAAAATATCAGTTAAATAAAGACAGCTGTGATAAAATTATTAATAAATTATAAATATAAATATAATTCATTAAAACGGTTAAAACAAAATTTAAAAAATCAGTAAAATTTTCTAAATTTATCTTTTTGTTAAGATATTATTCTAGTATGTATATTAACAGTGTTTGTTTATACTTTTCTTATGTAGAAATTATGTAACTCGAGACAAAAAATTAATAATTTTGGTTAGCTTTTACTTCCCATAGAAAAGAGAAATGACACCTTTTTTTTAATCGAATTGTTCCATAATGATTCAACCAAACTAATAGATTCTCATAGATATTTAATCAAATATAATATGTACAAATTAATTTAACAACATAATTTTTTAAACAATAGATTTACATTAATTTACATTTACAAAAATCAGTTTTATTAGCTAATTTTATTTTAAAATATACTTAAAATTTAATTCTTTCAATTTTTGTAATTAAAGTGCAGATTGTTGAGAAAATGCTATTATATAATATGTATACATACATTCTATCAATCAGTTCAACTTCATCAAGAGCATTAGGTAAGTCTCTTTTGTTTCCCAAAACTAAAACGGGTATTCCAACTAATTGTGGCTTATCAATTAAACTGTGGAGTTCATTTCTAGAAGCTTCTAATTTATCAGTGTCAGCAGCATCTACCATATAACTACATTTTATAAAGTTAAAAAAAAAAAGTTAATATCATTTTTGCTAAAATTTCATTAAATTTAATCCTACTTAAATCAATTTAGAATGTAAAATTTTTTATACTTACACTATGGCATTTACACCTCGGCAATAACGCTCCCACATTGACCTGAAACGTGGTTGACCTCCTATATCCCAAATTTTTATTGTTACATTATTTTTTGTAACTTTTCTCATGTTAAACCCCACTGTTGGTATCATATCTTGATTAAATTGGCCAGACTAAAAGATAATAGGAGAAGAAGTACTAAATTAGTTTTTTTTTAACAATTTAATTTTAATATTTAAACCTACTAGTCATTTGATAAAATGTTGAACTACATTTATTATTTGATATTTAACACCATAAATATAGTGTTAAGTACAATGTCCTACATTTAAACATGAGAGGCAATTATAAAAACGTTTAAACAAACTTAATGTTCATATTATTTTGTAAGATGACTGTATTGTTGTAGTAATGTAATTAAAAAATTACATAAAATATTAAAGATTTACTATAGTAATCACATAATTTTTATTAAGTGTATTACTTATGTTTCATTTTTCACAGCTGTTTAATAAAAATCAAAATTGCTATTGTTTTAGTTAATATCTAAACAATAGTTATTATAGCATTATTATCTTAGAATACTTATGTATGATATCAAACATAGATATAGATATCATATTATTTTTAAAAAATATTGTACTATATTTATAATAAATTACTCAATTAATTTAATTGTTATACAGATAGAAATTTGATTGAAATAATTAGAATTATATCAATATGCATCAACAGAAGCAATAGATTATTTCTTGATATTGATTTGTATATGATTAAGTAGAAAACATTTCAAGTGGATTATAAAAACCACACCCGATAAACCAATTCAAAATGGAAAAAATTCATAGGCATATTCTCTACAATATCATCAAATTGCCATATAAACCCTAAAATAAATATTAAATAAACATTTAAAATAAAATTTGGGTATTCAAGTAATTAATATAATTTATTTAAATAATCGTTATTTAGTAAATTTTTCAATCGGAAATACAAAGAATTATTAAAAAAAAAAGTTAGAATGCTTTTAAATATCTTTAATTACCGCAATAACATGTACAAACGTAGTTTTTCCAGAACACTGTAATCCTACAAGAGTAAGTTCCATTTCTTCTGTCCAAAATTTGCTTTTAATCCAGTCAAGTATCCGATTGATAAGAGCCATCATCTTGAACAGATTTATTTTTAAATTTCAACTTAGAAAATAAAAATACGTTTTACACAATGAGAATCCTGTATTTTTACTGTTAGGAAATAAAAGAACAATGACTACTTGTTTTAACCAATAACGTTAAATGAATGAAGTGAAGAAAAGAACTTGCTACAAAGGCACATACAACCTAATCAAATAATGGTTTTACATAACATGATTCAATACTCGTCGTAGCTATATGCTTATCTATACACAACAAACAGCTGAGAGATAATATACAGGTAAATTGTTACATTAAATATTGAGTAATTAAAAGAGATACACGACTGCTGTAGCAGTCAAATGATTTTGCTATGGAAAGGGATGAAAAATCTCTGATAAAAATCACCATGGCATCTATCCCTATACTTCATAGCTTTTATTCGTATTACTATATCAAATTGTTATTATGGTCAACACATTTGTATAAATGGATTTCTTCTTATTTAGCTTATTTCAAATATTTAATTTGCTTTAGAATAAATACCGTTGAATTCGCCAACGAATAATAACCAAGACTTAAAATTTAATCACTAAAATTTTTGAATTAATAGTTTTTTCATATTTATTATCCTCGATAACTTATTATATTTAAAGTTTTCAAAATATAAAAATAATAATATTACAATTCTACAAAAATAGTATCAATAAAGGAGAATCTACCCCGTATCACCTCTCACTTGACCACCACTGACCGATAAGCACTGAACATAAACTGACGCAGCGAATGATTTGGTTTTCCTGATGATCAACTGACGGCCTTAAGTATAAGTAGTGTTTTTTCCTTATTCTTTTGATACTGTTTTCGTCAATCAGTTTATGAGCTGAATGAGCCTCATCTGGTCTATGAGGGGGTATCAATAGCTGTTCTATTTGATATTTCCACCGTTGCAATTAATGTCTGGTGAATTTCAATGAGTTAATTACTTGTGTACATTGTGGTGCAATATTAACATTCAAGGTAATGTATGTCAATTTAGATTTATTTGAAGTATATTGGTATTTCTTATGATTAATAAGTTACCATAAAATTGTTTATTTTATTATAATTGACGTTTTTTTTTATACTTCAATTGTTGTTTCAATTATTTATTATATTTTAATTAATTATTAGGATCTTTTCTAACGGAGAGACTAGTCACCATAGACAATTGGTAATTTGGTGATAAAATAATAACAAAAATCATGTTTTTTTTAGAAATTTTAAAAGGATTGCGTCCAAACATCTCTAAACCAGAATCTGTAGTTTTATAGTAAATTTAAAAATGTTTTAACTAAAATAAAATTTAAAACAGAATTATTACTAGAATTTAAACTTGACAATAGTTAATTTTTTTAGTATTATACATTTTATAAAAGTTAATTTTTCTATATGTAATTGAACAAATTTTAAAGCCACAATTTCACAGCTCTTTAGTTTAAAACAACTTTTAGTACAATTAAAAAAATATAGAGTGAATGACATAAATGACGAAATTGTTATAAATGACATAATGACAATAACATAAATTTAATCACAGTTAATCTAGTTATATTTTATGTTTTTTACTTTCTGCAATATATTTTTTTAGAACTACTACTGTAAAAAATTTATATACAGAATGTTTAAAAAGTTTGTAAGCATCAATTTTTTGAAGCTGCTATTGATGTTTTTATTATTATTTTATTTTTAGCTTCGATGCGAAGCTGAGAAGGTATTGGTTTTACTATGATGTGTTTTTTTTTTTTTTTTGTCTGTTACCACTTTTTCTCAGCTCTTACGGAACGGATTTCTTTCAACGATACGTCAAAAGATCACAAATCGTATCTAGTCAAAGACATTACCCTCAAAAATTGAAAAAAATTCCCTCGTTCCCCGTAAATGGGGGAGATATCCAAAAAAATTACAAATTTAAAAATCTCTAATTTTCGAAATTTTTTCAATTTTTTTTACTAAAAACTGCCGTAACTTTTTCAAAAATGAACATATCATATCATATATTTTTTTTTTTATAAATGCTTGATGTCCTTACCTATCATTTGGTATATATATTTTTTTTAATTTAACCCTTTATCTGCCCACAGCGGGGGGATTTAAAATGACAACTTTTTCAAAAAAAATTAACTTTTTCAACTTAACTTTTAAAAATGTTCCGGAAGGTCTGACACTTTTATATATATCTTAAATTAAAGCTAATGTAATGTACTTTAATTTGAAAAAAAAAAAATTTGACCTCTAGACTTGTCTTCATGGTGAAAACGACTACCAAATGCTATTTTTGTGTGAAAATTCTCGATTTTATAATTTACATTTTTTACTTTATAATGCTATAACTTATTGAAAAGTGTATGGATCAACACAATTTTTTTATGAGAAATAATATTTTTTAATAATTCCTTTTTCATTCGACATACTTTATCTTAATCAAGATATTAATAAGGAACTAGCAGATCATGTAGCTTTTGGAATAATACACCAATTTTTTTTAAATTAAACACAATCTAAAGATTTGCATCGAAGCGTTTATTTTTTATAGTGATTTTAATCACTGTCAGATATCATTATACTTGATCCAACTATACCATGGCATCACTGTGCCGCGACCCCCCTGTGCTGGGTTTTTCATTTTTGAGTTTACTTGATTAATTAAATGCATCTTTTACGATTAAAATTAAAGTAAAAACGCTAATAATATACGGGTAGAAATCTACCCAAACTTAAAAAAATTAAATACAACCTTATACTTTTTTTTAAATCAACGATTAGGTAATTCTATTTTAAAAAAAAATATTTTTTAAATTTTTAAATTAGAAAAGCTGTTGTTAAAATTTTGCTGTATAAAAGAATTAAGCTTAAGTTTGGGAACACTTTTTTTCACAGTAACTAAATCCTGTTATCCATAGACATAACAATCATAAGCTGCACAATTATAGTTGTTTAGTTTTTCTAGTTTATGAGCTAGTTAATAGTGGGTTTATAGTTAAATGATCAATAATTATTGTTCAATTGACTTTGCGTCATACTATTTGTTTTAAATAAACGTAAGGGTTTAAATAAATAATACCTTTAAATAAAGGTATAAAAACAAAAGGTTCAGCATTTATAACTTGGTGCTCTGTAAGCAAAATTTTCTGAGCTGTTTTATTTTTCACAGATTAATTTTTTTTTATACTGTAATATTTAAATGATGTACATACTACTTGTTTTCTAATTTTCCACTAAAAAAGAAGTATTTGTAGCACTTTTTATTTTTAGTTTTTAAATACGTATTTTTAAGAAGCCTCCATAAAAAATTTACATGTGTATGATTACTAATAAGTTGAATATCTTGACTCTTTAATTTTTCACCATCCAGCTACTATTCCGTTGTGATGAAATTTCGTCCAGCTAAATGTTATGTCTTATAATATTACATTGTGTGTACAAAATTTTATATTTTTAGCATATTGAAAGGTTTATCAAATAAAAACAAAATACGCTTATTAACCAAAATACATTATCATATATTATTGATGTCATTATTCTACCACGGCACCACTGTGCCGCGACCCCTCTGTGCTGAGTTTTTTTAATTGATTTTTTTCATTATTTTGTACAAGTGTCTTTTAATACACATTATTGAATCTAAACATAAAATTAACAATAATAAATTATGAATTTAGGCTCTTTGGCTCAATTATAATTAATAAATTCGACAATTGAAAGAGTTAGATATATTTATTTTAATAATGTATATAGAATTTTGATTCACACGTTCTCGTCCAAATAAAGAACCTCATAACGATTTGTATTTATTAACTCAATTGTAAAAGTCTAGTGAAATTAATAAGATTATTAGCAATGTAGAAATTGTAAGCATTTTCGGGTCATTTATGGTAACTTTATAACAGGCGTATCATTAAACCTTAATGGTTGAAAAAATCCAAATAACATATATAAATGGAATTAATAAAAGAAAGCATCGGGATTCATTATTTTGCTACAGAATATACAAGAAAAATTAATTTATTTGAAAAACTCTAATTAACATTATACACTAGTGTGGTCCTTATTTATACTTTGTGATTTTTTTTTTTTAACAAATTTGATGTCAAGTGATCTAATTTTTTTTTTAGCACACAGAAAATATTTGTAATAGCTCAAAACCCAACCACTTCACGTGCCTCAAAGGGGTTGAAAATTATTAAAAAGATATAGGAATTTAGTTTTTTGTGTATATCTTTTAAATAGTTATACATAGAAAAAATTCCACAGAGTTAATAATGCAATAAACATTAATGTAAAGAAACAAGGTCTTAACGAATTTTTTGTAACATTGATTGTTCAACGTCTAACTTATAAAAATTGTTTAATTTTATTTTTCGTGAAAACAGAATTTTTTGGTCTTTAACTTTTATCTCTATAAATATTGCAAATACAAAAATATTACATCAAAGCAAATATTTTTAAAAACTTAGGTTTAAAAAAAAATAATAAGGACTGCCAGCTTGTTAAAAGGTGAGTAACAAAAGGGAGGATTTTTACACATTTTAGAAAATCAACGACAATAAAATTTAATGTGCATAATAAAAGTTAAATTTAATGAACATCTTTCACAATACAGTGTTAGGTAAGCATTCATTATACCCTCGATTGTTAGAATATGTCAACTAGTCACTTTTTAAAGTATTTTTTAGGACTATTAGTTGTATAATATAACTAGGTAATAATTAATTTTTCTTCTTTTACAAATAAAAATTTATTTACTGGCTAAATTTTATACTATAATGAGACTGTTTGTAACAAACAATTTTATTATTCCATTAAATTTGCTCAGAAGACTACGATTGAAAATATATGAAATAAGAAATATGAAGAATATTAAAAAAAAATTACAGTCAATTCATCCATTTGAATTCAAAATTATAGCGACATTAATTGAAATAATTGCTCGTTATTTCAATCGTTATAAACATTTCATACCATTTAACTATAATAACGGAAATAATTGTAACATGGGAAATTTGCTAAAGGATATGTATAAAATGTCAAAACTTGACGAACTGTTCGATTTTAAAGAAATCAACATACCAATTGCCAATTTTTTCGAAAACGTGGTTTCTTGGAATATAAATAAAAAAATATCTTTGCACACCATATCTGAACAGGTCGAGTTACCAGTAATTAGATTTTTAACTCTAAAAGACAATCTTTATGTGTGGCCAAACTCTTGTTCGTTAGCTATTTTTCAAATAGGAGAACCTACATGTCCATTAAAGGAATTAAAAGAAAATAATGTTTTTTTTCATGGATGTGCTTTGGACGAAGTATTCAAATACTTATTACAACCGCAACCTACAATCAAAGTAAGTGACAGTTTTTTGATTGCTTTAAAAAACAGCAAGCCAGTCAGCATTTGGGATAAAGTCTTTGAAGAAAAAAAAATGCGAACCGTTTTAGCATACTTCGATAGAAATGAGAAAGTCGATGAAATTTCTACTTATCAAAATAATGACATAATAAGACCGAGATATTTAATTCTTGTGCCTTTTAGCAACACTATTCCATATTTGAGAAAATTAGTAAAGAACACGAAACCAAATGAAAATAAAATTTGGAATCAGTTTATTGACTATGTAAAAGTGTTTTTCATTAACACGAAAAATTTAATACTGAATAGTGTTACATTTGTGACATCATACGTGTCCAAATTTGTGACATCAAGTGTGTCCCAACATGTGAGTTAAACATTACTATTATTATATTAATTAATTTTTTAAATACCTACATAGTTTAACTACTTAAGTTAAAGTTAGAGTTAAAAAGTCATAAACTGTAACGTCCTTTCCTGTTAGTGTCCTAATAACTGATTACGCTGTTCCTAAACGGAGCTACGATAGCTCCATATAATTTTTATCTCACTCAAAGAGCTGTTATCGATTTTTTAGCCTATAAAATATAGACTCTCGATTGACAACGATAAAAAATATTTATTCCTGTATAGTGTAAAATTATAACCGGACTGGATCTCAAATGATAATTAGAATGAAGTGAGTCGACGGCGGCTAGTGTAATTTTAAATCAATATGAAAATAAATATTAGTATAAATTCACATTTAAATTTTATATAAGTTACTTTAGCCTAATGTAAGTGGGTTTTAACTACTAAAGTAAGTTGTCAAAAGACAGACGTACATTTAAACAAATGCCTTAAGTTAAGTTAATCATACATAGTTAAATTATTTATAAAATGTTATCAAATGATGATTAATAAATAGTAAAGGGTTCCTCAATCCATCTCATTTGTAAGTCAGTTCCACGTTCAAAAAAAAAAAAAAAATACTAAATAAGAGTGTATCATAAATAATAAATCATAATCATGCAATTATAAACAAATTGTTTTAAACTGTTAAACTGTTGTAAAAAGATAAAAAAAAATTTGAAAAAAGTACTAATAAGAATAAGAAATCAATTTTGATTCTAATTTAACGAACTAAAATCATATTAAGATTAGTATTTTTAGAACTAAATGGGTATAATTAGATTTTGCGTTTCCGGTTAAACTATTACCGATTTACTTCAGACTATATTCGATTGTTTTTGTACTTTTTGAATCTATTTTGTTGGCTAACACTTTGGTATCTTGGTATCCAAACTTACATTTAGATGGTTTTAATCAGGATATTATTTTGTACACTAATTTTGATTTGATCGTTAACAGTGACAATAAGAAAATAAAATTCACACAATTTAAATAATCAGTTAATTAAATAAATCATTATAAAATTTTATATGTTAAAATTTTAAATTTTAATAGTAAAAATTCTTATCAAAAACGAATGAAATAAACTAAATTAAGTTTTGGAAATTTTAAATGGAGTGTCTTATTATTTTTATTAGATTATAATTGTTGACGACTTGTATATATTATTTATTGCACTATTTATCTTGTAAGTATAGTGTACGTCCCATAGCTGAACAGTCAGCGACGCGCTCTTAAGTACAATTATGTTAATGTTTTTAAGGTTTAATTATAAAAAAAAAAAACCAACATTTTATAATAATTACTCATATTTAATATAAATTTAATGATAATTATATTTCAAAATTATATATATCATAAAAATTATACAAAACGTGAGCGTTCGATTTAGTACGATTAATTATGCCGCTTACACGCCAATAATTTTGTCCATTTTATCCAACTAAAATAAAAATTTGTCTAGGGTATATTGTATCTAATCTTGTCCGTCCATTTTATCCGCCTGGGCAAAACATTGTCAACAATAGTATTAATTTAAGGTTGCAGTATGAGAATCTTCGTAATGTAAATTTAAGTGCATTTAATGAATCATGAAGAGTTTTGCTAATAATCACACTAATGTAACATATTATTTTTGTAATTAAAGCCTTCCATAATTTTACACGTTGTGGATTGACAGATAGCTTTTGTGTTGTGAGGTCCATTGATATTCTTTTAAATTGAGAATGATCCGTGTCTGTAAAAAAAGCTATATACTATTTCGAATCTTTGGAAAGTTTAAACTGATAACCGCTTGATGCGTCTAATAAGGATATGTAATTTTTACCCGCTAAAGAGTCCTAAAAATTTTATCTGATGACCATAGAAAAGTTTTCATTTAATAATATTGAATAAATCACCTGTAATCGAGGACCTTTTCTATCCTATAATAATATCAATACTAGTAAAATATTAATATTTCTCTATACATTTAAAACCACTTAAGAAAATCTTGGCATATTGCTCAAGTGCAAGAAAGTGTAAAAAATAAAACTATCCCACAAAGTTAGTAAACTTACCACTAGGGCTATCATCAATAGCTACACTCTGTTTGGTCTTTTTATTTTGATTGGTGTAGTGTCTGAAGATGTAAATATTTATTTCTCTTTTATAAAAGCTTCAGGATAATCATCTTGCACAAATTAACTTGAATTTTTAAAAATTATCACAAACCTTAATACTAACCAAAATACTGAGATACTACCGTGATAGGATATGTGGGCTAATCATTCTCTAGTTCAATAAAATCACGTTATTGATATTTCCTTTTTTTTTTGGCTAAATACAAAAATACATTTTTCCACAGTAAATATTTCATTTAACTGGTACTATGGAATATTTATTTTCCGACGCAAAAAATACAATTCCCCACTTAATAAAATAAAACATACAGTAAGAAATATAGAACATTAGAACTAGCTAATTAAGAGATTATTTAATTAAATTATATTTATTAAAAACTTAAATCTTCAAAATAATATTTTACCACAAATATAGAAATAAAAGTAATCATATTACTATTTATTTATGTTATAAATAATGTATTATGTATTATATATATATATATGTTATTTATAACATAAATAATTTATTATGTATTATATGGATATATACATTATAAATAGTGTGATTTATTAAGTGTACTTTATCCCATTTTTTTGATAAATAATGATTTTTTCACAAAAATATACAAATTAAAATTTGATTTATTTTAATAAATTATAGTATATATTGTTTTTATTATAAAATACAATTTATTCTAAAATTTAATTTAGGGGTAATTTTCAAAAGTTACATGGAAACCAATTATTTTTTTGGAAATTGGTCTAAAAAAAGATGACTAGTGGCAACCTATATTGTATTATTACTTTTTGTTTGAATATAACTTATAATTATAGATAAGTGGGGTGCGCAACGTGGAAAAATGGTTATCTATGCATAATTTTAAAAGTAGAAAGTCGCTAAATATTATGCCGCTCCTCATTTTTACTAAATCTTTAAATGATGATAATAAATGAAAATAAAATTAACACCTCTTATAATAGGATGTCAACTTTATTTTTTTAGATAGCAACATATATATTTAACTAACTTATAAAATAGAAAATAATCTAATTAAGAGAATGACTGGTCGATAAAAAATTTTGGACCAGCACTTTCTGAAGTTATTATATAAGCAGGACGAAAAGTACGGCCGGGAAATGGCTAATGATAATAATAGCAGCATCTACTCTTCATCTCTAGTCATTACTTAAAATTTTTAATAACTTCCAAAATAAGTTGTTATCGATCAGTCATTTTCTTAATTAGATTATTTCGTATTTTATAAACTAGTTAAATATGTATATTGCCATTTAAAAAATAAAGTTGATACCCCATTACGTTACAAGGGACGATTCTAAAAAGTCATTATTAACTAGTAAATAAAGAAATATATGTAACAAAAAGAAATCAAAAATGGTTTTCTAATATTGTATTTATTTTGCAAGTAATCGCGTAGTTTATGATAAATCGATCACTGTATTTTTCCTAATTAATCAAAAAAGAAGTACTTATTCGGTTTGTCATTTGTCGGGTTACATTGTTTTAAGTAAAGTCCATTAAATACGCTAACTTTAATACAGCCAAATGTGTAATGACTTATTAGTCATAATTTCTTATTATTAGAAACGTGTATCCTCTTATTACTTTTCTCGTTTCCCTTTATAAATTCTTGTTCCCGCCATTTTTAACTGGCTTACCCTGTATTTTCTCTTTTTGTGACATTATTATTTTACTTAAGAATATATAATTGCTTACTACAGTGTTATACTATACTAATACGGAAGTTTATTTGATACCTTTTCAGCTATTTACTACAATTTATAGACATAATGTTTACACGTAGTGCGTAGAGAAACAGTAATGGCTTATAGAGCACTTGCTTAAGACGCGCGTTAAAGAATATAGCAACAAGTCCATGAGAGTCTGAAGTCAGTCATACCTACACACGTATCGTCGTCGTTCAGCTATGATAAGAACAATATTTAGATCTCATTTGTGACCTCTGTAACTTCATAGTGACTTAGTGTGGAAATTTTTTCAATATCTATTTTTATAATATAATTAGACTTTATGTTTGTGACCTCAATGAGATAATGAAAACTAAGCAAAGTCGCAGACATAGATCATAAATTAGTAATTTTGGCTACGTCTGGACAATTTGAAAAATTGTATTTAGACATCACAGAGATCTCTTATTGTTATGTTGTATTTTCATCAATAATTATTTATTATTAACTAATTATTAACTTTATTATTATTAACTTTAATATCCATACGAATACAATTATAATTGTATCCGTATAGATATTAAAGTCAACGTATGCACATAGGGAAGCTATCCGCTTTATAGCCGGACTATTAGAATTTGGTGGATAATATATATTTTTTACTGGATCGTACACTAGTAAACGTGAAATGTCGTGCGAACTTGGGTTAGTTAAGTTGAAAGTACATTTGTGCTGATAAGACACTAGTGTAGTCATGAAGTATTAATGTTGAAAGAGGACAAGTATTATGTCTATACCAAATCGAAATTTTAAAACGCTAAAATATAGAATTAGGTCCTAATAAGAAGATTTTGCTGCTTCACATTATAACAAAAACTTTCTAATAATGTAATGGTGAGGCTATTAGTATGCACTGGTCAAAAGTAACGCCACTTTCCTTACGCTACGTTAAATATTATGACTGTTACAAATACCTAAAATAATAGAGTCATTATTTTGTAACCACTGATTTTCAAAAAAATTATATGAATCTAACTTACATTGAATATAAAGTTAAAACTTATTTTAATTGTTTTGCTTTTTTAATATCGATAAATGTGTTGTACGATTGCCACGTCAGTAACACTAAATTATGTCATGTGAGGGTACTAAATTCAGACCACGCCCGTCGACATGATATTTTTTCATTTTTGAGTTGGAAAAAAATTTTAAATTTGTTTAATTTTTATCTCATTTAGATTTAATAACTTTAATGAATATCAAGGACCCCATCACTGTAGTTTCTCCTTGCGAGAAGGTATTTCTTAATCACAATAAAATTATTTTATTATATATTTTATTCTTTATTTTTCTTAGCTCTCACTTGACCAATTTTTTTCTACAATACATCAAATGATCACTACTAATATTTAATTAAAAGTATTACCCTCAAAAGTTGAAATAAATTTCCTCTTTATCAAATAAAAAGTTGCTTGATTAACTTTCTCCATACAGACAACGAAAATCATTAATTTCTAATATTTATATATTGTATATTGTCGAATTAGATTTGACATGATAGTAGGTTTCGATTACAAAGTTAAATAATTTTACTTCAAATTAAAACTATATAGAAAATATTATTAAAATAAAACTAAAAAATATTAAAACTATTTAACTCAAAAAGCCACAAAAAAAATTACTAAAATAATCGAAGATACGTATTTTTGAAAAAATGTTTCCATTTCCAATTCTAAACACTAACTGTTATGTAATATTAGTTATATATCAATTTCTTAAATTCTATTTGATTTTTACTACCAGTTTATAATATTTCAATTTTTTTTGTAACATGTTACTGTATAAATTATTTCTAGAAAAATGAATTTGGGTTTCACCTGAATTTAACAATGGATATCAATTATAATCAATTTTATAATACACTCGATTGAGTAGATTTTTATACAACTTTTTGATTGGGTTTTTTAGTTAATGGTAATTATTAAAATTAATTAAGTTCTGAATATTTCAATTGTAGAAACTTTATAAACACCATGAGTTACATAGAAATAATTACTATGATTTTTATTAAAATGATTGATTACTATTAAAAAGCAAAATTTAGTGATTTTAATGAAATTTGGAGCTTTATTCATAAATTTACTGTAAATAGTGTATATTAATCTTAGCAATAGTATTTTGTCAATGTTCATAAAATATTTTATTTAATGATGTCATATCAAACTTACAAGTTTAGCTAAAAAAGTTATGGTAAAAAGTTCAATTTTTTTTATTATAAATTTTTGTTAAAATTATCTTTTATGGAACCAAAAAATAGGTTTAAAATGACATTTAAAATTTAAAAAAAAAATGTACAGAATTTCATAGAAACATTTGAATTATTTTTAGGCTGTGGAGTTAAATTCATCAAACGTTTTAAATATTCCCGCCTTGACACTAGATGATGACATTAACTTGAATTTGAACACAGCTTATTCCATCTCCTATAAACAAATAGAGGAAAGCCATTTAGAGAGAGAACCTTTACATATCATTGAAGAGATAACTCTTCCAGAAATCGGTGAGAAATATTTGTATATTTTAAATATACTGAAATAATAATAAAAAAAACAATTTACTTTTAGCAAATAGTTTAAAAATTTACCTTTGAGGTATTTCTTATATTTTAAAAAAATAATGAATTATTTTTACTATATACTAATTTTTTCAAAATCAATAAAAATCAAAATTTTAAAAAAAATTCACCTAGCTTGTAACCCGATTGATAATAATTATGTTAAATTTAAGATAAATAAAAAAAAAATTAATTTTCAAACGATAATGTAAAAATTTACGCTTCTTTTAAAACTATTAAATTATTACTTTAACGTATTAAATATTTTAGGTAAACTAATTGAAATGTATAACAAGTACTTTTATGATGAAAGTCTAAATTTATTATCGAATGACGAACACAACAGCCCTGTGTTGAAAAAGACACATGGTTTTGAAATTCAATGTGATAAGATGAAGACACAATTAAATATGCGACAAAATCAAAAGAATGATTTACAGCAGGTTATTAAGGGAAGCTACATGAAGAAAAAACCTAATTCTTTGTTGAAAACTGAACATGGATATACAGACGAAAAGATTAATTTGAAAAAGACTTCATCCAGTCCTTACGACATATACAGAACATTTCCTTTTAAGAGTATGTCGGATGCTGTGTTTAAAAGAACACCATCCCCGAGACTTAGTAAGTAAAATATTCTGTTTGTTAGTTATTTAACATGTTTAATTTTGGCAGGTTTACTTACAAAGATAGTATTTACTTAACTGAATATAATTTTATACTACAATATAAGAGAACCAGCCATAATTTTTCATCATTTTCCAATAATGTCTCTCATTGCTTTAGTAGTTACAAATTTTTCATTTAAAAAATACTCATAATTTTAGGTAAACTTATTGAAAAGTTTGACAACTTCTTTTATGAAAAAAGTCAAAATTCAACACAGAAGACAAAATAACATTTGGATTTTTAAATTAATGTATTGTAAAATGAGTATTTTTGCTGGCTCTTGTGTTACATTTATTGTAACAATTGCATATTTTTGGTATAATATTAAGTTACTTTTTATAATGTTTGAAGATATACTTATCATAGAAAATGATAATGACCCCACACGGCGTCGGCCATTATTTCTCACGGCATGAAAATTATTGAAATTATACATAATATAATATTTATAAATTAATATATTATTTATAATTAACTTGATTAACCTATACTCAGGTACCATAAATAAATTATTATAATGAGTATAGACAAAATTTTCAAACACATTTCCATTTTTAATAAATTTAGCAAAATAAACAGTTTATTATACATTTTATAACTAAATATTATACCAATTGAGTCAAATTTATATGAAATTGGAAGATTTTCCCAAAAATCTTATAATCTTATATTTTAAAATTTGCTTAGAACTACTTAAATTAAAATACATTAATTAATAATGCAAATAGAGTCATTTTCCGTGGGAAGGGTCATCTTAATAATTATATCGAAGACTTTTTTTGTCATCACATGCCTCTCTATTTTTAAATTATGGACTACGTTTCGATCCTTCTTCCTGCCAATTACAATGTTATAAATATTGCTATATTTTGAAAAAAATATTATCATTGTATACCTACTCGTGTATTGCTAGATTATATATTATATTTATTTCAAGATTTCCAAACCTGATTTCCCTTGTTTAATTTTTAAAATCAGGTCAAATATTAATTTCTCAAGTATATACATTGCATACACCAGGTTGCCTTTTTGCCATAGCCCCTTTCCACCATCTCAGGTCATTGTCAAGACTATTTCCTTGACATTTGTCATACTTTTAAGACACTTCGTTATTACTATTCTTTATAGAACATCCACGCTGATGACTATAACATCTTCGTGTAGCGACTTGATCACCGACACATCAATGTTAATGGGTAGGAATATTCTAGCTAGAAATTATAATGCCTATTACTATTGATGGATATAGTATTATTTTATTATATATTTTGGGACGCCCCAGTCACATTACAGCATTGCCTGTTAAATAATATATTTATTATTATTTTCGGTAAACCCCATTTACTTTTTGGCATATTTCATTATTTATTTGGTTAGATCCCAATTATTTTTACTGTGTCAAGATTATTATTTTTTATTTTCTTGTCAGTAAATCCGATAAATGCATAATTATCATTATATCAGGCAAGTCCAACATATTTTATGGCAATATTACATTACTTTATTCGATCTAATACGATATACGCTATGGTAACATAATTATAACATATATTTTATAATTGCATCATTTTTTTCTACTTATCGATTATCAATTTATTTCGGTAAGTCCTATTCATTCAGATTCCGTTACTTAAAGGTGAAATAAAAACGCGCGATACACGAGATTAAAAGGGAGAATTTACTTTTATATTATATGCCAAATAAATATTAACGAGTGTAAAAATATAGAGAAAATAAATGGTCATTATAAATAAAAAAAGAACAAATATTACTTAAAAAAATGCAATTGTTACTAATAAAGCGAACTAATACTGTTATTATCAAAAAAGTGGCCTTTTTTAACATTAACTTTAAATATTATGTAAAAATAAAGTTTATATTTAATGGAAAATACAATTATTAAAAAAAAAGAAAAATTAATTTTAAAGATTAGAGTAATGTCTAATAACATTGAATTTTATGTTTATTAATATATTTTAAATACTAAAACGAAGACAAAAAAATTATACCCAGCAAGAAACTTACATAATTGAACGAAATAGCGTAGGAAACCAATAAAAAAAGTCTAAGACGCGCAGTAACAAAATAAAAACGCAAGAAATAAATATAGTTTAAAAAAACTAAAAAAACACGCTTTTTTAAAGCACATCGAACTAAAAAGTTCAAAATAATTTTTAAAATAAGCTTAAAACAATAATGAACGAAAAGTACTAGTATAATTGTGAAAAAAGCGTCAGGCGCTCAATATACAAAAAATATGGCATAAAGCACCCACGCTTTTTTTCACAATAATACTAGTATTTTTCGTTCATTATTGTTTTAAGTTAATTTTAAAAATTATTTTTAACTTTTTAGTTCGATGTGCTTTAAAAGCGTGTTTTTTAGTTTTTTTAAACTATATTTATTTTTCACTTTTTAGTTTCATGTTATGATAGTAGTTAATATCAATATCATGGTTGTAACGGGTAACGGGAAATAAGGGTTCGATTCCGGAGAGGGAGTCTAAGAAACGGCTACCACATCCAAGGAAAGCAGCAGGCGCGTAACGTGGAGGTAGTGACGAAAAATAACGATACGAGAATCATCCTCCGTAATCGGAATGAATACACTACATATCTCTTAATGAGAATAAAGTGTATTAATATATAAGTTTTAATAGTAATTAGAAAATATATATATATTTAAAGGGACTTAAGTACGTAAACGTATCATGCATGAGATATAGCCGTGTTTATGTGGGCGGGCATGGCGGAGGGAACATTATACACGAGGCATATACGGCAGCAGAGGCGTCGGCTGTAGGAATATATAAATGAATATTAACATATACGTATATACGTACAAATATTAATATATATATATATATATTAATATTAGCGGTGGCGGTAGGAATATATAATCTTCGCATAATATCGCGGCACTTTCGCTGGCATCGACGACGCGTTGTCCGGCGGTGTTCCTCGGACGTCAACAGGTTAGCAGCGTTGATAGCGACGGCGCGCGAGTGCGGATCGAATCGTAGACGTTGTCACTTTGACAACGGGAAGAAGACTACGGTATCATTTGCGGCGGAATGTCGTCGGGCGTGCGGCGCTTGCTGGACTTTGCACAGCGGCGTATAACGCGAGGTGTTGGTCAGTCAAATACTCATAATAGGGCGACGGCTGATAAAGGTGGCACGAGTCGTGGGGCATTGTGTATAATGAAACGACGCGGGCCGTGTCAATTACAATAAAAATTTGTTATATATATACATAATTGATGACACGCGCGCGTCTACGGGTTAGAAAATATTGTTGTCTACGAGTGGTGAGCGGGGTGGGGCGAATGCGTTACAACAGTATAGTCTCAAGGTCATACACGACGGGATACGCGACATAATAACACGTGCCGCGTGGAGTTACAAACTTACAAACGACAAACAACAAACGACAAACAACAAACAACATACACGTGAAACTAATATAAGCGTGTTAAAAATATACAGGAAAATATTGTTGCTGGTGAGTGGGGTGGGGTGAATGCGTTACGACGGTCTAGTCTCAAGGTCATAGACGACGGGATACGCGACATAATAACACGTGCCGCGTGGAGTTACAAACTTACAACATACAAACAANACACGTGCCGCGTGGAGTTACAAACATACAACAAACAACATACATGTGAAACTAATATAAGCGTGTTAAAAATGTTAAAAAGTCTAAGAACTATTTAGCGTAAATCAGAGTAGGAATACCTTTCAATAACTGCTTAGCAATACTGACATGTAAAAATAATATAATATCGCACTACATAAATGCTATTTAAAGTCATTAGGTAATACACTAAAATTCTAGTTAACACAAAAACAATACAGTACAGTCAATACTTTTTTCACAAACAATAATAATTTTGCTAAAAAAAAATATTATAATTTTAATAAAAACAATAATAAATTTAATAAGTTTTCTGGATATTTATAGAAATATTTAGAAATCTTATAAACTGTTCTGTAATTAATATTAAAAGCTAAGTGGTGAAATATGTCAGACTAACCTAATTTTGCAAAATAAAAACGGCGGAAATTACGCTTGGTAGCTCTTAAAAGACAACAGTAATTTGCGTTTTAACAATGTTCCGAGACGAGTCCACGTATTTTCTATCCAAATTCAGGAAGCTTATAAAATTTTCTATGATATAATATTTAAAGAATATAAGAAGACACTTACCTAGCATGAATATTAATATTATACTGCGACCTCTTGTGGAAGAATTGTGTATATGGTTACCATTGTGTTACCTCAAATCATCAGTGCTAAGAAGTTGATGTATCAGAAATTGGTAGTTTCACACGCATCTTCAAACTTCAGAGTTGACAAATGTTGAACTAAGTTGTATCTAAAATTTTTATTAGTAAATAATTTCTTATAGATTATTCAGGTAAGATTAAATTCAAAAGTATAATAAAATTTTTATTAATTTATGTTATTTATTCTTATATTCCTAAAACTGTCATTGAGTATATATTTGAAGATAAAAAGTTTAAAACCAATTGGTTAAACATCACGTGTAATGTCAAATAATTTTTAAATATTTGATACATTTCACAGCTGTTAGATTTAATGATAATTTTCATAAATATTTCTTCTTTTTTCAAAACTTCATAATAAACACAAGTCATTAATTTATCATTGACCACTAGATTTCTTAAATAATAATTATTTCTTCGTTTATAATTTGGTTAATTTTTTTAAGTTCTACTCCTTATTCTTTATAAGAAACCAACTTTATTTTTTTCAATGGCAACATATATATTTTATAAATTTTTATCAACTTGCTAAAATAATCCAAATAAGAAATGGTTGATACAACTTTTGAATCATTATTTCAAAAATTATGAACGTTTTTATAACTAGGTAAGAGGAAGAGGTGCAGAGAAATATGCAATGATAAAAATAACATAATCTACATCTTGTCTCTACATTGAGAAATGTTAGTAACTTCTGAAATACAGTTCAAAAGTTGTTATTAATCAGTCATTTCCAATCATTTAGTCTATTATAATAACTATTACCATTTCAAAAAAATTAAGTAAAATCCTTTACAAGGGATAAGTGATGAACCTTAAAATAATTTAATCACTTATACATCAAGAAATAAATACTAATTAAATAAGCCAAAAAAAATTTTTTATAATATTATAATTATTTCAGGAAAAATTTAGTAATGAATGAAAAATAAATCATCTATAAATTTGAAAATATATTAACTAATTCAAATATTTTTTCATTGTGTAATTAATAAACAATCGAATATATTTTCAATAGTGTTAATTTAAATAAATTTTACACATTCAATGATATTTCCTATTAGTTAAATTTAATCATTATACTCATACTTATAGTATCTTGTAATATTTTACTCAACATACATGTCTTAGATTTTTATTTAAAAAAAATTGGCTTAACAATATTCAAAATGTATTATAATTCTTATTGTCTTATAAAGTATAGAAAATTATCAACAAATTATTCATACAATAAATCCCATGTTTCATCAAATGTCTATAACCTTCTAAAAATTCTAATCATAATCTTTTATAAATAACACCTTTTGAGTAATTATTATGTTTACAGAGAAATGTCAGAACGAGAAGGTGGAAAAAATAGCCATTAAAGAATCCAAAGAAAGAAACCAGAAAGTTGGATGAAGGTGATTTAAAAATGAAAGAAAAAATTAAAGAACAAGAAAAAGTTTTAAAAGATCTTAAAGCTAAAGCTTCTCAAAAAGGACCTTTAGTTGGCGGAGGAATAAAAAAATCAGGTAAAAAATAATTTTTGTCATGTAATAATATTATCATTGAAAAACTTTATGTATAAAAGGACTTTGTGTAACTATTTTAATATAAAATATATTAATATTTAATTTATTGGCATTTTATTTGTTCAAAAGTTATGTGTGTAACCCGGTCAAGCTCCACATAGCTTGAAATCGCTCATTATCCCTCTCATGGTAATCATAACAGTCGTGCCCGGCTGTCATTACGTTTGTGTCCACGGTTGACGTTATATCGTACCGTTAAGTCCAATGACTCGTAGCCACTGATCTGGCATTGTTTTCTTTTGTTGGGTTTGTGTATAGGCGAAGCCCCAACGTATGGTTATTAAATACTCAATCCATATTTGGAGTTGGTGTTCTTGGTGTCCACACACCGGTGGTGTTTTTTTCTGTTGTTGGGCGTGTTTGTGCGTCCCGTCACTGTAAAATTATTCGAGGCACTCAGCATTGTTAACGTCGACCAAGAAGTATTTGTTGTGGAGATCTCAAAGCATTGCAATATCACACGGCGGAGGATGTGTCAAATGGCTGGGTGATGTTACTCCATTTTTTTTTATGTTTGATTTATATATGAGTAATAGAAACATGTCATTAGTAAAAAATAGAATAAATTATCTTTAGTTTATTATTCGATCCGTCATTTATTTTACTTGTAAATAAAAATATTATTTAAGTGATTTGTATATTCATATATTGAATTTATATTCTTTATAAAATATTAAGCTATGATGGTGTCACACTACCATTATTGTAAAAAATATTATAAAACAGATTATGCATCCACTACTAGCAACTGATGAATTAGCAATAAAAAATAATTATTTTGAAATTAGTTAATAATCTAAAACTATACCCAAAGACCATTGTGGACAGTTGACTTCAGTAATAGCATAAATTTTTCAATTGCTTGTACAAACAAATGAAAAATTGGCTTAAAATCTAGAGCTTCAAAGTTTTTGAAGTGAAAAGTTCTCTTGGAAAGCTCTGGATTTAATGGCATCCAAACTAAGTAAGTTTCTATTAAAAATTTACTTATTCATTTAATAGCACAAAGTTTTATATATATATATATATATATATATATATATATATTTTTAAAGAATTTAATATTTATTTATAACTTACATCAAACCTTTATGAATGTTTATATCTTACACACTCTTAATGATAATACACATTTTTCAATATTTTAAATAACAAATTGCATTATACGTAGAATCTATGTACATAAATGTTTATATTTCCAGTTTTTTGTGAAATAAAAAAAATGTTAATGATTTTTATAACTAGTGATGGGAAAAAATAACTGTTGCTTAAGTAGCAATAACAATCTGTTAGTTGAAAGAAATAGTTATAGTTGTTGTATCTTATTTTATGTTTTAGACAAAGTGGATTCATTTGTTCTTAAATTCTCCAATTTTCCACTTAGCCAAATGCTTATTATAATGGCAGTTTATTTCCCAATGAAACAATACTCACAATAACTCGCATCAAACGTCTTGAATAGAATACAGATGGGCCGGTATAACAGCACAACGTATCTGATTCATTACTCGGTGATGACTAAATTTATACAAATTAGGGTGGATCAAAAATATCGATCTTTGAAATTTTAATGAGAACCATTTTAATTTTATTCCTCCTAATCGTTGATATGATACAATTTTTTTTAGAAATTATTAAGTATGATGACTTATATGTATTATTATTAAAAAAATTATGTGTAATAATTTTAGTTTATTAAATTATTTATTTTTTCCCTCATATGTCTGAACCTTCATCATCATCCCCACTTCTAAATAAAGAGAAATCATTCACTTTTTTATTTATTAGTTAGATATTACTAAACTGAGAAATTATCTTTTTGACTATCTTGGTTATCTCGTATACTCAAACTATTTGCGTACTTTTGTCGAGGACAGTCGTTATAATACTTTGAAGATATATATATAAGATTTAAAGAAAAATCTTGTTACCAAAAACTATTATTTTGATTCAGACTTTAGTTTCTATAGCATTTTAAAGTTGCTCAACTTTGAATTTTTTTACGATTTTTCTATGATATCAAATTTTAGTCCATATTATGTAAAGGACGGAAGTAAATTCTATAATATTACGTTATTTACTGGTGACAATATGCGATTTCTTTTTCATGATAATAATACTTTATAAGTATTATATTATAAGTAAACCTCTAATTACGAGTTGGAATTAGAAGTTAGATAAAGTTTTATTATTGAGTCTAAACTGATGTGTGTGTTTGTTCAGTCGTTCAGTGGAGCATACGATAATACTTCATTTATAAATAAATTTCTGAAATAGAGTTGGGGTAAGAAGTTAGAAAAAATTTTATTCGACAAGTATAATTTTATTATTGTACTGTACGACAAATAAAATTTTTCTAACACAAATTTACTTTCGTGACCTAAATAATTAAAAATAAATGATAATAAAATAAATATACATAAATAATAATTTTACATATTTTTATTAATACATGTAAACAGACTAAACATATAAATTCAAATAAATAATAATATAAGATTTACACGAGTAAATTACTATTTTTTTTTTAATTACTATTATTCATTATGTTTTTCACACGATTAATGTTCTTTTTTGTATTAATACAATATTGTCTTACTAGTAGTTGTTTTAAATGTAATAAATTACATAAGACACTAATTATTAGTGTCCTAACTTTGCAATCAACAAACAACAGATTTTAATTAATATAGTATGTAAGACATGAATTTTTAATTCCTAAAATTATACTTAGAATCAATTATTAGAACAAAAACTTGAATTCGTTTTTTTTACAAATTATCATTATTTTATCTATAAAAAAAAAAATATATAATTTTTCATTTAGATACATTGATTAGAGTTACATCTGTTTTAAATACTTTAAATTGATTTAATATTTATTTATTTAACAGTTAATCACTTGTCAACAACGATCTGACACATGGTTGCATACGCCAAAATTTCTTAATTCTTCAATTTATTGTATTATGCATAATTTATCATTATATTTCACTGTCACTAAGAAATATGACTGAACAAATAATATTACTTTTAATATTATTAATTACGTTCGATCATTGACATGTCTTCATTATTATTCAGTGATTCGATAATTAATAATGATTTTTTAAGTAAATTGAGTAATACTTACGTATAGATACATTTAAAATATTCTATTGCATTAGCCATACAAGTTATTAATAGTTAAAATTTAACATAACTTTTTATTATTTCTCGTTTATCAAAAGACTATTTCAGTTTTTGGTGAATTTTAAATATATCCATATAATTCCATTTATATCCAGTAGCACATCATTGTAAAGAGCACTAAATACTATTAAAGCATAACATTTTTTCATGTTCAAATCCACTTCAGAGATACGTTCGGCAAAAGAAAGAGATGTACTTTGTTTTATATTTAAATCATATTCGTTGTTTTTACAACTTCACCACATACATTTTATAGATTTCCATCCTTCTGATTCAATAATTTTATTAAGTTTATCAATTTCATCGGATTTTGCTTCTGGTTTTTGCTTTTGCTTCTAGTTCTGGTTTTACTCTGGTTCAAGCATTGGTTTTGGTTTATTACATTTAAAACAACTACTAGTAAGACAATATTGTATTAATACAAAAATGAACATTAATCGTGTGAAAAACATAATGAATAATAGTAATTGAAAAAAAAAATAGTAATTTACTCGTGTAAATCTTTTACTATTATTTATTTGAATTTAAATGTTTAGTCTGTTTACATGTATTAATAAAAATATGTAAAATTATTATTTATGTATATTTATTTTATCATAGTTTATTTTTAATTATTTAGGTCACGAAAGTAAATTAACAATGAGATTGTTACTAAACTTAACAAAACAAAAAAATAAAATCACTTTTAATAGTGTGTAATAATAGTTTAGTTAATAATATTTTACTTTTAATAAATTTGATTAACTTGAAAATTTGGTATTTATACATTTTTAACATTATTATTACATATTACAGTCTTCAGTATTGAATAATATTAATAAACAATATTATGATTGTTACTAAACNTATTATTCATTATGTTTTTCACACGATTAATGTTCTTTTTTGTATTAATACAATATTGTCTTACTAGTAGTTGTTTTAAATGTAATAAATTACATAAGACACTAATTATTAGTGTCCTAACTTTGCAATCAACAAACAACAGATTTTAATTAATATAGTATGTAAGACATGAATTTTTAATTCCTAAAATTATACTTAGAATCAATTATTAGAACAAAAACTTGAATTCGTTTTTTTTACAAATTATCATTATTTTATCTATAAAAAAAAAAATATATAATTTTTCATTTAGATACATTGANACCTAACAAAATAAAATAAAAAAAGCTTTTAACAGTATAACTCACTAAAATTCAGATGGCCTAATCCACTAGCTAAGGGTTGGGCCACCCACTATAGTTCTGAAATTATATTTCATAATCACAGTGCCAAAAACAATTTATGTAATGCCATCTAGTGAATAATTTAGATGGNTTTATAAAAAAAAATATATATAATTTTTCATTTAGATACATTGATTAGAGTTACATCTGTTTTAAATACTTTAAATTGATTTAATATTTATTTATTTATCAGTTAATCACTTGTCAACAACGATCTGACACATGGTTGCATACGCCAAAATTTCTTAATTCTTCAATATATTGTATTATGCATAATTTATCATTATATTTCACTATGTCACTAAGAAATATGACTGAACAAATAATATTACTTTTAATATTATTAATTACTGTTCGATCATTGACATGTCTTCATTATTATTCAGTGATTCGATAATTAATAATGATTTTTTAAGTAAATTAAGTAATACTTACGGATAGATACATTTAAAATNGGGATAGACCATAATGGATTTCAAATATTATATCAATTTGAAACGTTTTATCATATAAAACAGAATTTGATTTTTTGTGGGTTAGGCTGTTTTGGCTCTATGCGCCTCAAATATTACTATATAGTTTATTTTTGTGTCTGACGTTAATTTTTCTCAGCTCTCACTTGACCAATTTTAATGATCAATACGTTATAATTTTAATCTTGTTGAACTTATAATCACCAAACATTATAAGAAATCCTTTAATATTCTTAATTTATATGTGATCAAAAAACTATTAAAATTAAACACTATCTATCTACAGATTTGCATCGAAGCGTTCTTATGGTTGTGATTTTCAGTGGAGGCTCGTGGCTTGGACGACGGGATGATCGCGCGCCCTACTAAAATTAATTAAAAATAGAAAATTAATTTTATATTCTTAATTCTACATTTTTATTAAAAATACAAATTTTTAAACAGTAAAATAGTTATAATATACATGTCGTGTGCGAACATTAAAATTGTTTCCCTTGGTAGCGTTGTCCGTACAATATTTTAAAAAGTATATAATAAACGAGATGCTCAATCGCGACGTGCGGGACTGTTTTATCATGCAATCTTATGTACGGGTTTTGAACGACCGGCTGTGTCGTCCGTACAGTAAAATATTACTATATTGGGTAATTTATTTTTAGAATTAACTACATGTACGCTCGTCGTTATCGGTTGCTATAATAGTATAATCGCTATTATTATTATTTTCATTTCTATTTTTTACTGTGAACTTTAAAATAATAGTATGTGTTTTATTTTATTATATTTAATTTGACAATTTTTTATACCTATAATTAGCAATATTATATTTAAAGTCGCACCGCCACCACTGGTGATTTTATTCACTGACAGATATCATCTATACTTGTCCCAACTATGCCACGTCCACATTGTGCCACGACCCCACAGTGTAGCGATCCCACAGGCTGGGTTTTTTTCGTCTATTTATAAATACATAATTTAAAATTTTTTTTTTTTTTTAGTAACTTGATTAAAATTAATAAAGTTGATAGTTTAAGTGGGGACTAATTAAATATTTCCGTTTTCTCTAAAAATCTGTTGCTTACAAGAGAAGTGCTAAAGTTTGAGTATTAAGTCTCAAAATTAAAATTGTAATTTATCATAAACTATTGGAAGCTCAAACATTTTTTTTTGAAATGGCAGGTCACTTCTTTTTAAAACAATTATTGGATTTACATTAAAGATGTAAATAATTGATAATTCACTCTTAAATTTTTTTATTATTTATTTTTTTTTTTTTTTGTAAAAGAAAGAATGGTTAAATGAGGTACCATCCCCTTTCTTTAAGACAATACCGTTTTACTTAAAATATAAGCATAAAAAATTATAATAACACAAAAAACGGTGAAATTTTTATACAAACGGCATTTCTCTCTAACTTCACGTACTATTTACAGATAGCATACAAGTAGTCTGGAAAATGTATTTTTTAATTTTAAGTGAGTAATATAAGTTTTAATTTGACAGATAATTGAAGCTCAGAGTATTTCTGAGATTAATAAAGTTGCTATTTTGTGAACAGGTTAATAGTCAGATTTTCAAAAAAAATATACCAAATCAACATTTTTTTTTACATGTATATGAATAGATTGACTAAAACAATTAAGTAAATAATGTTTTTAAATCGAAAAATATCATAAAATAATTTATTATGTCAGATAACTTTTTTATGAATACACCTATTTAAATAAAAAATTGCCATTAGTTATTCAGAACATAATTTTTAAGTAAAATTAAGAGGTGTAAAATGGAGGTGAATAATCTTTATAATCATTTTATATGAATTATTTTATTGAAATCTAAAAGATAATTTTATTTTATTTAAGAACTGGCAATTGATATATTTTTTAATGATAATTTCATGTTTGATATTTAACGAAGGTAAATATTATTTTATTAACACGCTTTATTAGTTTCACTTGTTTGTTTGTTTGTTTGTTTGTTTATTTGTAACTCTCCACGTGTTATTATACTCGCGTATCCCGTCGTCTATGGAATTGAGACTAGATTGTCGTAACGCATTCACCCCATCCCGCTCTCCACTCTATTATTGTATAATTTTATTTTTGGTTTTCGTACCCGAACATGCGTGCGTATCATCAATATTATATATATAAACAAATTTTTATTATTTATTATTATAGTGGGGGCTTAGTGCCATATTTTTCGTACATTGAGCGCCCGACACTTTTTCAAAATAATACTAGTATTTTTCGTTCATTATTGTTTTATAGCGTTTGTTATTAATATAATTTATTATAACGCACTATAAAAAATAAAATATACAATTAAAATATATAATATGACTGACACCATAGAGAACGTAACATAACCTTTTTTCTCTTATCAGGGAGTAGCAGTAGGTGATATGTGATATCACGCTACAGTTTTAAGCTTATTTTAAAAATTATTTTTAACTTTCTAGTTTGATATGCTTTAAAAGCGTGTTTTTAGTTTTTTTTAACTATATTTATATTATTTATGTCTATTATATTTTATCAAATAAATTTCTTAACTTATAACTAATATGTGAAATATTTTCAAAAAAATGTTAGGTGGAATTACTCGTATAGGATGACAATAAGCCCTCCATAAAAAAATAACTTTCCATAAATCAAATTTTTTTTTTAACTATTTGTTATAAACAGTAAATAATGCTTAAAAACTTTCCATTTGATGCTTTTATTTACTTTTCTCTATTTTCTTATCAAATTAAATGCTGACATAACAAGATATCGCCGTAAGCGTCAGTACCTGATTTTTAATTACTCAGTAATTTTAATTAACAGGTGTTAAATAATAATATTATCTGAAAACAGTATATTGGGCTATCTTAACATATAATGGTTATAAAATATTTCAATAATTATTGTAATATAATAATCATAGATCAGTTAAAATAAAAAATCTATCTATGATTTATTGGTGAAACACGGCTAAAATAAAAAATTGATCATTAATGCGTCAATCGACAATTAATTAAAAACTGAAAAAATGACTTTAATAAAGATAATCTTAAAATGAATTATAAATTTGACACGACTTACGTTGCAATAATGTAGTTGACACTCGATACTTGGGGTAGAGACCCGTGGGCCGTTTATTAGTAAGCAACAACAGGTTATTTAAAAACAAACAAACCGAAAAGACCAACATAGTCAATAATAATCTGCGCATGATATCGTTCCACATTCGCTGGCATCGGCGACGCGGTGTCCGGCATAATCTTTGGACGTCAAAAAGTTAGCAGCGTTGATGACGATGATGCGCTGGTGTGGATCGGTTCATCGAGTCTGGTCGTGCGACACGTTCGGAGCCGGTGGCATACATCCTCGACGTTGTCACTCAGCAACGGGAAGAAGAGTCAACGTATCATTTGTGGCGGAATGTCGTCGGGCGTGCGGCACTTGCTAGACTTTGCACAGTGGCGTATGGCACGCGATGTTGGTTAATCAAATACTCATAGAAGGGCGACGGCTGATAAAGGTGGCACGACTTGCGGGGCGTCGTGTACCAGGAAGTGACGGGGGAGCCGTGTTAAAGTATATTTTGATGATAACTACATAAATGAATACATTATATGAAGTTCAAATTACTTAAAGACGCGGTTTATAAATACTTTTCTAAATCAAACCTTTCGCGCTGTTTTCAAACCTGCAATTAGACTTTTTTTATCACTTCTAAGTTTTGATATTATTACTAATTTTTAAAAATTGAGTATTTACATATAAAGAAATAATTAAAACCAAAATAAAACAGTTTTAAAATTATTACTGATTTTGATTTTTAATATGTCAAAAATAATCAGTGCAAAATATCATTATTAACTTCATTTTTTGGTTCTTTAAAGTTTATAATAAATAAAAATTAATGTATTACTATAACTAATAGCTCAACTTGAAAGTTTGAAATTTACATTATTAAATAGAAAAATTTATGAGAAATCATAGTAATCAATTCTAATTAACTTTTGGTGTTTAAAAAGATTTTACAATTGAAATATACAAAACATAATTAATTTTAATGATTTACTTTAACTAAAAAAGCCAATCAAAATGTTGTTAAAAAAATCTACTGAATTGAGTTTATTAGTTGTGATCATTTGATGAATTATCATTTGATAATCGTAAAATCCATTGTTAAATTCAGGTGAATTAAAATTCATTTTTTTTTTTTTAGTTTAATGATTTATATAGTAACATGATACAAACAAATTTGTAATGTTATAGACTGGTAGTAACACACACAAATACATTTAAAAAATTAATAAATTATAAAGTAAAAATTATTTACTTTTGTAGTTGAATACTTTTATCATATCAAATCTAATCCGACGATAAATACTTAAAAAACATTAGAAATTAATGATATTAATTGTTTGTATGGATTGAGGGTAATATCTTCAACTAAATACGAATTGTAATCATTTGACGTATTGTTGAAAAAATTAGGTCAAATGAGTTGGGAAAATAAATCACAGCCACAAATAAAACCAAATAGTAAAATAATATTAACATGAATAAGAAATTTCTTCTTACGATTACAGACTACAGTAATGTGGTCTTCGATAATTATTTTCAAAAGTTAAGTTGAAAAGGTTCTACTATTTATATTATGTTTCAAGTTTTGAACGTCGCCTGTGTAAGAGGAAATTCACCAATCTAAAAAAATATATGTCGGATGAAAGGGGTATATATAATGTATTTAGAAACAAACATTTTGTGTTGATCTTTACATTTTTCAAAAAGTTTTATCAATTTAAAGTTGAACATTTAAAATCGAAAATTTTAACACAAAAATAGCATATTTTTTACTACGCCAACCGTTTGCACGTAGATGATAAGTCGTCAGGATAATAATTTTTTTTTTTTAATTATAGTACATTAGCTTCAATTTGACATATTTTAAAGCTCGAAGTATTTCCGGAACATTTTCAAAAGTTAAGTTGAAAAAGTTAGTTTTTGTAAAAAAAATCTTTTTTAAACCCCCTCCCTGTAAGCAGGTTAAGTGTTAGATTTCAAAAAAAAAAAATATCAATTGAAAGAGAATTATCTAAAGTTACAATATAAAATAAAATTGTGTTAATTTGTTTATTTTTCAAAAAGTTATGGCAGTTTTAAGAAAAAAATGTCAAAAATTACTGATATTTAAAATTGTAATTTTTTTGGAGATTGTCCTCATTTACGGAGAACGAGGTAAATTTTTTAAAATTTTAAGGGTAATACATAAATAGAATTGAATTATATTTTAGAATAAATTTATAGGAAATTTATAATAAAAATTATTTTTTATTACACTCAAAAATATAACACATTTTATTATATTTTTAGAATAATAAAATTATTAAAAATACATAATATTTGGAAAAATTGCGACTTTAAAATTAGTTGATTACAATGGTATGTAGTATTTTATTTTTGTGTAGAATAAATGCAAAAAATAAAAATTAAATGTTGAAAATTGCGTAGTTTGTGGATTTTTCCATAATACGAAAATTGTAAGTTCTATAAATGGCGTTAAAATTATTTCTCAATCATCAAATTTTCAACAGACATTTTAATTGCCTAAAAGCAAGTAGTATGTAAATTTGAAAAAAAATCATTCAGTCACTTATGTGTAATGAGATGATAAAGTTGGTTATTTTTCAGCAAACCATGCGTGTTCAAGACCTTAAAACAATATAAAAAAATATATAAATTGATTTAATTGTGATATGGGTTAAAAAAACATAACTAGAAGTTTAAAATAAAAAAAAAATTTTTATTAAAAAATTTTTTGACCTTCAAATTTTGCTATCGAAATACTGCAAAATGGAAAAGAAATTAAATAAGAGTTTCGATGTTAAAAAAATTCATAAACTTAAGAATAAATTGAAGTACTATTTAATATGGGTAAAACAGTGCTAGTTCCATAGTGATAGCTTTTTTGGATGTGAAGTTATAGGTTCTAGAACATAAACACCTTATGTCACATTTTTAATTGGTAAAAAAATAGTAAAAAAAAAATTATTTCGTTGTCAATGGCAACATAAAAAGTCTATGATAAAAATGTCTGGACTATAGCAACACACACATTAGGTGATTTCACATGGAATGGCCCCATAGTGTTTTTACGGTCAAAAGTAGACAGTAATTTTTTGACTCTATGGACATGTTCGTTCAGGTAAAAGTAGCATTTCGTTGTGGACATCGTGTGTAGTTTTTTCGGGTACGACATTGTTACTTAAACAGCCAGCCTGATCGGAATTCCACCGATAACTGTTCCATTGTTTTTAAAATGTTCGCTCTGTCGTCCACGTCTAACCACCACTCAATGTCGCCGACACGGTAAATATTGAGACATATACGCCAACCACACAAATTGATTGACTTCTAAGTATATTAATTCCGATTTAGATCGACCGGCATCATATTGAGGCGCGTTAACTTTGTTCGAAACGACATGTTTGAAGTCGTCATCCCCCTCCCCCGTATTTCTCCGCTCAAAATAAAAAACTACCGTTCATAATCGCACATGAAATCTAACGACACGCCCGTATGCAGCAACATAGCATCGGATGATAGGCCAGGACTCGTAAAATGGTACACAGGTTACAAGTTATATTTGTTTAGACATAAAATTAGTAAAAATATTGGCTAATATAGTGCCGTCACTTTTCCGATACAGATCAGAGTACATTGTAATGTCGCCAGACGTTTTGAACGTGTTCGTATTCGGTGTTGTCCATACGAATTGTAGTTCATTAAAAAACTCGGCTTCTGACCTATGGCGGCAGAAGGGTAATCAACCCCTCCCTCTCTACTCGTCATGCATTGGCATATATGTACACTTTAACCCTTGAACGTTCGTATAGTCTCGTGTTTGATGTGCCGCACCTCTATACGCAATAGCTAACAAGCATTGACACCGACTCTGATGTTTAGGTACATTGTGTACCTACAGACATACATGTGTGTATATTGATACACACATTAGAATATATTGTGTCGTCAAATATATTTGTTTTAAATATATGTTATTGTTATTATAAGTATTTACAGCTCAATTTAGTTTAAACATAAATACGACTTGGGCTCGTGTAAAATTGCTTGTACTTCCACTCATCCAGTAATAAAATAATAATTTTACCCAATTTTAAATTGAGCCGCGTATAACGTAATAAAATCGAAAAACAAAACGGAAGAAGTTTTAAAAACTAGTACTGTAGAAGGGTCTTCAAGCCCTTATTCCAATTCTGTGTTTCTAGTTACTAAAAATCAATGAAAGTGCAGTAAAAATCAAGAGGGGCCATATTAATGCGAAATTATAATAGGCTTTTGCAAACTTAATGAAATAATTTATCGTTAAAACTTTTCTTTGCCAATAATTAGTGATGTTAAAATACGGTATTTTATTTTTTCGTTGTATAATTTCGTACAAAACCTCGTGACACCTTTAAATTAGGGAAATGAACACTGAATAAACTTTAAAGAGACTTTATGTAACAGAACCTCAGTCAATTAAAACAACAGAAGTCTTACATATTATTTCTTAATGTGATCATTTACAAATAAAAACAAAATTATTACACATAGTAATAACTATGGTTTGCTATTGATAATGGAGGTAATAAGTTTAATAAGAAACATAATATAAATATTGTACAGTTAAAAGCTTTTATATTTATCAGTAATGAATAAAACTGGCGTTGAATAGATTTAATTCCGTCGATAATCAACGTAAATACGTAGTTTTTGGATAACATCGCACAAATCGGTTCCACAAGGAGTCCAATACAGCAACAATAAAAAGTTTTTAATCATTATTAATGATATTATAATTGAACTGAAGTTATATTTATTTTTCAAAACAGTTTCCCTCTTAATTTCTGTCTATCTTCGTCGTCCTTTTTCTTTATTGCTTCATTAATTTGAACTAATAGACGATTAACAGTGCTTTGCATGGATGGATCTAAATTAGCCAACTGTTTTAAATCTTCTTTAGCTTCGTCCATTTTCCAAACAGAAATATTTGCTTTACCGCGTCTAAACAGTGCTTTGACGTTATCTAAAAGTTATTCAAATGGTCAATTTAAAAATAATGGTCTTCTGAAAATTTAAATATTCTATTTATACTTGGATTATCATTCAAAATATTTGTGCAATGTTCAATAACTTGGTAATATTCTTTGGCAATAAGTTTGCATTGAGCCAAGTTCAATAACAATGGAGTTTTAATGTCATTAAGTTCATTCCATTCATTTTCTCGTGGTTTAAGCCTTCCTTACAAAAAAACAACACTTAAAAAAAAAATACACAACACATATACATGAATGAGATAGATTACTTCATCATAATTTGCTCTAAAAATCCAAGAGCTATCATGTATTTCTCCTCTGCCTCTTTGTACATCCCTTGATTGTAAAATTGATTGCCAGTTTCTTTTAATATGGGAATCTGCTTTATCTTCTCTTCTTCGTTCATTAACCACGTATCTTTTTCAAACGTTCCGGGTTGTTCGACTTTCAATAATTCTTTAACAGAATAATTCTTTATATTAATCACACGTTAAAATAAACAATAGTTTTCTTAATTAATAGAAATGTTTGACTTTCGAACTTAAAATTTAAAAAATCAAACCAAACTTTTTCTTTAAGCTAGTATATTCAAATATCAAGCTAAATTAATTTAATAATGGTATAAAAAATAAACATTTTTTCCCTGAAAATTATTAAACTGGTGCTCGGTTCGATTAAATATTTGGATTGTTAAGTTTGGTTCAAAATCGGGGTTTGTAACATCGCTATTATACTTAAACCCCCCTAATGGTAGATCATTGATACACTGGAGTATGGTATAGCATAATTTTGAGATGATTACTCAATAAGTACATTTTAATCAAAATGTTTTAAACTTCATGAATAGTGAAAAAATTACTAAGCTTCTTTTGCCGGAGACAAACACGCCTACTGTTGATTCTTTTAGTTTTCAGGATACTTTTACCGTATCATTAGAATATCAATTAATTTATTTTTGCCAATACGTTTACAAAGTTCACATTTTCTAAGTGTTTCAACGGTTTAGCTATCAAGGTCAACGCTGATATTTTTTCCTACTTATAGACTAGCCTTACTATATAATGTAATAGGTTTGAGTTATTAGTAATAACCTATGGTAAACTCCAAATCGACCGGTTCTGCCAAAAGACTGTTGAGGTCATCGTATCCAATGCCATTTTGTTGTAATTGAGCTGTGCAGCAATGGCTTGTTGTTTTTGGTGTTGTAGAACGACCGGCATCACGTAATGTCTTCGAAACAAAAGGATACGAAGATACCAACTGAAATGTGAAAATGATTTTTTTAATTGGTGTTTTATACTTGTAAAAATTTTAGTTGAAAAGTTTAATATACACTACATATTTTTCATTGAACAGTAACACATAATATCTCAATTATCCAAAATTTATTTTGAAAATTGCTTTACCGACATAATTGTATTTTAATTTGACATTCAAGTTATGTGTAAAAACACAAATTTAAGACATGTATCGTTCAATTTGAAAAAGATAAAATAATTAACTAGTATCAAGAAATAGAAATTAGTCTTAAATAATAAATACATACAACTGATATATTTTTTTATGCTTTACTTTTTCATCGAAACAAAAATACATGTATAATTTAAATAGATTAATTTCCAAGATATTATTTTCATACAATTAATTTACTATTTTGAAAGAAACTATGTGTTGGTAGAATATTTGCAGTTTTTATTGTTATTGGGTTCGCATTTGAAAGATAAGCACCGTAGGCACCAAATTCTGCCCCTACACCCAAAGAAAATCCTCAATCAAAATTGAAAGAGAAATTTTATCAAGGGTTTATGATAATGTTTTATTAATACAAACAAAATAACTATTCTTATAAATAATTATTGTTCAAGACAAGAAAAAAAAATATCATATTGATAAATATATCATTGATTCAATAGTAATGATATATTTATCAAATTGAACAATGAATTTATTATATAGATCGAGGTTTTTCTCTGGGTGTATACAACATGTTGAAGACCTATAGATTTTATTTCTTGATTTGCATTTTTTTTTCACAAATATTTAACATTTAAACACTATTATTATGGAGAGAACTTTTTCAAAGTTGCCGTTTTCAAACATGTCACCCGAGACACATGTACTCGATGCCTCTTGAAAAATGCGAATCTGATTATTGTCACAGCTAATTTAGTGAGTAGATCGTAGTGTATTGTAGTTATGTTGAGTTAAATAATTACTGTTCCATTCACGTTTAAATCTTCATTGAGGTTAAATGTACTATTTCATTCAACGTTAAAATTATTAAAGTGCAAGTGTTCTTGATGAAATCTAGTAAACAATGCCGTTATGTCAGTTCATTAACATTTAAACAATTTTTTTGACGAAAATAATGAAATTAAACTTAAAATAATTATAACAAATAATTAAACTTCTGGTATATTATAATGAGTAACTATTAAGTATCTGTTACGGTTCTAATATTTTTAGGCGAACAATTATATATGCAACTTTTTCGGTTACTAGGTATAATCGAACATGAACATCTTCAAATTTGAATTTTAAAGGAATATTGTGAATTTTGCGGATGTCTTCCTACAATGTATTTTTAACGATAAGATTATTATCATTAAGTATAGTATATAATTATTAAATTAAAATAAACAAAATGGGACATCTCGGAGGATAAAAAGCTTCATTTTCTACGGGTAGTCTAAGTTTCAAAATGAAAAAATAAAATAAAAGGTAGTATAATTAACACTCATCTGCCATTTTTATTAAATTTCAATCAATAGACGTATTTATAAAATTTGCATTATTTATATGCTTTTATAACCGTTAATAAGCAAATTTTATGTTGAAATAACTAATTAGTTGATAAATAATGAAACTATAAGTCACTCTTAAATAGCTGGTATCAATTCTGTAATTTTATAAAATGATTAATATTTATTTAAATGTATAACATATATTTTATAACGTGAAATATTTTATGTTTAAAACTAATTGTACAAACCATAATTATCTCCGAGTTTATAATTTATTATAAAGATAAAAATAATTAAATATACCAGTAAAACGCATAATAAATAAGTTGAATACTATTAATTGGTCATTAATAATAATATATATTTTAAAATATTATTATTTAATCTCACTTATTATATCATTAAAAATAAACCGAGTGTTAGTCAATAAGTTGAGTAATAATTATTCAAAAACTCGTACTCTGTAATTTTTACAATTGATAATATTACCAATAATTAATTTAAAATAATAGATATGAAAGATTCCTTAACACAATTATGATGTAATTAAATTTTACCTAAGGAAAATATTTCGATTGTAATATTAAAATTTTGTTTTAAAATCTAAAATTTTCAATTTTTTAACAATTATAAATTAATACTATTAAGGCAATAATATATTTAACTCTTACGACACATTTTTTCAGCATCATTATAAGTACAACAATCTTTAGTTTAAAAGCAGAACGGAAATAATAAAATATAATTTTAAGTTCAAGTATAAACAGTTAATTTTACTACAAAATGAAAACATGTTAATAACATCCTGTTAATTGTAGGTCGCATAAACATTAACCATTAAATTGTGCCCAGAGCTAACTTTCTCTTAAGTTCACTATATTTTATTGTACGCTTATTTTATTAAAGAGTTAAGCATCCTTTTACCAAAAATTCATGGCGACATTTCTCAAGTGGCCACTAAAAAAATAACTCAAATAGTCATTGTATTATGAGAATAAAACGTTTAGGTTATCATAGATTTGATAACTCTTTATTTTTTTTTTTTTAACACAACTCGCAAGAAGTATCTTCAAAAATGTTCAACACTATACAACTAACGAAAAAAACATTTTCATAGAATTTATCGTTATATAATTAAAATTATTTTATAATTTTTCAAGAAAAAGAGTAATATTTTAGAAATGTTAGAATGACAAATAAGTAAATGAAAACAAAGTGACTAACGAATCGTTCAGCAATTATATTTTTATTTATTTGGTACAAACGTGTTTATATTAGATAATTCATTAAGTCTAATTACGAATACCAAATGCGAACAATTTAAAAATAAATTCATCACAGTATTTTTTTCTTAAAGATTTATATAATGTATTGTAAGCACCATTGAAATTACAAAAACATTTTGTATGAAAAAAAAACCCACACCTCATTTATGAATATATCTATTTAATTTAAACAATAATTACAGAATTTTTCGCTAGTAATAAACTACTGTGTTACTAAATAAATTTACTAAAATAACACATTTAAACAAATAAATAATGGTTTAAAGAAAAAACGACCCCGTCATGTCAAGGTTTGCACTGCCAAAACGTTGTTAATTATCGTTTGAAGGCTACGATAAATATTAGAACCGCACAAACGACCCTTGATTTTTAATGGATAATAAATAACTAAAAAAAACGTCACTGGCTATTTCTAAAACGTCATTTTCCATTATGATTCTTTACGTTCATAATATCTTCTGTGCATTTCATCGATGTTGGACAAGTACCATGTTCCGGGGAATAGATCAGACTTATCGCAGATAGGCACATATGGCGCTTGGTGTAATGATTTTTGTCTTATGTCTAACACCTCAGTAAACTTTGCGGGAGTCACTTGTATACGGCGCTCCAATTTGTCAAAGCTTTTTTTCAAGTTCTCTACGAGCGCTGGCAGCGCAACATTATTGGTTATCTTAATGGAATACATGGACGACGCCAGTCCCGATCCATACGAGAACACTCCTATTTTCTTACTGACCAGTTCGTCCACTGGTATGGACACTAAATAAGAGGCCAAACCGCCATAAACTGATGGCGTATACATGTTGCCGACGCGGGACGCCAACAGCAGCGACGGTTTGGTCTTCCGCTCGAACGTGTCTTTACTGCGATCCATGAACGCCTTTTCCACGTCACGGTCAAAGTAAGTGTCGGCTAAGGCGATGTTAGTGAATTGCTCAAGCCCGGGGTACTCTTCGTACTTTTTATCGCTGTTAACAAAGTCGTTCAAGTACAGCCGAGCTAACGACTTTTGTACGAGTTTGCAATATGGCGTGTGAAAAACGAACGAGTCGAATGCATTCAAATTTTGTTTGGTTTCACATTTATTCAAATAGGACTTGTAACATTGGTCCAGTGCGTTCAAATAGCACTGAATGGACAATTTGCCATCGACTACTGGGTACTCGGACGTCAAGTCGGGCTTAAAAAAATCATAGGCGTGATTCATATATGTACCCCTGAGACCCCTTTCTATCACTAAGGGCGCGTCTGGGCCAACAATCATAGCTACAGCGCCCGCTCCGCCGGTTGGCCGAGCGTTGCCCTTAGCGTAGACGGCGATGTCGGCAGCTACGACGACGGCAAGGCGTCCGTCCCAAGCACTGGATTCGATCCACGCTAGCGCGTTAAACAAAGCGGCAGTACCACCGTAACACGCATTGGTCGTGTCAATACCCTCTACCCAAAAGTTACCACTAGGTTCAAACAACTTCATTAGAGCAGACTTGACGCTTTTAGATTTGTCTATAATAGTTTCGGTTCCTACTTCAAGGCGACCAATGTCCGAGTAGCTGATGCCATTGTTCTCGACCAGTTGGCTAACAGCGGTCAAGCATAATGAATTTATGTCTTCCAGGTCTGTGCAAAATCCCATTTGCTTTTGTCCCAGACCCACCGTGTATTTTCCTTCGGATACTTGGTCGTAGCGTTCCAATTCCGTTTGGTCGACATACAGCGATGGTATGACAAAATGAATAGCGCGAATACCCACGTCTTTTGGCCAACGGTCCATGGTTATGGAAAATTGCTCACCAATCTTAAATTATACTGACCTGTCGTTCAACAAAAAAACAAACAAACACATGGATTTAATACTACAGTCAATCACTAGCTAATGTTGATAGTTTCCAATAGTAGACAGTTAATAAATGTTCAAAGTTGTGCGCATTTAACAACACTTATGTAGAAGGTTAACTTAGTTTCACAAACAACAGAAGAAAACAACTACGAAAACATATCTTATAGTTAGTTATGAAAAAAAAAGGTATTTTTTAACCCGCAATTGTTATGTAATAGACATGATCTGTCGTCATTTTCTTTTTACATGTTAATTCTATGGAATAATATTAAGTACAATGGTTCTGACAGTCTGATACCAATGCAAAACACTATGAATATATTTGAACAGTTCAAACTTAACACTTAAGATGTTAAGATAGTAATTTTAAACATTGACGAATTTTTAAACATACTAGAAAGTAATAAACATAATAATGACAATTTTAAACTTTTTAATTTTACGCACTTTTATTTTGTTTAATTTTAACTATGTTCGCTTTATTATAAAAAAATTAATTTTCACACAATTAAAATTGTGTTTTATTAAATAAAAAGTTTATACAGCGTGATAATGATAAAAATCGTTGCATATATATATATATATATCTAATTTTTTTTTTTTGAAAATATAAAATTTCATTAAAAAAATTAATTATTTATTCGTATTAAGATTACAAATGTACTTATAAACATTTCATAGATAAATATTAATGAAAGATAAATACAATGTTAATGAAACATTGAAATACAATTTAATAATTTATTTGCATAAAATTCTATTTATATAATTTAAAATAAGTAATTTAGTCATTTTTGTCCTTAATAATAATAAAACAAGTGAAGAATTAAATATTCTAGGAGTAAAATTTTTCTTAAGAATTTCTTAAAAATTGATAATCCCAAATTGAAAATTCATTTCTAGATTAATTAAAAATTTAATGAGTATGAAAAATGTAAGGATACTATTTTTTTTACACTCATTTTTTACAGGGAATATTTGTATTTCTTGACAAAATAAAACCAATGCATTTTAATATGAGTTAATTTTTTTATTGAATGTACTTGAGTTAGTATAACACTTTTACCAACATTTTAATATCTTAATTTTTGAACTAATAACAAATTGATAGTACTCAGAAAAAACTGTAAAAATACAAAAATTTGTAAAAAAGTTTATGTATTATATATAATTCAAAAAAATAATTTAATTACATAGGTAAAATGATCTGAATGAAAAAACGGTTGGAATATATTACGGTATAGCCATTGTATGACATATTGTTTTATCAATGATCAAATAATTTCTTTGAATTGTGTATGACATTAATTTAAATTTACAAATTTTTTACTAAGGCAGTTCTGAGATATTATATTATTATTATAATAAACTTGAATTAAAATTTCATATTTATTTAAGGTTTTCATCATTTTCATACAAAATGTAAATTTTTACAATTAAGATATTAATTAATAAAACATCACTATGATAAAATAAATTATATTTTTGTGTTCAATTCTAGCTATACAAAATATTTAATAAATTAATACTTCAAAATAAGTAGTAGTGTAAAATTAAATTTCATTATACAAATATAGATTAGAGACGAGCCCTGATGAGTTTATTTTACATATAGCAATAATACCCATTTGATCATATTTTAAAATGAAACAATTTTTTTAAATGTATAATCTTATACTTTAAACTGTACGTAAAATCGGTTAGGTCTAATGAGGATAAATATGATTACCTAGAATTCAACTAGAGTTTTAAAAAAATATATTTTTTACATTTCTAAACTAATATATTTATAAGTTTATCTAAGTTTGAAATTTACATAAAGTAACAATATCATTTTACTAAATAAATAAAAAATGTTAATAATTACTTTATATAACTTAACTTTTGTAATAGCATATAAAATCATCTATTCTGTATAAAAATAATTAATTTTTATGATTTAATCATGAAAAAATTATCATATTAAAAGTAAAGTTTTATTATTATTATTATTATATATTAAGGTCATATCTAATAAACGCTGGTATTTTATTAAAAAACAATTCAATTGTAAGCTATAATACTTCATTTTAAAAATTATTTTATAACTAATTTTTCATATCTTTAATATGTTTAAAATAAAAAGTTTTAGAAAAACATTTTTTTTCAAAATTTCAAAAAATTTTAATGAAAATCTACATCTTGAAAATAATTATAAAATCAAATGGTGTATAATAATTCACCATAATTTAACCTTACAATTTATTAAAAATTAAATTTGTACGGAACAATGATAGATACTTACACTTTTGTGAACAACAAATTTAGAGATTTCTCTTTCACGCATTGACTTTAAAATTGTTTCCCAGACTTCTAACTTGAATTTTTTCCCTAAAACTATTTCCATGTGCTTGGGCCATTTATAACTATCATCAATTATATTACCATTAATTAAACGAGTTACAAAGTGGAATGATACCTATATTGAAAAAAAATACGAATTAAATAAATACATTTTACAAATAACTTTTAGCACTTAAATGATGAGTAATTTTCCGACTTACTTTTGTTCCGGATGAGAAAGTGGGCTGATCACCAATGCCGGGTGTCACGATCGTTTTCTGTATTTTATCGTTGAGAGTGCTTTCCATACTACTTTTACCGTAAGGCCGAAAATAAGACTATCCTGAAATCATATTGTGAGAAACCTTGACCTTAGAAATTAGAATTCAATGACCCTCACTCTACTTCGAGACTTCGTTTTTTCGAGTTAAATCCAGTTACTCTTATCATTTATTGGTTATTCAGGGTGATAAAACACGCCACGAAACATAACCAAAAAAATAATTGAACATATTGGTATATGGTTACATTTAACTCGCAGACATACTAGCTAGTTCAATTAATATATTTAAATTACTGATCTTTTGGTAAAATTAAAAAACCTCTTGGTATGGCTCTGATGTATTTATTTTTTTAATTAAGCATATTCTTTTTTTTTGTTTTACAGTGCGAATGAGCAATGCAACCAATGCAGTGGCCTAGGGCCTCAACTTAAATCCAGTAACGGTTGATAAAAACTAGAAAAAATGTTTTCTTTTACTATAATCATTTTTAAAAGTCCCGGCAGCATATTAACATTCTGCACACGAAATGTAACCCAGCAATAAATTTGCCTCTCTGATTGGCTACTCATTATTTATGATAACAGTTGATATCAGTAAACTATTATTATTAATATCTAGAAAACACTAATTTTATAAATTATTTATAAATATATTATTTAAAAAATGTAATAACAGAAATAAATTAGTGCGATTTTGCATTAGGCGTACAGTTAGTTATGTTTTGAAGTATATTTCTTGGTTTCTTCTTAAGGCGATTGTTTTCTGAAATTGCTGGTCTACTTAAAAATAAAAGTAACATGTTTGTTTAATTGACAAATGGTATTTATAAATTATACTCACCTGCCAAAAGACGTTTGCTTCCTTTTGTTATGTTTGGTTTCCTCCTAGAAATAGTGGTTGGCTTAACTCTTATTGTTGCACTATCTATTAGTCTTTAAGGTAAAGAGGTTCCTCCAGCATTGGCTAAAAATGTGTTAAACTGCCCTTCTGATTTTATTTTTTTAAATCTATTTTTAAATTTCAGTAAATTTTGATTGATCCTCCATACTTAGTATTATTATTCAACAAAATTTGATTGATTTCTTCTATTATTGGCAAACAAGTCTTTTCTGAAATAGTACTTTTTTCTTCAACCATATTGCCAAAGATGCTATTTTCATTAATATTGTTTTCTGTATTTTCTATTACATTTACTGGTTTTAATTTAACTTCTTCAACTGTCAATGCATTTTTATGAATAACCTCTGATGGTAAAAGATCTTCATAAAATGATGTATTTGGTGTTTTATTACTTAATGCTAATGGTGCAATTGAATGTTTATCCTCTATTGTAACAGGAGGGAAATTAACTCCAACTTTATTAAAAAACTTGTATACAATACCTTGATGTTTACAAAACTTTCCATACATTCTAGCTGTACACGAACAAATATCTATAGATGGCATAACACAATACATCAACTGTTTATTTTTTTGGCTTGGTACATAGTATTCTTCATTATCCACTTTAATATCTTCTTGGGTCACATAATCAGTTAATTTTGTAATTTTTTCAAAAAATTTACGAGCAGTTGCATTTCTATCATTTGAAAACTCGAGAAATTTTTTTCTATAATAATGTTCCAAATTGGTACAACAAAAATCAATAATTGAAATAACATTGTATGCTTTAACTCTACTTAATACATTTTCCTAAAAAATTCTCACTGAAACTTCACTAAAGTTGTTAGTGTGGTGGCCTCTATTTATGTGATCTCTCCACACTAAACATTGTATAATAATTAAAAAGAATGTATTAAATGTAATATAAATATTATAAAAGTAATTATTTCATATGTTGTTCATATTTTACCATATGAACCCCTTGACCAGTACGCGGACCTAAATTTAAAATCCTCCATTTATCATGCCAATTCTGTATAGTTCTATATGTTGGGTTCAATCGAGCGTTTGCAAAATCCTCATTGGAATGATTATTCATTGCCATAACACTCTCATGGTAACTATAATAGAAATTATTTTTGAAATATTAGCAAAAATCCTTAAAATGTTGCATTTAAAACTTTAAAAAAAAGTGTTTATTTTTAAAACTACTTAATTACATAATTTTTAAATTCTGTATTTTTATTTTATGGATTACATTATGCATACAAACCAAATAGCTTCAGTTATAGTCATTCCATCATTAAAATATTCTTCAAAATTTTCTCTGAAATTAGGAAAAGCATTTAAGCATTTTAAAGCCTCTGCTGTATTTATGTTGTGATTGTGTTCATTAAAAATTGTAATATCACCTAATAATTTTTCCTATCCATACATAAAATAGTCAATATAATAATACAACTACATTTAAAAAAATGATATTCTCACTACTTTTTATCATTTTCAAAATTTATAAGTATTTTTTTCAACACTAACTAAATGTAAAACTGTCTAAATTTTGACTTAACTTTAAGTGTATTGTTTCCTTAAATGGATTATACAAAGTCACATTTAAAAGTATGGAAATTAGTGTAGCAATCAATTTCAAATATTATTAAAATAGTTAAAAAAAGTCTATTATATTTTCTACATTATGTTTGTATATACTAACTTTAATGTAGGGATCAGTTTTTCTAGTTGAAACAGAATCTAGCTTTACCACAACTTTTATTTTGGCTTTACACTTAGTGTTTTTAGATTGTCCTCTTTTATTGTGTTCTTTGTCAACTTTATGGTAAGAGCTATGATGACATATAAATAATTTTCTATGAAACAGTTTTAAAATATTATATTAGTGTTAATTATTTATTGTATTAATCATAATTCAAAGAAAAAATTTATTTACTAACTTGCACTGAATGTAAGTTCCATTTGAAACAGAAGAACGGACATTCCATTTAGTATTAGTATTTAAAGAAAATTCATAAATCCAATTACTAATACTTGGTAAATCTAAAATATTTGACCTAACCAATGTATATTTTTAGTTAGATTCAATAATTTTATTGTTAAATGACGAAGGAAGGTTTTCAGAACTTATAACTGGATTCATTTTACATACAAATATAAAGGAAATATTACTAATAAATATTATAATAATAATTATATATAAATAATAATATATGAGATAATTCAAATATGTGCATTAAATTTTACTTAGAGTATTTATTTGTAAAAAGTTAATCAATTAACTCATACAAATATTTGTCCATTGTTTAAAACAATTCTTTTAATCTTTTTTTAAAACAATTATGAATTAAGGCGGCAAAATTCAAATTGTTATCATAAATAATGTGTAGCCAATCAGAAAGGCAAATTTCTTGCTGGGTTACATTTCGTGTGCAGGATGTTAATATGCGTCCCGGCACTATGTTTCTCGGTGTTCCCTTCATCATGTTTAACTAGTGCTTACAAATACGTAGTCAAAATAAAACTTTTATAAGGGAGCTTAATTTAATGTCCTCCTCATAGATATATTTTTATAAAAGCAATACATTTGATTTTTCTAAGTTTTTGGAATGCCAAATGGCTAAACCTCTAACCCAAAACACAAACTCTTTAGTGATGTCATGCGAGATAAGGACTAGACACAGAATAGATAAAATCTCATTTATTCTGTGGTCTAAAAGTGCTTATGACTAAACCACAGTCCGGCTAGTGATGAGTGTATTTAATATTTTTTTATAACACTAGACTTATATCCTAAGTGGATTTATCTGGTGTTTGGACATAGGTTACCAATCATTTTTAGCTTCGATGCGAAGCTGAGAAGGTATTGGTTTTACTAAGATGTGTTTTTTTTTTTAGCTTCGATGCTAAGCTGAGAAGGTATTAATTTTACTATGATGTGTTTTAGCTTCGATGCGAAGCTGAGAAGGTATTAATTTTACTATGATGTGTTTTTTATTTTTTTATTTATTTTTTTTTTTGTGTCTGTGAACGCTCAATCTCAGCTCTCGCTGGACCGATTTTGATGAACAATATGTCAAAAGATCACAAATCGTATCTAGTCGAAGACATTACCCTCAAAAATTGAAAAAAATTCCCTCGTTCCCCGTAAACGGGGGAAATCCCCCAAAAAATTACAAATTTAAAAATCGCTAATTTTCGATATTTTTTCAATTTTTTNTTAATAAAAAAAATACGATTTTTGTAAAAAAATTCTTTTTAATTTTTTTTACTTAAAACTGCCATAACTTTATCAAAAATGAACATATCAATATAACTCTTTTTTTTATAGATGCATGATGTCTTTACCTATCATTTGGTATTTTTTATTTTTATATATGACCCAACACGTGCCCACTCGGGGGGATTTAAAATGACAACTTTTTCACAAAAAATTAATTTTTTTAACATAAATTTTGAAAATGTTCCGGAAGGTCTGACACTTTTATATATATCTTAAATTAAAGCTAATGTAATATGCTTTATTATGAAAAAAAAAAATTTCGGACTTTATTTTGTCTTCAGGGTGAAATTGGCTACCAAATGCTATTATTGTGTGAAAATTCTCAATTTTATTTTTTACATTTTTAACATTATAAAGCTATAACTTATTGAAAAGTGTATTGATCAATATAATTTTTTTATGGGAAATACTATTTTTTAATAATCCCTTTTTCATTCGACATACTTTATCTTAATCAGGATATTAATAAGGAACTAGCAGTTTATGAAGCTTTTGGAATAATCCACCAATTTTTTAAAATTAAACACTATCTAAAGATTTGCATCGAAGCGTTTTTTTNAGGGGGGGATTTAAAATGACAACTTTTTCACAAAAAATTTACTTTTTCAACTTAAATTTTGAAACTGTTCCGGAATGTCTGACACTTTTATTTATATCTTAAATTAAAGTTAATGTAATCTACTTTATTATGCGAAAAAAAAATTTCAGACTTTATTTTATCTTCACGGTGAAAATGGCTACCAAATGCTATTATTATGTGAAAATTTATATTTAAATTATATATAAATTTATTATTTATATATAAAATTTTTTATATTTTTAACTTTATAATGCTATAACTTATTGAAAAGTGTATGGATCAACACAATTTTTTTATGTGAAATAATATTTTTTAATAATTTCTTTTTCATTCAACATACTTTATCTTTATCAGAATATTAATAAGGAACTAGCAGATCATGAAGCTTTTGGAATAATCCACCAATTTTTTTAAAATTAAACATTATCTAAAGATTTGCATCGAAGCGTTTTTTTTTATAGTGATTTTAATCACTGTCAGATATCATTATACTTGATCCATCTATACCACGTCACCACTGTGCCGCGCCCACCTGTGCTGGGTTTTTTTTGTTTATATCATAGTATTTTAAGTAGGGATGTAAATGTTTTACGCAAAATTTATGTATCGAATTTTTATTTTCATTATAACAATGCTAATAATTTTGAAAACTTAAAAAAAATCGATGTAAATGTGTTAATAACGATATTTTTATTAAATTAATAAAAAAAATGAAAATGATAAAATTTTGCTTATACTATAGGTCAAGTTTTTATTGAAATCGGAAACGACCACTAATTACATTGGAGAGTTTTAAATCCTCCATTTGTTATTTTATAAATTATAAATTAAAAATAAAAAATATTAACTTTTGTTTATTTAGAGATTGTGGTTCTTTTTCTTTAAGTAGATGGTTAAACTTTTCTTAATGTTCCGTTAAATTTGTTGTATTCTCAGAAGTTTACAACAAATTGCCGTAGAATTTACACATAGCACTTGTTAATTATTTTTTTCGAATATTGTATTACTTTTGTTTTTTAAATTTCGATTGAGTTCAAATAAATTTAGTTTAAATAAAACATAGTAAACGTAAAACGTAATTTTAAAAAGACATATCAATATTTTCTATATACCAGGAATCGACAATAGACTATCCAAATACGGACCGTGGGGCAAATAAATGGTGGTGCAAAAATATTTTTAAGATATTATATTTTTTACATATTAATATAAATAATAATAATAATTTGTTTTTTCTTTTATTAAAATGTATAATTTTACATTATTATAATGCTCAAAAATACTTTTAACACACATTATATGAAGATGTTCAGAAAAATAATTTTTATACTAGAAATCTGTATATTTGATCACAGATAATAATTATGTTTTTTATACGAGAGTTTATTCTTTATTTTTTCTATAGTATGACTTATTTAGACCAGTAGTCTAAATACTAAAACTATCTAACATTATGTCAACGCGTGTATGTAAAGTGATAAAACTTAAATCAGTTCAACTGCGGTCAATGGTGTAAAACTCGGAAAAAAGTAAACATCGAGATCAAAATATCTGTATAATTGGAACGTCAAACTAAAATATCAAAATATTAACATCGATTATTCTTAGTGAAAAAATCGATATTTAATTACCATTCCTAATCATAAGAATTACTAACCAGGGTGATAGACTGTGAGCTGAGGCACGATGGAATATATGACTCTTCGCCTGTTTATCCGCCATGCATAGATCAATTCTTTATCAACATGTTCATAAAAAAACGCGGGATTCTAATAAAGAGTACATGAAAAAGACACTGACATGGGAATAATCTAATTTTTCATTATGCTTAACTTTTGTAAATTATAAAAAGGTTTTGTACAATCTTATCAGGTGAATTTTTCAGTAGTTAAGTAACTGTTGAATTTTCAGAGACATTTAATTTAGTAATAGTTTGTAATATTAATTAAACTTTGTTCATCATCTTATAAATAATTAATATTTTATTATGGAATCAACTATTTTTCCAACTCGGACGTATGTCAATGGATCATACTTACACAAATTTGTTGGAAAGTCCATTACCCTAATAGCTACTGTGTTAAAAGTAAATTTTTATTTAATGTATTTTTTTAGATTTTTAAATCCTGTCAATAAAAATAAAAATAAAAAGTTTTTTAACTTCTAATAGATAGGTGGAAATGAAAAATCTCTTACTCTTCAAACTACAGATAATCAAGTTGTAAAAGTCAATTTTCAAGAAACAGTGGACAGTGAAATAGATTCTTTGGTTGAAGTTCAAGGTTATGTAGCTGACAAAACTACTATTAATGGAACTTATTACATTAATTTGCCATCTACTATAACTCATGATTTTGGTAATTATCTTTTTAGTTTATATTTAAGTTTTATAAATTGAATTATTTAAAATCAATAGGGCTTTTTTAAATTGCTTAGGTGACAAAATTATATAAAATACTTAATAATATTATAAGGGCTTTACATATTGATAATTGGTATAGAAAGTGATTCTTTTAATAGAAGTCATTCTATTTCTCTTAAAATAATAATTATGTTAACAAACTTATTTTTAATGTTATTTAGTGTTGTATATTTCTTGATTTATCAGTTATTAATTATTTTTAAATTTATTTCATAGCTTATTAAGGTGTCGACTTTATTTTTTTAAATGGCAACATACATATTTTAATAGTTAAAATATTTGAAAATGATCCCAACTAAGAAATGACTGGTCGAAAACATCTTTTGGATCTAGTCTGGAGGAAGATCTGGGCTATGTTATTTTTGATACTAAACATTACTTGGCCGCTCTCCTCCTTAGATATAAAAGGTTTAATAACTTCCAAAATACTGGTTCAAAAATTGTTATCAACCAGTCATTTTCTTAATTAGTCCACTATCTAACAAAAAAATTAATTACTAATGTTCTTTAAAAAAATATTTAACTTCTTATTAATTAAGAAATAAGTACTACATAAATAATCTTAAAAGAATAATCTAACAGAATATCATATATATATATATATAGTGTTAGGTTTTTATAAAGTGGCAACAATACTTCCACGGAAACATTTCTGTAAAAAAAATCAATTTAAAATAATTATGTAGAAGGTGTGCACAATAGACCATTGGTCTAAAAGCACGAGCAGTTCTTGCCTACCTCTGTAATAACTAAAATTAAAACTTCGTTTTACAATATGGATTTAATATAGAAGAAGTTAATTATTAATTTGGTTATCATAGTATTGAAGGCAACAATAATTTGTTTCAATAGGCTATAAATTATTATTAGTATTTATTATTACTAATGTAAGTGACAGATATTATAAATATGAAAATATTTCTTCCTCATTAAAATGCAGTTGTCAGCATTTTGTTAGTTAATTTCAATAAAAAGAATTGTATTATCTTAAGTATTCATTTTCTTAAATAATAAGCTCCATTATATTAAAAAATGGCCTTATTAAACTGACTTATTAAATCCTTAAAGATAAGGATGGCAATAAATACAATAAGTATAAATGACTTACAAAATAAAAAATTATAATTTTTACTTCAATTAAGTAGTAAAAATGTTTAGAAAATATGATAAAAAACACATGCGATTTAAAATATACTTTTTTTTGTGGTTTTATATGGAAAACAAAAACTTAGAAATTGATTTCCTAGAAATGTAAAGATGTCTCTTACACTTCCGCATTCTATGTTCCTCTCATACTAACCACAATTTCATTACAAAATTTAGAAACATTACCATTTTTTATAATTTTCATTTTATTGTATAAAATTTGTTAGTCACATAATTATAAATTTATTTACTGTTTTTTCAGATAAAGGCAATTTTGATGAAACTGTTAAATTTATCAACAACATAACCAATCCATTTAAATAAATTGGTAAACTCCTTAATTGTTTATTTTTAAAACTATTTTTTTTTTCTTAGTATTATGTTTTATTTAATGTACTTATAATTTATATTTTTAACAATTAATTAGAAAATAACACTGAAGCTATTATATAATTATTATAATTATAAATTGAATGTCTTCTATGTTAAGTTATTTCTTACTGTAAAAAAGTTAATAATAAATCTCATTATTCGATTTTAACAAAATAATTGTACAGCATTAGTAAAACTAAAAAATCTCCAAGTATTATTATTTTTATGTTTATGTTTAATTTCCTTTCTAAAAGTTTATGCTTATATTAGAAAAATGAGAAAATCTTACTCTTAAGAGTATGATGCATTACTAACTGAGCTTAGTAGGCCATATTTTATAATATTATAAGTCAGGATGATTACTGAGTAGTGTCATTATATTAATTTATCGTTACACCACTTTTTACACAATTTTTTTAAGAATATTTTAAGGTTATATAAAATTTTTTTCAACATATTAATAATGACTTTTCAAAGTATCAAGTATAGGTTTTTAGTAAACTATTTTTTTAATTTAATTGTGTTGTAAGTACATTTTATGAGTAAATATAGCCCATGTAAATTTCAAACAGAAATCACTATAAGCTAATTCTTATGTAATCTCGCATGCATTTAGCATTTTATGCACTGGGCTGTAAACATTTTTAATTATATTGAACTTGACATGCAATTTTTTATGTAAAATATCAAAAAAATTTATTATCAAAACAATTAAAACAAATTTTATATTTGCTTTACCTTTTCACAATAGATATTTGAACTTTTTCTATCTTAAAAAAAAAAAAAAAATTAATTGAGTATAACTGTTTAATATTGGTAACAAAATTGTTTATACACATTTTTATATTATATAAATTTGAATAAAATTAAATGGAACTAAAATAAACTTCCATACATTAATAAACTTTCATAGTAAGTAAAAAGAATACATCACTTTGTGCAAATTATTGTTTCAAAAATAAAAATATACAATATTATTTTTATGTTTTTAAATTATATATTTAACATATAGGATAATATATTTAATTATAATAAATAAAAAAAAAGTAATTTCAATATACGTCATTACATATATTTTATGAACTAAAATATAATGATGACTGAGTACTCTATATATAATTTATACTATACAAACAGTCCATAAATAGATAACAATAAGAAATATAATACACAAATAACAATTATTTATAGTTATATATTATAATATTCATAAAAATAATGAAAAATACATAATAATATTGTACTTAATAATTAAAATTTTTTTTTTTAACATTTTCCTGTATTACTGAGCACAGTAGGTTGTTAACTTACATTATAATTTATTTTTCAGTATTCTAATAAATTTTGTTGTACATAAAAAAAAACTTTAATTGGTATAGCCACATTTTAATACTGTTAATTATTAATTAAAAAATAGATTCTGCTGATCTTGATAGATGAATGGGATGGGATGGGCTACGAGCCAAACGTTTTCGTGGTAACCGTTCAAGAGTTTTTAGCATTTGAGCAAAATCAGGACGTTTTCCTGGATTGAACGACCAACATGTCATTAATATATCCTAAAATGTTTTAAAAAATTACTATTTATTATTTGTATCATAAATTCTAATATATCTCATTCCTGTATTTAAAATAATTTGGTTTAGTATGTCTAAAATATTAATTAAAATTTTTCAACTTTAATCTCATGGTTTTTATTTAATCTAACTGAATCGATGATTGCAGAAACGACATGAGTCAATTTTTTAAAACTTTTGGATAATTGATAAAAAGTGTATAATTTAAATNATATTATTGTTTCTTAAATTTTATTCAAATCAAAAAGTTACTCAAACATGATTAACTGATCTACTAAAAATATTTTAAATTGCTAACTGAGAAAAAATTTTTTTACTATAAATAAAAATTTAATATTTCAAATAAAAACAAATTATTTTGGATTATAAGAAATTAAAAAACACCACTAAATTTATAACACAGTTTCAAAAATCATTGTATAGCAAATGATAATTTTAAAATTATGTTAATTGAATTTTATAAATTTGTCATTCAATAATATACCTTCACATCACCAGATGCTTCCAAGTTTGCTAATCTCTGTTTCATTCCTCGTCCAATATTCCAAATTATAACTTCTGGGCTAGCTGATTTGAATGGCCATTCCCCACACAACAATTCATACCATACAGTTCTAAAAATTGAAAAAAAAAACATAATATTTGAATAAATATGTATAACATAACTGAAATAAATTACACATTTAAAATACACCATACTTCAATGATAATAGTTTTTGCTATTAAAAAAACATACCCAAATGCATAAACATCAGATGCTTTACTGAATGGCAAATCTTCTTCTTCGGGTCTTTGATGAACACGTAAATTACGAACTAATTCAGGAGCCAAATAGCATAGCCATCCAGGTGGAACAATTAAACCATCTTGAGTTCTAATACATTAAAAAGATATAATACATAATTTAATTGTTATTAAAATATTATTATGTATTACCTATTTCGAAAACATAATCTTGTTACACTAAATAAACCAAAATCTGTAATTATTACTTTGCCATTTTCTAAAAATATATTTTTGCTTCTTAAGTCTTTATGAATAATTCCTTTTGCATGTAAATAACCCATACCCTAATTACATCATATTTTTAAAAATCAAATAATCATTTTAATAATTAAGTAAAAATTAGAAGGAAAAAAAAAAAATTTACATCTAAAATTTTACCTGTGATATTTGTTGAGCAACCATTGTAGTTCGACTCATATTAAATTTATCTTTAAGAACATGTATATGACGATATAAAGTCATTCCATTTGCAAGACTTGTTACAATAGCTAACCTAGGAAGTTTCATGCAAGCGCCCATGAATAAAATTAGATTTTCATGGCGTGTTTTCCGAAAAGTAGCTACCTAAAAAAGTCATATTTCAATTTAATTTTAAGTAAAAAAAATTGTATATTTACAAAACACATGGTGAATTTAATAATTAATAAGAACAAAAACAGAATATATTTCTTGAGATATAATAGAAATTTTAGATGGTTAGTGATTATGTAATAATAAATTATCATACCTCCTCTCTCAAGACTGTCTCAAATCTCGAAACATGTTCATGATGTAGTAGTTAATTTATTGTTTCTTTTATGATTTTATTGAAAATTTTTTTTCAATTTTCACTTTAAAATTCAATAATTTTTTTATCCCTCAGATTTGTACATCAATTTAAATGAACTTCATTTATTGATGACAAATACTAATGTGTAAATTTAACAATTAAAATTAATTCAATAGTTTTTACTATTGGCCGATTGGCTTTTTGTAAAAATCCTTATATTGGAATTGCATAACTTTCTTAAAGAGCGTATGATATACTATTTTATTACTAGAAATTCAGGTATAAAATGCATCATAACTTACTTCAGCTTTAAATGCTTCTAAAGTTTTTTCATAATCTAAATAATCCATATTTATCACTTTAATTGCAACAGGTCCATGCCAATTTCCACTATATACAGTACCAAAATGACCTTCTCCTAATTTGTCACACATATTTAATTCATCCCATGGTATATCCCATTCTTGTAGAGAAAGCTAAACGCATATGAGGTGAATTACTATTAATATATGAACTCAAAACCCTTTTATTTTAATAATGAAATTTTAAATGTTTTATTTTAATAATTATTTCCTATTCTTATATGCTTAAACGATTAATCTGCAAAATCGGTCCAGTTAGAGCTAAGAAAAAATGATGTTAAATACAAAGTAAAACTAATACCCTCTCAGCTTCGGATTAAAGTTAAAATACAAATATTACATTTACTAGGTTTGAGCTAATAATTTGATATAAAATATCAAGCAATATGATATTGGTTTTATTAATATTAAAAATTGTTTATCCAATATTTATTTTATAATACTGAAAAATGTTTTATTCTTATCGAATAATAATTCAACATTGCAATAGTTTAATCTTTTTTAAATTAGATTACTTTTTAAAGATTTAAAATAAATGTTATTTTTTTGTACTGTAAATCTTTTGAATAATGAATATAATATGAATTATCAATGATTACATAACCCTATAGTTTTATATTCAGTTAATAAGTATTATTTTTATTTGATAAAAATTAAAAATTTTAATTGCATTTTATAATTGTCTTAAGAGCAATATTTATTGTAAGATGATGATTAATTGCCAGTAATAATAGTTTATTTAACATCAGAAAAAATTTATATAAGTTCATCTATAATTTTACTGAAAACATACACTATTTTGTCTTGGCCATCCTCTAGTATCCATATCATCAGCATCCCAATTTTGAACTTCAGAAACATCTATTCTATTAGAAGTGTGTTCTGAATCTGAACTACCACATCTCGAATCAATAAATCTACATTGATTTTTCTGATAAAAAAAAATACAATTTAATAAAAACTTACAGGGGAAATTTCCAGTGTTACTAAATATTTTTAAATTTTACTTGTAAATCTTGTGAATAAAGAGATGTATCAGGAAATTGGAATTGTTCATGAGTTCTAACTGGAGTAGGTAATGAAGAAACATGTGTTTGCCTGGTATTGACTAGAGCAGGGCTAGATGGAGTTGAGCTGTTTGTACTAGATGGAGCAGAGCTTGACTCAGCTCCACCACTCTTAGACTTTAATGAAAATGTTTAAGTAAATAATAGTAATTAACTATAATGAAAAAAATACTTACAGACATTGGTATTGAGTTAATGGAAGGAATCCTAGTTTTTCTCCTTGAAAGTAATGAAGAAGAAGTTTTATGAGATGTAGGTCGGTGAAAATTAGGAGAATGATTATTAGAAGAACTTAAAAATTCTGAAAATATATAAATAATTAACACATTTAACAAACACTGAAAATGTATACTTAAACCTAAAAAATAAACTAAATAAACTAAATAATTAAAAATTAAAAATTATTAATTTTTTAATGTCCTTTCAACTAAGCAACACATATATTGTATTAGAGAGGACGGAAAAACCCATAAAGTTTGGAGGTAAGGAATCAAACCTTGATTAGTTGTATACTGATGCATGATACAATCTCGATTATGCTATAAAAGCCACAAAATTTAAGCCTATTGATGATCTTAATGCTTAAAATTTATGCTATATTTTATAAAATTTAGTCCTAAAGAGAAAAACTCTCATTTTCTTTATTTATAACCATAACCATGAAAGTACATCTAGAGTAGTATATAGAGTATGAGTTTTATAAAGGAGAATACGAGGTAGGTGAAATAAGGAGACCAATGACAATAGGCGAGGACATGATTGGAGAGGTGGAATGTTTTAGGTATTTAGGATCAGTTGTGCAAGAGCGGTGGTTTTGACGAGGATGTAAGACACAGGATTAAGTGCTAGTGGTTGAATTGGAGAGAAGCATCTGGTGTCTTATGCGATAAAAGAAATCCATTGAGGCTGAAAGGTAAATTCTACAAGACTGTATGATGTAAGGTTCAGAGTGTTGGGCAGTTGATAAAAAAGTAGAGCAGAGAATGAGTGTAGCAGAGATGAGAATGCTTAGATGGATAAGTGGAGTGACTAGAGAAAATAGGATAAGAAATGAACATATAAGAGGGAGTATAGGAGTAGCATCAATCGTGGATAAGATGAGAGAAAATCGACTTAGATGGTTTAATCATGTTATGAGAAGAGAAGAATCGAAAGCTGTAAGAACAGTTATAGAAATGAATGTTGAAGGTAGAGGAAAACCAAAAGAGATGGAGGGATGCTATTGAATGCGATATGAGGACAGCTAATGTGGAAATCATGTCAAGTGGAAGTTTATGATAAGGGTGGCTGACCCCAAGTAGTTGGGATTAAGGCGAGGAAGAAGAAGAGCCATGAAAGTACATCTAGAGTAAAAACATAATGTATTTTAAACAATTAATTTCCAACCCTTTGAAAAAAAAGTTTAGGATCAAAATATAAAACCATTATTTTTTAATATTTTGAAATAACACCATAATGATACTACTCAAAATTACTAAAATAACAAATACCTAAATGTACTTGTTTATCTGTTATCTTGCCATTCTACAGATGTAAAATATTTAATTTTAATAATTAAATAATAAGTATATAATAAAATTAACCCAACTTAACTCAATACTGAAACTTTTAATCTCAAATAATATTACCTTCAAAAGTTTGGTTATTGTCATCTACCATAACACTCTTTGTACACTGTAATGATGCTAGTTTTGATAGGCATCCTTTATGATATCTATACTTGCAAATTTTACATTTGACACCTAGTAAAAATTAAAAAAATAAAATGAATTCAACAAAATTATTGTATAAAACATTGATTGTCAACGTTTGTTAATGAATATGGCACCCAAAGAAAAAGATTATATAAAATTTGATTTTTTTATTAATAATTATTTGTATAAAATATGAAACAAATAATTTCAATAAAAATTTAAAATTACATTTTATAACAAATTTAAATATAAATTAACTGTTAAATTACTTACCAACAAATACTCGCACTGAACATTGGTCGCAATAACCGAACATTGGCAGTAAATTTGAAAATTTGTGACCTGTCTTAATACAAATATCAGGAACTGAAGATTTGGGAGACTGTGGCATGCTAAATCCATTAGCTGCAGTTTGTATATTTCTATTTGGACTCATTGAAGATGTAAAAATTGAAGTATCAATAGGTTCATTTAATGAAGAATGAGTAATGATTCCATTTTGACTGGATTTTATAAAGAAAAAATTAATACTGTATTCATAAAATTTCATTCATAATTCATTAAACTTACTAAATTCCATCTACTTGATTATTATCATGAGACTGAGTAACAGAAAAAACTACATCTGGGTTTAAATTTCTTTGATTTTTTGGTGACGTTAACTTAGAAATAGAATTTTCATTAGACCCTAAAGTAAAATAACATTTCATATTACACATTTTAAAGAATAAAATAAGTTATTTATGTTCCTTACTATGTGTATTATTAAATAGAGTAGGAGTTAAAGGAGGAGTATAATGGATTACATGAGAATTCCTAAGACGACAAGACGATGAAGGTGAATGACCTTGAATAGAAGAAGGGGAGTGTCCTGCTTGCTCACATCTTACTTCATATTGACGATACCATGAGTCCCAATATAAAGTCATTTTGCATTTTTCACGAGTTCTATTGCCAATTCTTATAATTTCTAAATTACAAACAATATATAATTTTTTATACCTCATTTACTATTGTCAACATATTAGATTCTAATAAATCTGAATATAGATTCAAGTCTACAAACAAGTGATATTATTTAATATACTTCAAGATCTTAATAAAATAATTAACTTTCATAGAGAAATAAGCAGACACTTATAAATAGTTTTAAGATTTTGATAATTGTTTAAAATAACATCAGGATTCTAGTTAGATATAATTAAATTTTTTATCACTAAATATATGATTATTTTCTTTCCTTAGACTCTTTACTTGTCAACTGTAAAATCAAAATATCATAAAAGTATTTTTCATAACAAATACAAAATTTACTAAAAAAAACTGTTTAAATTTTTTTTTATTATGAAATCATAGACTTAAATTTTTTCAATAAGTGGCATTTAAGATCAAAACATTATAAGTAAATTCATATAATTTATACAAAAATTAAAGAAATTACAATTACATATTCATCAATATATATTCATTAATATTCAAAAATATTTTTGTGTCTTAAGGCATTTCTTACAAAATTTATATCCTTTATAACCTTTAGTAATTTATTTATAATGTTACATGGTAAAAAGTACATTTTTAAATTAGAATTGTTTCTTCAATTTAACATTTGTAATCAAACTAAAATTTTATCCTTTAATTTTGTTTCTTACCACTGTATTTCTTCAAATTAAATGAAGCTCTTGTTAATCGTCTAAGTTCTTCATCTTTAAGTGAATATTCTGGAAGAAGAGACTTAAGCTCACTTTCAGATTTTAATAATAATACCTCTATTGAACTAATACTATCACATATTCTCTGTAAAAAATATGAACAAGATTCATTAATTAAAAAAACAAATTATAAATTAGGCTGCTATTTAAACACTTACTTGTACAGATAAGGTACTGAGTCCAACTACTTCTAACCATTGTTTTAATGATGGTGTATTTTTTAATTTTGGCGATTCAAAGCGTCCAGGATTTTTTTGCCTATTATTTAATTGAACTGAAAATAACTTAACAAGTTTACCCTACAAAATTAAACAGTATATATTAATAAAAAACATCATTGTTTGACAAAAATTGTTTACCTCCAAAGTTCTAATTTCATGTTGTGTAAGTTCTGCTCGAGTTTCACATAAATTCCTAAGGCTGATCAACATTTGTGAAGAAATGTCTATAAGTGTTTGTACCACTTCAGGTTCATCACACATCAACTGTCTGTCAAATTCTTCTTCCGCCATTCCATTATATAATTATTGCACAATATACATTTTTATTCTTCGTTCTTTTCACTACACGTATCAAAATATGTAGTAAATTAAGCAAAAACGACTAAAAGAGGAGAGCACAATTGACTACTATCACAAAAACAGGTCAGAAAAGTCAGTGTCAGATAAAACATTATTCGGTTATTATAATTCAAGGACGCTCGCTGTAAATGTTACCGTGGTTCTACACATAATGCAAAGTAATTTCATTATGTCGTTAAAATCGAATATGTATTGTTATATCTCTATGTGAGTTTATAAAAATTCACTTTGATCATTATCATTATTAGCATAGTTTAGGGCATAAAGTATTACTCTAGGGTTTAAGGAGACGGAGGGCTTGAGACCCAATGGGCAACACGTGTAATCGCCCTGGATTCATCGGTAAAATATTTATATTTTTAATATGACTTTGAAATATTCAACTCGTTTTAGTATTTGTTTAATAATTACACTATTTTTCTTATGACGATTATTATTAGAGTTCATTAAATCACTGATCCTTCGCAGGTGGTATAATATAAAAAGTAATCTATAGAAATTAATGTTGTGATTTATTCATTACATAGCTAATCGTATTAGAGATAACTGAAACGAAATGAATTATTGCTGTAATACAATTATCATTAGGATATTCTGTATTTTGATAATTTTATTAGTTAGCGTTGTCATTTGTACGATATTTTAGAGTATCTGCAAGATGTACAATAACAATTAAGTATCGTACAGTAAAATACGATAATTCTCAAATTGGCGAGAACAACCCATGAACCTCATAGGCTCACAGTCGCTATTAGCGGACACGGGCTTATAGCTACCAAAATGGTTAGCGATCTACTAATCATGGTCCATTTTTTGCTCTCTATAAAGTTTTATATTAATTATGTTAAAACCATAGACTATATATTTATATATTCTGCGTTAATATAAAAGGTAGGATTAACTTGGAATGTTTTTTAATTTGTTAAAGTTATTTAAATTTATTGATAAGGACCACTGACTAATTTATCTAATAAAATACTAATGTCTATATCTTAAATGTGAAATCTTAACTGTCCATCTTAAAATAACCAAGATAAATTAATAAAAAAATTTATTTATCACGCTAATTTGTTTACAATTTAAATACTTGTATTTTTAGATTATTATATTATTATTTATAGAAATCACATTTAGTTAGACAGTTTAAGGTAATATAAGTTTTTATTAGTATTAGCGTCACTAGATTATTAATTGATGTACAATTACGTTTAAAAGCTGTAGTACAATGTTATATAATTTATTTTGGAGTACTTGTCCCATCATTTTGTGGGGACGATAAAAAGAATGGGACATATAAATGTAACATATAATTCTTTTAACAAGTAACCTGTAATCATATATAACAAAGATATGCAATATCAAATGAATAAATAGATGTACTAACAAATAAATATCTATTATAATCAGCATAGTTATTACAGTAGTTAACTATTAATAAAAAAACCCAGCACAGGTGAATCGCGGCACAGTGGTGACGTGGCATAGTTGGATCAAGTATTATGATATCTGACAGTGATTAAAATCACAATAAAAAAAAAAATGCTTCGATGCAAATCTTTAGATAGTGTTTAATTTTAAAAAATTGGTGGATTATTCTAAAAGCTTCATAAACTGCTAGTTTTTTATTAATATCCTGATTAAGATAAAGTATGTCGAATGAAAAAGGGATTATTAAAAAATAGTATTTCCCATAAAAAAATTATATTGATCAATACACTTTTCAATAAGTTATAGCATAATAAAGTTAAAAATTTTAAATACAAAATCGAATATTTTCACACAAAAATAGCATTTGGTAGCCATTTTCACCCTGAAGATAAAAGAAAGTCCGAAATTTTTTTTTTTCATGATAAAGTATATTACATTAGCTTTAATTTAAGATATATATAAAAGTGTCAGACTTTCCGGAACACTTTCAAAAGTTCAGTTGAAAAAATTAATTTTTTGTAAAAAAGTTGTCATTTTAAATCCCCCCCTGTGGGCAGGTAAAGTCTGATTTATAAAAAAAATATACCAAAAGATAGGTAATGACATCATGCATCTACAAAAAAAAGAATTATGTTGATATGTTTATTTTTAAAAAAGTTACGGTAGTTTTTAGTAATAAAAATTGAAAAAATTTCGAAAATTAGCCATTTTTAAATTT
>NW_026099574.1:41808077-41809543 GCF_025091365.1 Daktulosphaira vitifoliae
ACACATCTTAGTAAAACCAATACCTTCTCAGCTTCGCATCGAAGCTAAAATATTACAAATGTAAATTATTATCATAAAAGTGATAAAAAATGTTCAATATATTTATCGAATTATACGATAATTTTAGAATTGTTCTACGATTCATACATTTTTTTGATTGCCAACCCTGTTAATAGTCATCGATCCACATTTCCGTCAAAATCTGTGGTCAAATGTTTCTTTATTATAGTTTCGTTAAGTGTATTTTAAATAAACAAAATGTTCAGTGTATTTAATTTAAATTTAAATAAATATAGTTAAAAAGAACTAAAAAAACACGCTCTTAAAGCACATCGAACAAAAAAGTTAAAAATAATTTTTATTCATAATTATTTTAAAAATTATTTTTAACTTTTTAGTTCGATGTGCTTTAAAATCGTATTTTTTTAGTTTTTTTTAACTATATTTATTTTTCACTTTTTAGTTTTACGTTATGATAGTAGTTACTATCAATATCATGGTTGTAACGGGTAACGGGAAATTAGGGTTCGATTCCGGGGAGGGTGTCTGAGAAACGGCTACCACATCCAAGGAAAGCAGCAGACGCGTAAATTACCCACTCACGGAACATGGAGGTAATGACGAAAAATGACGATACTGGATTCATCCTTTGTAATCGGAATGAATGAGTTCTATATTTTTAAATAAGAATAAAGTGTGTTAATATATATTTTTAATAGTAATTAGAATATATATATATATATGTAAAGCGACTTAAGCGATATAATGTAATGATACCTTTAATGTTTGAAATATGCTTAGCTAAGCGTCTGACACCCGATGATAAGACTCATACGACAATGATCATTATTGTGCGGTGACTTCTTTGATGTTGGAAATATGCTTATCTAAGCGTCTGGTAAGCAATGATAAAAATTCTTAGAAAACGTTGTTAGTTTAACTTGGATTCATCCCCACCCATTATAGGTTAGTTTATGTTATGTTTCATTACCCCTTTACTATATAGGAATTGTTGACGGAGACGNATTACCCCTTTACTATATAGGAATTGTTGACGGAGACGTAGCGTTAATATTAAGTAAATATGTTATAGTGGCAACGGTGGCCACTATTTGACGTACATTATTTCAATGTAATGTGTATGTTTATCAGTGAACGTTATCAGTTCACATGAGGTTTACCTTACCCACCAGTAGATGACATCGTAGGAGGAGAACAACCATATAGCTACCTCCCCCACCACTGACATGCGCACTTTAAACCGCCATTTTGATTGATCTTAACATCCCCTCCTAAGTCACCTATTTCCTCCACCATCGTACTATCACGTACTACCACGCCTTCCCTTACCCCAACAATGATAAGACCACGCCTCCCCTTACCCCCACCATTGAGAAACCACGCCCACTGTGTGACCTTGACATTACCCCAAACATCGAGATACCACGCCCCTCCCCTCAGACCAC
>NW_026099574.1:41809643-41822618 GCF_025091365.1 Daktulosphaira vitifoliae
TCAGATATCATTATACTTGATCCAACTATGCCACGTCACCACTGTGCCGCGACCCCCCTGTGCTGGGTTTTTTTTTTAATTCTCATAAAATTTTCTATTTGATGATATCAATTTCAAACTTGCCAATTGAGCTAAAAGTTATGGTAAAATAATTTTTTTTTTTTATTATAAATATTTACAAAAATTAACTTTAAACGATTAAAAAAATAGGTTAAATATGTCATTTTCCTTATTTTTAACATATTAATAATCAAAATCAGTATTAATTTAAAACAATTTTTTTTTGTTATTAATTATTTTTTTTTATATGTAAAAACTATTTTTTAATAATATTAAAACTTAGAAGTGATAGAAAAATTCTAATTGCACATTTGAAAACATCGCGAAAAGTTGATTTAGAATAGTATATTTTTGTTTCTGATGAAAGTTCCTTATAGTCCAGTGTATAAAATTTATAACTTTGTTAACTGTTATAACTTTAATAAAAGTTACTAGGAGATGATTACAATTGTTTCTATTTAAGTTACGATATAAATGCAAAAAAATATTGAGCTACTCTGATAAATTTACTATAAATAGTAATTATAAAATTTCCTGACTGCATATTAATCTTAACGATATCATTGTTTTAATTCTAATAAAATTTTCTATTTAATGATGTCAATTTCATACTTGTAATTGAGCTAAAAGTTATGGTAACATATTCAATTTTTTTACAATAAACTTTCACAAAACTTTATTAAAAATTTTTCATCAACTTTAAAGAACTAAAAAAATAGGTTAAAAATGAAAATTTGGACTGATTATTATTAACATATTAAAAATCAAAATCAATAATAATTTGAAAACAAATTTTTTTTTTTTTAATTATTATTTTATAAGTACGATTTGTGATCTTTTGACGTATCATTGAAAGAAATCGGTTCGGTGAGAGCTGAGAAAAAGTGGTAACAGACACAAAAAAAAAAAAAAAAAAAAAAAANAAAAAAAAAAAACACATCTTAGTAAAACCAATACCTTCTCAGCTTCGCATCGAAGCTAAAATTGTATCGTTAAGATTGATATGCAGTCAGAAAGTTTTATAATTACTATTTATTGTAAATTTATTAGAAAAGCTCAATATTTTTTTACATTTTTATCGTAATAGATAACTTAGAAGCAATAATTATAATTTCCTAGTAACTTTTGGTGTTTGAAAAGATTCTGCAATTGAAATATTCAGAACTTAATTAATTTTAATGATTTACATTAACTAAATGATCCAATCAAAACAAAGTTGTTAAAGAGATTTACTCAATTGAGCGTATAATAAAATTTGATTATAATTGTAAAAATCCATTATTAATTTAGGAGAAACTAACAACCATTTTTCTTAGAAATGATTTACATAGCAACATGTTACCAAAAAATTTGTAATATTGTAGTCTAGTAGCAGTACACACAAATACAGTAAAAAATGTATTAAATTACAAAGTAAAATGGTTTAATTTTGTAGTTGAAACCTATCATATCAAATTATCATATCCAACTTGATTTGTCAATATATACTTTGAAAACAATAGGAATGAATGATTTTAATTGTCTGCATGGAGAACATGGGATAAGTAACTGTTTAATTGATAAATTAGAATTTTTTTCAATTTTTGAGTGTAATATCTTCAACTAGATACGAATTGTAGTCATTTGACGTATCGTTGAAAAAAGTAGGTCAAGTTAGAGCAGAAAAATAAATTATAGTCACAAAAAAATAACTTCTCATCTTTGCATCGAAGCTAAAACTTAAAATATAGTAAAATAATTTTAATATGAATAAAAAATTTCTTCTCGCGAGTGGCGACTAAAGTGATGGGATCCTTGATCTTTATTGAAGTTATTGAATCTAAATGTGATAAAAATCAAACGAGTTAAAAATTTATACTAACTTAAAAAGAATAAAGAAAAAATGAAAAAAATTCATTACCATACGCGGGTTGGAACCTCGTCTCCCAAGCGTGTAAAATATAAGTTTTACCAACTCGGCAAGCGTATGTTGCTACCGTCGGATGAAAAAATTGGCTATTTAAGCTAGTTCAAATTTCAAAGTTATTTTTCTCGACTTAAAAGAAGCAAACAAATTTAAATAAGTTTAACTTTCTATGCTATATTAATTTTAATTTATATAATATTTATGAAAATCTGTACTCCCATTGTCAGGTATTTTAAAATATAATAAAATACAAAACCCAGAATTTTAACACAAAAATAGCAAATTTTTGAATACGGTAGTCATTTTTACCATGAAGACAAATCCAGAGGTCAAATTTTTTTTTTTCAAATTAAAGTATATTACATTAGCTTTAATTTAAGGTATATATAAAAGTGTTAGTCTTTCCGAAACATTTTCAAAAGTTAAGTTGAAAAAGTTCTACTTTCTATACGCATTTTAAAAGGTTTGCACCCCCCCTGTATAAAGGGAAAAGGTCCGATTAAAAAAAAAATTATGTCGAATGAAAGAAGTATATATAAAGTATTTATCATTAAAGAATAAAGTTGATTCATGCATTTTTTAAAAAGTTATAGCAACATAATGTTAAAAAATGTAAAATATAATATCAAGAATTTTTTCACAAAAATAGCATATTTTTGCATACGGTAGTCATTTTCACCATGAAGACAAGTCCAGAGGTCAAATTTTTTTTTTTCAAATTAAAGTATATTACATTATCTTTAATTTAAGATATATAGAAAAGTGTCAGACCTTCCGGAACATTTTCAAAAGTTAAGTTGAAAAAGTTGTCATTTTAAATCCCCTCTTTGGGCAGGTAAAGGGTTAAATTTATAAAAACAATATATCAAATTATAGATAAAGACATCAAGCATCAATAAAAAAAAAAACTATATTGATATGTTCATTTTTGATAAAGTTATGGCAGTTTTAAGTAAAAAAAATTTCGAAAATTAGCGATTTTAAATTTGTAATTTTTTTGGAGGTTTCCTCCATTTACGGGGAACGAGGGAAATTTTTTCAATTTTGAAGGGTAATGTCTTCGACTAGATACGATTTGTGATCTTTTGACGTATCGTTGAAAGAAATCCGTTCGGTGAGAGCTGAGAAAAAGTGGTAATAGACACGAAAAAAAAAAAATAATAAAAAGAAAACATATAGTAAAACCAATACCTTCTCAGTTTCGCATCGAAGCTAAAATTAGAAGTGATAGAATAAGTCTAATTGCAGAATTCAAAACAACGCGAAAAGTTGATTTAGAAAAGTATATTTTTGCTTCTGATGAAAGTTGTAGTCCAGTGCATTTATTTTAATTTTTATTCACGTAAAAGTAAAGCAAAATATAATTATTTAATATTTTTATAATTTCTCTGTATAAATTACAATATTAAATTATTGAATATCAATTTCATATTAAATTTAATTACTATAATTATTATGTTTTCATATATTATAATTACAAATCGGATAAAATTAAGGGAATAAGAGTTATGGTTGCTTTTGAAATAATTTACCAATCTCTTAAAATTAAACACTATCTACAGATTTGAATCGAAGCGATTCTTATGATAGTGATTTTAATCACTGTCAGATATGATCTATACTTGTTCCAACTATGCCACGTCCATACTGTGCCGCGACCCCACTGTTCTACCGTTTTTTTATGTCACATTCGATTGATGAGATTTTTTTTACATCTTTTTTATTAGATTTTTTTGAAATTAATTTGTATAACTTTTTATATTTATCTGTCTATTGCCATCAGTAATACTCAATGACCTACTTTGCAATACGTATAAAATTTAACATCGGCGCTACTTAAATACTAAATACATATTAATACATACGTTTAAGTAATACATAGTAGCAAAATTATTTTTTTTAACATTTATTATAATGGTTATTGAATTTTTCTATTGGCATAATAAATACAACATATCAGATTTTAAATTCTAACAAATATTTTCTCTTCGGAAATCTATAAGCTGGAGGTGTATTTGGGTTTCATTGGTTCCTCAATAGTCAAACAAACAGGATTTATTTTATGTTAGTAATATCAAGTAGTTGTTAAGTACTTGAGTATGGAAGAGAATTAAAGTAATTTAGAAGCTTGTTGTTTTAGTAGCTTGAAATTATTGAGACTTAAGTAGGGTAAAAACTTCTCATCACGCTGCATTATAAGAATGTATTTTTAAATTCAACGAATATAAAAAACGTTGTGATACAACGTTGTCATTTAATTAGGCCACCGTACACTTGTAATTCAAATCGCGATACACTTCCATATAGATTGATAACGTGATGTAAGACTGAGGGAAACACGGCACTGTATCATACACCTATATTTCTAAAACTACAATACTCAAAAAAATATAGATTACACTGCACATCACTTTTTTTGCGCTAAATAATATGATAGTAGATTCTGAATGAAGTTTCTACGCTTATTCTGAATTTAGACTTAGAACATTCAAATTAATAAAGTTATGCAAATTAGTGAAAATCAGTAATTACGTAATTAATTGCTCATCTAAAACTTAACTAAACTATATTTCAGAGGTGCTTAAAAATTTGAGATCTATGTCTCAAGTTTAAATCACTACTCATGGCCTTCAAAGTTGATTTCGACGATCATTTTACAAAATACAATCAGCAAAAGTTTCAAAAATTATATAGAGGGTTAAGAAAACATTGTACTTATGTTAAAAAAACAAATCCTCAATTATCATTGGTTCAATGTAAAGCCAATAACATTACAAAAACAGTTTATGCTTATATCTGTGGAGTTTATATAATATAATGCGCTTTTACAATAATGAATAAGTCACATTTTGACAAGAAGTTAAACCCTAATACTTATAGAAACGCATTAAAAAGTTTATTACAAGAAAATTCAGGTGACATGGCAAACATATGTTTATATTGCCAAAAGTATATAGAAAATCATAGCAGAATTGAATGAGTGAAAAGCACTACGTGTGGTCGTGGAGTAGTAATTGATTGTATAGACTAAATGATTACAAAAATTTTGATTTCTATTGCATTTTGTGTGAAAAGACTAATAATTGAGTAAAACTATTTACTATATAAATGTAATTTTTAATAAACAGCAAATCGTCGTCTCCATAAAAAAACCGTTTTTATTAATATAGTTTATTTTAAGTGAAAAATCTATAGCTTTACTTTTGATGAACCGATGGATATAAATTTTGTTTTCATTAAACGTTTTAAAATTTTTACCTTGATCTTAGTAATTATGTTGACGATAATTGACTAAATTTTTTATTTTATATTAATTCAACTTAAATATTTTTATCTCAAGACAAAATAAGAGTAAAATACCTTCTCTGCTTCATATCGAAGTTAAAAAAAAATTTTTGGGAGACTTAACAGCCAACCTCTTTGTGGTGTCCCCTGGTTAACGCTAATAGGCTGAAGTATAAATTCATATCGTTACAATAGGCTAAAGTTTAAGAATGAATTCATACGTGTATTGGGAATCAACTTATACATCATCTAATTTGACCCGGGAATCAATTAATACTTAAAATAAGTCTTGGGAATCAACTTACCGACACCTATCTATTTATCGAAACTGATGTATCCCAACTGCGACCCCACAGTGCTACCGGTTATTTAATAATTAATTCTATAGATGAGTTTAAAGTTTTATATGAAAATAATAATTTATTAATACATTACTATTTATTCGTTGGATAGTTTGAAAAATTTATTCATCGTATCAATCGAATAATGCCTTATCAGCTTTTAATTGAAACTAAATGTTTTATTATATAATATATTGGGTTTTCAACCCAATATATTATATAATAAAACATTGAAAAAATAGCCAACACTGGAAAAATTACTTAACGACGTGATGAAAAATAAAATTACATTATTATGTTTCAAAAATTATTGAAAGTTTTATAAAATAATCACGTAAATTTTGATAAATTATAAAACATTATTGTAATAATAAATAAATTTTATTACAACATTTAATGAGTTTCTATTTGTATTGGCGTTGAAGGCTTTTCATCTGTTTCTCTAAATTCCAACTCTAGATTCACAAAAAAAAATTATAATGTTATAGTTTAATAATTAATTAATATTTTTTTAATATAATTACCTAGTTCAGTTAGATCATTTTCAGTTGGTAAAAACGATTCTTCGGTGATCGGATCAAGTTTAAATCCGAGTTGAAAATACTTTTCTATAATCAATGTCTTGATATAAATCTTAATTTTTTTGTTTAAGAATTTGAAAAATTCTAATTTTACGCCATGCATAGGAATGGCGTTATATTCTTGAACCCACTCATTCCATAAATCATTCTTTTCATAAGGTTCATAAACACAAAATTTATCAGTATAATATTTTATTATCGATGTTATTGTGTCAAAAGATGATTTTAAAATAACGTTTGTTAATTTGTATGTATCAATATCATAACGTTTTAGAATTAGATTGTTTAATTTTTCATGAATAATTTCTATATCTCCTAAGAAATTACTTATCTTATAGGAGTTATAATTAAATAATGGGTCACTACCCCATGGTTTGATATGCATTGTATCCAAAGCAATAATGGCTCCTTCCATTAACTTGGCCATAGGGATAATTAATATAGATATTATATTTGTGAGTTTTTCAATGCAATTGTATGCATTTATTATATCGTTTTCTTTTTTCAACATTTTTTCACATTTTTGTTGGTAGTTACTCACAACCGAATACAATTTTTGCATAACTTTTGAGTACATGCATCTAAGATATAAAGTTAAAACTCGTATTTTTAAATTACAATTCAAGCAATGTGTAGGTATTCCTATTAAATTTTGAATGTTATGTTTTTTTTTGCGGTATATTATAGAGTTCACATCGTTTAGTTTTTTCCATCCCGAATATTTTAGTAACTTTTTTATTTGATCTGAATGTTGTTTTGAATTCGAAGTTGCTGTTGTATAGGAAATCAAAGACAATAATAAAAAACTAATCTTAAAAAGTTTTGATGAATTCATTGGAAAATAATTACTAATATTATAACTCAAAATTTTTAATCAAACATTAATTCGACGAAGTGACAAAAGACACGTATTTATCGTATTCTAAATAAAACATCTCTGTATAATATTTATTTGAATTTTTTAATTTTAGTTTTATATACCTAACTAAATATTTATCGACAAATTTCCATTTTTATCTTAAAATCTTTTTCTTATTCTAAAATTAGCTAAAATATAAATAAATATATTTAAAATAGTTTTAAAAATTAATTTTACACAGTTTTTTTAATTTTTTCATACTGATTGGTAACTTGTTATGCTAGAAACCCAAAAATTACGTTTTAAAAATCCTTAGAAAATTTCCTATCATTCATAAAAAATGTAATAGTAAATAAGTTAAAAATTAACGAGAGAGTGATGAATGTAGTAGTGCGCTTAGTGTAACTCTAGAAGATTGTGTGAGCGAAAATTATCGCATAAAAATTGTACGGTAGAGCATAAAGCAAAGATTATTGAAGGAGCAGTTTTCGTAGAAACGCGTAGAAATGAAGAAGGTATTATATGATTTTTTTTAGGATAAAGCTGGCACGAGTTATAAATTCTACGAAGTAGGCAAATATATTCATGCCGTCTACATAACAGAAGTGTAAACGCGTAATTGACATTTTTATACTAAGACGGGATCTATTATTCTATAACAGATTAAGGAAAATAAATATGTAACTAAAAAAGCCAAAAAAAAAAATATTTAAAAAAAATTGAATGGCTATTGTTAAAAGAATCATACTGTATACTCAAATATTTATATTTATTGTAATAAATGTAGATTTCAATAGATGTTCTATATATATCCATAAGAAGTAAAGTTTGTTGTTGATTTTTCAAACCCAAATTTGGCGTATGAAATAATTATTGAAAACACTTATGTTCAATAGTAATTATTAAATGGTTTAATAGTAAAAAAAACCCAACCCAGCACAGGGTGGTCGCGGCATAGTTGGATCAAGTATAATTATATCTGACAGTGATTAAAATCACTATCAAAATAAAACGCTTCGATGCAAATCTTTAGATAGTGTTTAATTTTAAAAAATACACTTCAATAAGTTATAGCATTATAAAGTTAAAAATGTGAAAAATAAAATCGAGAATTTTCACACAAAAATAGCATTCGGTAGCCATTTTCACCATGAAAACAAGTCTAGAGGTCAATTTTTTTTTTTCATTATAAAGTATATTACATTAGCTTTAATTTAAGATATATATAAAAGTGTCAGACTTTCCGGAACACTTTCAAAAGTTAAGTTGAAAAAATTAATTTTTTGTAAAAAAGTTGTCATTTTAAATCCCCCCCTGTGGGCAGGTAAAAAGTCTGATTTATAAACAAAATATACCAAAAGATAGGTAATGACATCATGCATCTATATAAAAAAAAGTTATATTGATATGTTCATTTTTGAAAAATTTATAGCATTATTAAGTTAAAAATATAAAAAAAAATTATTTTACAAAAATCGTATTTTTTTTATTAAGTTTAATGTCTGATTTCACCATGAAGATAAAATAAAGTCCGAATTTTTTTTTTACCATTTTAAAGTATATTACATTAGCTTTAATTTAAGATATATATAAAAGTGTCAGACCTTTCGGAACATTTTCAAAAGTTAAGTTGAAAAAATTAATTTTTTATGAAAAAGTTGTCATTTTGAAACCCTTCCCGTGGGCTGATAAGGGATCAAATGTCCACAAAAATATATAAAATGATAGGTAAATACCTAATGTATGTATAAAAAAAAACCCAACCAACGCGTTTCGGATGTCCAGGCTCACTGCCACCCCGAAGCCCTGCTCAGTTTTGGCCCTTAGGGCCAAGTCCCTGAAGAGGGAGGCCGCATCGTCCGTCGACCTCCTCCTCCTGAAACCGTACTGGCCCTGGGCTTCTATCCGGGTGACGAGCTGCCCTTTCTAGCACTTCCGCCTCCAGCTGACCGGAAGCCGGTGGACCGCGGAGCTTCGGCATAACGACCCGATAGGGTTTCCCCCACGGGTCGTGGTCCACCGACTTCACGAGTTCGGCCCAGCAATTCGCTTTGGCCCACCTGATGGCGAGCTTCAGCTCTTTGCGGGCCGACCTCAGCGCCTCCCTCGGGTCCGGGGATTCCGGGTCGCACCTCGGACCCTTGTCTCCAAGGATCCTCAGTCTACAAGTGATCCATCCCACACGGATGCGGGCGAGACCTGCGAGGCGGGGGCCAGCCTTGCCGGCACCTCCACCCGGGCGTAACGTCCTTTGCCGCCGGAGTTCGCACGGACCACAACGGGCCCGAATTCAAGCGGCACCTTGTCCTCTGGACGGCGGAGGGCGTCCAGTAGTACACTCTGCACGTCGCCCTCCTCCGTCCATTCCTCCAAGTCCAGAAGCATGACGGGCACTGTCATCACCGGGCGGTGGACGCGCACGTCATGCTCCTTCAGGGCGCCCTTTAAGCTGTCAGCTTGGGCACCTCATCCCCGGACCTCCAAAAGGACGGCTCCCGTTCGGGTCCGCCTGGTGCCCGCCAATTGAACCCCAAGGGCATTGAGGTTAACGGCAGCTATCGCGGTCTTTATGACCGCGGCGTACCGTTGTCCCTCCTTGATGAGTCTAATCACCATCGCATATTATACCTCAAACTTTTTCTAGTGTGGTGAAGTCTTATTTTTTTATATCCTTTTTTTCTGGGTTCCAGGGCTTCTTCCGAAAGTTGAACTAAAAATGTTTTCAAATAAATTGTTACACAATTTAATTGATGTATAGGATTGTAATGAATATATATATACCAATCGGAAGTATTGCGAATCGTATTACGTCCGCTCTATGAATTAACATTTTGTGGACAATAGCAGGCATATAATATCACGGGTATAAATCAGTAAAAATTTTAGCTGTTTTCATAGCATAAATATAAAAAGTATCTACATTAATTTTTTTCCACTGGAAATTGCTGAAAGTATGTTTCCAAATCGTTTTACTAAATTTATATCTATTCCTGTTATGTTCAATGTTATACCAATAAAGATTTGATGCATATGCTATTAGTATCAAGTGATCCATATATATTTCCAATGAAATTATTTTCAAAAAAAAGTATAAATTAATTTTCTATTGATGTGCAAAATTTATTTGTCAATTCCGAATCGAACGTTGAAGATTAAATAAATAACCTAAACAATTCAATATTAGAAATTGAAATAAATGAAAGCCAATTGTAAATAAAAAATGTACGAATTGGTTTAATCTTATTAGGCTTATGCACAGTTATTTTTGTCCGCCGCAATAAAAAATTATATTTTTGAAATCTAGACTAGTTGCTCTACAATATCTATGCTTTGATACTTGGGTAAAATAAGTTAATTTTTAGTATTGTGCTTTTTAGTTTCAAAAACGCCTCAAAAAATGCTCTATTTTATTAAAACGATCATTACTTAGTCAAAAAAAAAAATTTTTTAACTTGTTAAAAAACTTTACAACAAAAGACCTTTTTTATGTTGAAATAACCGTAATATAACCATATCTAAACTTCAAACGGCTATAAATAACGACCGGATTAACATGTGACCTTGAAATTTTATATTTTGTCTAAGCAATATACTAGAATTGAGTTTTCATAATTATTTTAACATTATGAGTACATTTTAAAATGAGACCACTGTGCGTCGTCGCCACGCGCTCCAATTTCTTCGTCCCCCTACGCTTCACCACCACAGTCCACAAGGTGGCTGGTGGGGCCTCCCCTCCCCTTTTCATTACCAATACATTCGATGGGTGAGGGTGCGAGGCGGAAGGTATTAGAATCCACAATATTATCCTACTTGTGGTATATGTTGTTAGTGGCTTGTTTAATACTTGAGGATCTTGGACAAAACCAAGAATCGGAAGCTTGACGACGTCTGCCCAAACATCGACCCATCTCATTAAATGAGTTTTAATTACCTGAAGGAGAAACAGGTAATCGTTTACCTTAGTTACAGGAGATAGATTATTAAATAAAATTAGACAATTGTTTTATGTCAACGACAAAGTAAAGTTATATGTAATGTACAATACGTCTGACCTGAATCCTAGAACAGTTGGTTAGTAGGTATATCCAAGTGAGACGGAGTTGTTTGGCTATGATGACAATTAGCGATAGACAAGTCGTTGAATAAAACAAATTGGGTCAATCCATGTCAAATCATCCAGAAGTGGTTGCACGACTACCTCATATTTTTCTTAAATTTTCAGGGTTTATTATTTATGCTATAATTAGATTAAAACAATTTTTTTTTTTTTTTTTTTTATGACCTTCCGATTTTTATGGCTATTTCAATGTAAAAAATGTTAAAAATAGCCAGAACGTTAAAAAACACACAAATTATTCAATATTAACTCAATCGACTTAAAATTTTAGGATTGACCTGATTATAACTTAAAGTTAACATTAAAAAAAAAAAAATTTATGTGAAATTTCAAACTTAAATGACTTTCTAAAAATGGTGCTTTTTTTGAGAAAATTGGCGTTTTTGAGCTCACCTAAAACCATTAAGAAGTTATTATTTTATAGTGATTTTCAAATGTGGTATTGTATAGTATATAATCTATGTTTCAACTAAATTTCAAATATTTAAAACAATTTTCTTGGGATTTAGAGGCCTACAAAGTTAGAAATTTTATAAAAAGACACGTATTCTAGGTGCATTATCTCTGTTTGGGAACCTAATTTCGAAAAATTTTTTTTTTAATTTTTTAGTTATATATCTGCTTAATACACCATAAAAATTTGAAGTTTGAGAAAAAAGTTTAACATTAGAAAAATTTAGCATTAGAAAATCAGTAAAAATCCGTTCAAAATCATGTAATTTAATGATACTTTTTTGTTGTTTTCAAACCATATTTTTATAATTTTTTTATATATTACTGTATATGTAATATATTACAATACAATGTAACTATTATATATTATAATTATTACATATAAACTATTCTGTAAGAATTGTGTATAGGTTTTATAGGTTGTATTGTGGATATTTTTAATTTTAAATCTAATACTTTGGCGTTGTTTGTCTTTATAGATATCTAATTCGATAATCTTATTCTGATATACCATTGTTATCGATTCAGTCTGTTATTACCGAAACGAGTCTATCTATATATAGTTTAATAAGTACATAGTATAGACTGCATAGAGATATTATTCCTAAATGTTTCCAGACGTTTCTTGAGAATTTTTTTACTACTGTTACATATATAATACATATATTTTAAACTTATTTTTTAACAAAATTGTTTTTTACACTTCAACAAATATGATATGTTCCGACTAATGTCTAATGATAATCTATTATCTTGTATATGGTGATTTTGAAATGTATGTACAGCAACGGTATTATGTTCCATGTGATCACTAATTATGCATATACATTGACACTTAATTATATTTTCTATTTTATAATAATAAACAAAGGCATAAAGAGTGGCTTATTTATTAACCAAATGGAAACTTTGAATTTCATCATGTACTACAAAATTATAATTTTCTGAAAAATAATAATAATTTTTCTTCTTCAATATTATGATCAGCAAATGAAGATTGTCATAAATCAGTGTATGGATCATTTTCTAAAACTTTAATTAATCTTGATAATCTATATCAGTATCAGTGTTGAGAAGGAACTGGTTCCAAAAGGAACGGATTCCTGGAACGAGTTCTTTTTGAAGGAACGAAGCTAGGAACTGCTTCCTTTTAAAATAAAGGAACGAGGAAAATGAACAAATTCCATTTTTTAAGGAACGTGAACGGAAATTACAGTTCCTAAAAATTTTTATAAACATGTTTTAGTGTAGTTTTCTTCGTATCTAGACATTAAAATATCAAGGTATTTTTAGTTGACTTTTGACAATGGAAGTCCTCTATATACCCAGCCGAGATCGTAGGCTGTTTAAATGAATCAATTGACTATAGA
>NW_026099574.1:41823948-41863188 GCF_025091365.1 Daktulosphaira vitifoliae
AAAAAAAAAAAAAAAAATTGTTTTAATCTAATTATAGCATAAATAATAAACCCTGAAAATTTAAGAAAAATATGAGGTAGTCGTGCAACCACTTCTGGATGATTTGACATGGATTGACCCAATTAAGTTATAAATAATATAAATAAGACGAAAGTAATAGTATTGAAAACTATATCTATAACGGCCACTCAAACACAACTGCCCTTTATTAGCTCGACGTCAGTAGGTCCGAGCTACAGACGAGTAGAATTATCACATCAGCATCTCCCTCTATGTTAATTAATATGTATTACGAATTGAGTAAATGGAAATAAAACGTGTGCAATATAAGTGGTAAAATATAAATGTTCTTACAATATATTAGTGATGCTAAATCTCAAAATTAGTTTGATGAATTTTTTTTTTTTACATATTTTAAGGCATACCTAATGAAAATTTATCCACTTATGAAACTTAAATACTTCATCCGATGTGTTTGTAAATTATAATAGTGATTTAGATAATATTTATTTAGAAAAATTTCCAATAATTTCCTATAACAATAATGTAGGAAAAGAAATGAGAAATTTAATAAGTAAAATTCCCTTTAAGCATCCATGTTCAAACTTTGATTATAATTTTTTAAAAACCTTTACATAAGACTGAGAATATTTAATTCTATAAAATTTTTGAACAAAAATATTTTATCAAAACATAGGAAACTTGTTATACTAACACATTAAAACAATGCATCAACATGTTTTAGATTATTTGAAAACGTTTTTGTTATACTTTAATTTATTAATTGTTTAACTATTGTATAATTTATGTGATGTGTGTGTATGTTGATTTTGAAACTTCATTAATATGTAAATTGATTTTTTTTTGTTTTTAGCTTTGATGCAAAGCTGAGAAGGTATTAATATTACTATGATGTATTTTATAAAATAATTTATTCAAAATTAATGAAAAATTTTAGAAATTTTTGTATAAAATATTTTAAAAAATGTATAATTCAATTGAACACGAATAATTAGTTTTGGTGTTTTTATTTAGTTAATTGGAATCATCGTGTTATTATATTATTTAAATATATTATATACTTAGATATTTATGTAGTGTTGTACACGTTCAAAAATATAAAAAAAAACATAAATACCATAATTAAAATTGTTACTTTATAATTTGAAAAATTATATACACAGTTTTAGTGTTGAAAAGTGGTCACGCTGATTTATTTACATAAAAATGGTGGACTGATTCTAATCACCTCCTAATTTTCACTATGTAAATTTTTATGTGTCCAATCTGTTTATTCTGTGATTTTATAAACATTTAAGAACTTTTAAAAGCACAGATATAGATAATAAGTTTATTATCTATATCTGTGTTTAAAAGATCTATGTTTTTGTTATTATACACTGATAAGAGATAACAAAATACCATACGTTTAACATAGAAAGGTTATTTTGTAGAGATAGGTGCTTCATAATCAAGAACATACATTTTGTTGTGAATTATTTTATGAAAATAACAAGTTGTAAAATTAGCAACTACAACTTTAGGAAATATTCCTTACTCTTTAATTTACATTTAAAATGGCTGCAAGAGAAGCCTCAAAAATTGCGTCGAAATCTGTGAAACCTTTATTGTCATCAAATAAATCCGAAGCAAAAAAAAGGGTGTTAAATTTATATAAGGCATATTACAGACAAATACCTTTGATGTGTAAGTATTATAAACTAAGCAATGAGTTAAACCAATTTATCTCATTATGTCTTATTTTTAATGTTGGAACTATACAATTCTTTCTCTGCATATCAAAAGAACAAATACCTTTTAAGTTTCTCTTTTTTTGACTAAAAAATATCTTTAAAAACGATTAATTTATAATTAAATGAAAACTAAATATTGTATAAAAATAACAATGTATGAAGTAAAATGTTATATATACACAATTAAATTTAGTACATATTATAGGGTGTAAGTAAGGAAATAGGTTTCTATTGTTCTCATTTTTTGTAACTGACCTGTTTCATTGTATTTATGTGTGTATGACTTTATAATAGTATTAAATAAAAATTTATTGTACACATTTTACTATAACAACATTCTAAGTTTTCTATATGAACTTTAGTATTTGATCATAATATACCAGTTACAAAGGAAGAATGTCAAAAAAAGTTGAAAGAAGAGTTTTTGAAAAATAAACACGTTACAGATGTTAGAGTTATTGATATGTTGGTTATCAAGGTAATTATTTGTAAATTTTTTTTGATAAGTAGATCTATATTTATTATTACAGAATGAGCTTTTTAAATAATTAAATTTAAAAAGTCTTTTTGTAATTTTGTTGGTTTGAAAAAATGTATAATCTACATAACAGTTGTTTAGCTATTAATTTATGTAAATATCAAATCATTAGGTTGCTTAAATTTATATATCAACATAAATGTTTTATTAACTATTCATAATTTGATTAACTATGCCTTTTAAGATTTTTGTTTGTTTACTTGTGTTTAATATCATATGTAAAAGCTATTACTTGTGTCAGAGAGTATGGGAAAACCTAAATAGCCCAGTAAAATAAAATTATATCCTTTTACCTTTGCACCAAAACACAAAACTTTGAAGATTATAGTTTAAACATTGACTTACAGTCTTAGTGTTAGATTTTTGAGTTCTGAGAAAAATTAATATATAAATAATAAAATAAATTTTTTTCTAGGGACAAATGCTGTTGCAAGAAATTGTTACCAAATGGGCTCAAGAATGTCACATAATGAGTTTATTTAAAGATTCTGTAGAACCTAAACCTAATGATTTTTTATCTAAATTTGTAAACAATAATGACTCTCAGTAGCAATTAATATAATTATGTTAATAATGTATAATTTTTGTTTCTAGTTGCAACTAATTTTGTTTATAGGAATTTAACAGGTATGAGCAAAATAGGTTATTATTTACAATGTCATTCAAATTTAATTAAAATTACATAAAGATGAAAAATTCTTTATCAATATAAAAAGTTGAAAGAAAATAATTTTGCACATTGTTGTTTCATATTAAAATTAGAGTCTATATGAATAATTATAAAGTAAATTAATAATTTTTGTTTGTTGAGCAATTCATCTTGTTAAAGTGACATAGATAGCTTGTACATAAGAAAAATAATTTGTAGTATCTTATAAAAGAATACTTATTATAATATTATGGGGTGCACCATGGAAAAACTTTTTTATTTTTTATTAAATTCTTTGAAATATTTACATTTAAATTTTCCAATATCCTTAGAACTACAATACTCATTAGAAAAAATTGTTTGTTACTTTTACTTTTAAAGGTTATTATTACAGCTATCTTGAAAGAGGTTTTTTAACCTAGGACAGGTGGTTACTACATTTATCAAGTTAATATCTTGCTCAAAAACCGAATATACCTGTGACTGAGTTTTGAACACATAACAGTATGTTCTAGATTCAGTCAAACTATCCCTTCATTTAAAGATCCTTTAAACTAAAATTTACTTGGAAATAATATAAATTATATAAATAGTATATCATTAAGTTTTACATTGTAAACACCTAATAATAATTTTTATTTTAATGAAGTTCTTAAAATTTAAGCCTTTTATTTTTGAAAATAGTTTAATTTAATTAGTTTCCAATAACTAATTAAATAATTATCTTTCATCCTTTCAGGGTTAGAAACCCTTAAACTAAATTTTCTTAAATGGCAACTCTTATTATTAACTTTATATAATGTTATAAAAAAAAATTACAATAATTTTTTTTATTTGATGGATTGTTAACTCTTCCAATATCTTCATGCATCGAGTCAGCCTAGTTACAGCGCAAATAAGCTATACCCGCACTACAACCCCTGTGTGCAAATATTCATCTCGGAGATGTCGCGTGATATCACTTCGAGAAGTGTGATGATACATACTAGTGCCTATGTTAGTTGTTAAGAAGTACTGGCTATCCTTTAACACGACTAGTGAAGTTTTTGCATGCAACACAACAAAACCGAAATCCATGTGACTTCTTTAGATAATTAAAAAGTACACGCAAAGACGTTATAGATAAGTCTCGGTCATGTCACAAATACGAGTATTCTAAGCATTAAATTAGTTAACATAGATGTAACAAAGAGTAATTGACTGTGTATATACATAGTCAATTGTATAAATATATTTATACAATTACAATTAATTAATTAATTATTCGATACAATTTTTTCTCATTAAAGTAATAAAATTTATGTTGATGGGAATTATAAATAACCAAAGTAGATAATTAATTTGTAGTGTGTTTCAATAATTTCAGCAAAATTATAAATATATAAGGTAAAAATTACGCAATAAACCTATTTATATCATTAAATATATTTAAATATACATACTCTATATATCAGACATGATAATATTAGTAATTTAAAATAATGAATTTTAAAAATATCAATACTAAGAATTTTGCTTAATAACATACAAACTATGAACAATTTATATAATAGTTGATAACTACTTAAGGGTGTTATGATACCCTTATAAGATCTAAATCTTAGACTTAGATTAGATTAAAAAATGTAACAACTTACTTATAGAAATCATGTAAATTATATATTAAAGTTAAATTAATAATAGTATTAAATTAATTGTATAGTATAGTTATAAATTAAGAAAGGTAAAAATTTAATATTTTTAATAAGCAATTCTATTGTATTATTACATATAATGTAGAATAGCTACAACTAAAGACTTTTCATTTGTAGGTATATACTAACATTTGTATTTTAAACAATAATTGCAATTATTACAGTTATTTTTTTGGGGTATAAATGTTGCTCATTATAAGAACAAAATGTTTTTATTAAGTAAGATGATAAAGGGATTTGAAACATTGTAGAATAATTTAATGGAGTTACAACAATACATATCTAAACATTGAGATCTTTAATAATTTTATTAACCTCTACCAATTCTTAATATTTTAAAGTGAAATGTTTGTCCCTAATATTAGTGGAACTTACTATAAAATTATTAAGAATCAATTTTTTATAGTGTAATTCATTTGAATTTTCACACTTTATTTCATTTTTTAACATCAGATAATTTAAGGGGTTACATTTGGTATTGACTTGTTTGATGATTCTGTTTTATATATGTTGGAGTGGATACCTCAAGTTTTTGCAACACTTGAATTTCTACCAATATTTATTTCACATTGATAATTCAAGTGATGTTTCCACCTCTGCATTACTTGCAACCAAAACACAAGGTAAATTAACTGGTTCAGTTACTATAGTACCCATATTACTGGAAATAATTTTGTTAGTTAGTACAATTTCCTGATCATTTTGTTCTTAGCTTTTATGTTCTGAAAATAACATAACCTGATTGGCAACATCAATTTTTGTACTTCTAAACAAATATTTTCTAGATAGAAGTTCACAATTTTTTCTTTTTCGATTCTGAAGATTGCAAAAAATGTAATCAAAATATAGAATAAAAAAAAAATCATCCTAGTAAATTTAATATTTTCTCTTGATTTGATACTATAATTAATGGCGCGAAAAAAAATTATTATTATTTATATTAATTTATTTACTATTTTTACCTGTTTAAAATTTGAGTTCTCTATCATTTTCAAAAAAATATGTTTATACATAAACGCGCAGAGAATAGATCGCATAGATCTCTTATTTTTATGTTGTATTTTAATCAACAATTGTATTCGCATAGATGTTTAAGTCAGCGTATGCACATAGGTACACAAATGGCGTTATCCAATTACTCCGATGTAGTGGTGTAAAGTACTACCTAGACCACAACACGCAACAATATCCTTAATATAGTCTTTGGATATATTCATTTGACGCAATGAATCCAAGAAATTTAACAAAATATATATAATACTAATAAACCATTGACTAGTTAAACTAATTACAGTACGTTTTGTAACTATGATGTTAAGCAGGAGAAAAAAGATCACGATGGGGTGGGACTTTAAATATTTTTAAGTTCTAAAATCTAGTTAACCTAAAGTCATGGAGGTCCAAGTAATTCGGGCAGCTGAATCTCATAGAATTAGGTGGTTGTTTATCAAGTAATTATATTCAAAATTTGAAAAAGTGGTAAAAAAGGTATTCATAATATGTATTTGAATGCTAATAAAAATATATAGAGTGATTCTTTTAACATTAGTCACTTAAGTTTTCTTAAAATAATATTTTTTAGTTTTTGTTAGTTACATGTGTATTTCAATTTATCTGTTATAAAATATTTTTTATGTTTATTCCTTATTTCGTATAGGGGTATCAACTTTATTTTTTTTAATTTCAACGTACATATTACATATAAAAATGAAAATGACTGGCTATAACAGCTTTTGAACCAGTATTTTAGAAGTTATTTATATTTAAAGAAATGACTAGAGGTGAAGAGTGGGTGCTTCTATTTTATCACTAGACATTTCTTTGCCTCACTCCTCCTTCCACCTATGTATAAAAATGTTAATAACTTCTGAAATACTGGTCTAAAAGTTGTTATCGACTAGTCATTTTCTTAGTTGGATCATTTTCTCATATTTAATCTAATAAATTATGTATGTTACCATCGTCATGTTATATTTTATAAGTCATTTAAAATAATAAAGAATGAACATAAAAAATATTTCATAACAGATAAACAGAAATATATGTGTAACTAACAAAAACTAAGAAAAAATTGTTTTAAGAGAAATTGAGTAGCTAATGTTAAAAGAAACACTCTGTATATTAATATTATATTTTTGAATACTTGAAAAATTATTCAAATACTTTGAGAATATTTAAAAATACATTGTATATTTAATACAAAATAATTTTTAAAGTTTTAAATTTTATAAATACTTTTAACAATATTTATAATAAATAATTGGTAATTCTGTATTGAAAGCTATTATAAAAAAAAAAAAAAAATTGGCGTTCACTAATGATAAAATTTGAAAGGCTAAATTTATTTTCCTCCCACCCTACATTTTAGCTTCGATGCGAAGCTGAGAAGGTATTGGTTTTACTAGGATGTGCGTTATTTTTTTTTTTTTGTGTCACCACTTTTTCTCAGCTTTCACCGAANTTTTTTTTTTGTGTCTGTTACCACTTTTTCTCAGCTCTCACCGAACCGATTTCTTTCAATGATACGTCAAAAGATCACAAATTGTATCTAGTCGAAGACATTACCCTCAAAAATTGAAAAAAATTCCCTCTTTCCCTGTAAATGGGAGAAACCTCCAAAAAAATTACGAATTTAAAAATCGCTAATTTTCGAAATTTTTTCAATTTTTTTTACTTAAAAGTGCCATAAATTTTTCAAAAATGAACATATCAATATAATTCTTTTTTATACATATCTTAGATATTTACCTATCATTTTATATATTTTTGTGGACATTTGATCCCTTATCAGCCCACGGGATGGGTTTCAAAATGACAACTTTTTCATAAAAAATTTACTTTTTCAACTTAACTTTTGAAAGTGTTCCGGAAAGTCTGACACTTTTATATATATCTTAAATTAAAGCTAATGTAATATACTTTATTATGAAAAAAAAAATGTCGGACTTCATTTTATCTTTATGGTGAAAATGGCTACTGAATGCTATTTTTGTGTGAAAATTCTCGATTTTATTTTTTACATTTTTAACTTTATAATGCTATAACTTATTGAAAAGTGTATGGATCAACATAATTTTTTTATGAGAAATAATATTTTTTAATAATCCCTTTTTCATTCGACATACTTTATCTTAATTAGGATATTAATAATGAACTAGCAGATCATGTAGCTTTTGGAATAATCCACCAATTTTTTAAAATTAAACACTATCTAAAGATTTGCATCGAAGCGTTTTTTTTTTGATAGTGATTTTAATCACTGTTGGATATCATAATACTTGATCCAACTATGCCACGTCACCACTGTGCCGCAACCCCCCTGTGCTTGGTTTTTTTTGTATGAAAATATATATAAATTTTTTTTAATGTTGGGTGGACTATGGCAACATTTTGGTGGATAATAAAGCAATAATTTTTTTATTTGGCTTGAACAACCAACTATATCCAATAAGTTAATAGTTATCAATATTTAAATATAAAATAAAATTACAAAAAAAGGGTATTTAGTACTAAAATACTTTTATTCAAATAAAATACAAGACTAGCAATACGTAGCAATTGATTCGCAATATTGTCTTATAGTAGAAATGATCTCACCCCAATATGAAACTTATCATCTATTCTTTGATTTCACTTCAGTTAATAACTACATAAATTGATGTATTTATCTGATGTGTTAAATGTGAAATAAATTTATTGTCTTTTAATGTATTATAATTATTTAAATATATTTTACATTTTTACTATGATAATTAATCATTCAGCAAAATTTTTAAATTGATGTATTTTGTTTTTTGAATGAGATTTATTTTTAAATAACCCAAATATTTTGATTAATTAATTTTATGAATGTTTATCATTTTAGAATTGGTTTTAACTAATTATTTATTAATTGAAGTAATAAAATATGCAGCCTTCCCAAGCGGTTATGGTAGGCCAACAAGGTTTTAATGTTGGGCCTGTACTACAACCTAACATGCAACCACAAGTTCCTGGAACACAACATGTATTAGCTCCACCAGTAAATCAAAATCCAGTTGGAGTAAGTTCTGTTTCACAACCATCAGTACCACCTTCGAATCCAAACCAATCTACATCAAGTAATCAATTTAATACTGCTACATTATGCCGATTTGGGCAAGAAACTGTTCAAGAAATAGTCTCGCGTACACATGAAGTATTTCAAATCCTTAAAGTTATTATGCCTCCAAATGGTACTCCTTCTGGAGCAACAATGAGTAATGATCGGCGTATAAAAATGCAAGATCATTTAAGACACATAAAATTACTTTTTAAAAGGTTAAGAATTATATATGAAAAATGTAATGATAGTTGCCAATTACAAGGTATGGAATACATGCATATGGAAGGATTAATACCACTTCAAGAAGAGTGGGACATGAAATCTGAAGAAAAAAAAACTAGCGAAACTTACCGTGTTGTCAATGATGAATTAAAAGAAGTTTCTGAACAACTAAATGGAAAAAATCGACATTTAAAAGAAATAATTGATCATCTTCGCAGAATTATTTGGGAGATTAATACTATGCTAGCAATGCGGCGCTCATAAATAATAGTAATGTTATAAAATTTACCTTAGTTGTTTATTATGATAAAATCTATGGTAAGTATATAGTTAGTGATGAAAGTTAAGTTTTTAATTTTTATCAATTAAATTCTATACTAACGAAAAATTATTTTTTGATGTATATAAGTATTAAATTATTAAATCATAAACATAATTATAAAATTAAAGCCTAAAATCTGAAATTTTGTTTAATTGAGTAATGTACAAAAAAAAATCATCCAAATATAAGGTTTCATCACAGAATAAACAAATCATTTTTTTTTTTCAAAAAAGTAACCATTTCAATTTAATCTGTTGCATTTTATGTATAAAATGTATTGATTTCTTAATTGAGTACTATTATTACACCTCAATAATTGAATAAATTTTTTGAAAAACTATTAATCAATTACATTATGTTTTTCTTGGACAATTACATCATTTTTGAATAGTATTGATATATATATATCCAGTCCATTAAAGAGTTAAATGATATTTTTAGTGAAAACAAGGCACAAATGGTTAAGCAATAAAATAATCGTAGAAAAAAAAAATGCTGTCTTTTACATCAATAATAAATATTTAATTTTGAAATTGCATTTTATAGTACCATCGAATAAGCCAACTTGGAGCACTTAAATACTTTACAGATTTAATCACTTAATTTTTGTAAACAAGAATTTTATGTTTCTTAATAATACTTTTAAAATTTTTATTGTGCTGTAGATTTATACGACTAAAATTATAATAGATATTTAACTGGCCCATGTTGAACTATTTGACAGTATTTAAAAAAATTGAACACAAATTAATTTTCATAGCAATAAAATATTTAGATGAATCATTTAAATGTCAAGAAAATAGAGCAGAGATGATAATGCTTAGATGTATGAGTAGAGTGACTAGAGAAGATAGGATAAGAAACAAACATAAAAGGGAGTATAGATGTAACATCAATACTGGATAAGACAAGAGAAAGTAGACATAGATGATTTGGTCATGTTATGAGAAGAGAGGAATTGTGAAGCTATAAAAACAGTAATAGAAATGAATGTTGAAGAAAGAAGAGGTTGAGAAAGACCAAAAAATAGATGGAGAGATGTTAATGAATGTGATGTGAGAACTTTAGGATAAGGGTGGCCAACTCCAAGTGGTTGAGTTAAAGACAAAGAAAAAGATGAATCTTCTTAAAAAATACATTAACCTCTTTTGTGCGCTATATCTTAAATATAATTTCCCCTAATTTAATGTTTTTATACTAGATAAAAAGAAAAAAATTAGCTAATGATTATAATTTGATTTACTTTAATCTCGGTTTTTAAAGCAAAACTTATTTAAATTAGTTATTAGAAATTTTTAACTTAATGTAATTTACCATACAACATATTTTAAACTTAAATTTTTAAAAAATTATGCCTAAAATTATTTTGAAGAATATTTTTTTTTTTATGTATACTTTGATTACTAAAGTACACTAATTTCTATCATTGATAATAAGGGTAGTGTTTTTAACAGAAACTAAGTAAAAAGTATTTTTTTTTTTAATTTAAAATAATTATAAATAATTTCGTAATTATATATGAGGGTAATATAAAAAATTCATCATTATTTTATAAATGTATTAATAAATTATACATAATATAAACAAAAAATTTACTATAATATTTATTAAGCTCTAGGTTTTTTATCTATTTTTTCAAACATTTTCAACACTTTTTTGCTAGGTGTTAAACCTTGAGATAATCCAGGTCTTTTTTGTTTTCCTAATTTTTTCATAAAATTCTCTTGGCTTTTACTATTTTTTGAACTTTCAGATACCTTTATTTCATTAACAAGTTCTGAATCATGAGCATACTTGCATTTACTACCAAAACGACAACGACCTTTTTTGTTCATCCAACAAATACTCTTTCCATTAACCATTATAAGGTTATCTTTAGATGGAACCATTTTAACATGTTTTTCCAAGATTGCATTTTTAGCACGTTCTGCTTCTAGATATGGATTCCTAAAAACTGATTCACTAATAATACCAGTCTCCTTAAATCTTGGGGGTGGTAGCTTGTTTTCTGAAAGACTTGTATCAATCACTCTATTATAATGAAAATATAATATATATATATATATATATCTATAATAATAATGTTAACATAGAACATTTTAAAATAACAAATACTGTTATAAGATATAATATGGGGCAGTGACGTATAGTCAGGATTCTTACTTGGGGGTCTAAAGCCCTTATTTTTTTTGTTTATTATACACTTTTTACTAATGCCAAAGTTATATAATGTTAATATTAATGATTGGCTAATGGGGAATATAGTGTGGCAGACACAGGAAATTAATTGGTCTCTAGAATTGGCACTTTCGATGTGAAATATCAAATAATAACTGTCTAACTATTCGATATTTGTGCACTCTTCTTCTTCTTTTTCCTCGCCTTAATCCCAACTACTTGGGGTCGGCCACTCTTATCCTAAAATTCCACTTAACACAATCTCCCACATCATCTATGCTCACATCAGCTGTCTTCATATCGTATTCTATAACATCCCTTTATCTCTTTTTTGGTCTTCCTCTACTTCTTTTTTTTTTTAACATTAATTGTTGAAATAGACAAAAAAAATAGTTCATAAATCTATTTTACTATACATTGCCTTCTGGGTAAAAATAAATAAATAAAATAAAAAATTTCAACCTAAATAGATTACTTGGATGAAATGAAGTTTAGCTTGCATATAATTTTTTTTTTACATTTATTACAAATATGCAAAAATAATATACCGATGAAAATTAAATAAATAGTTATAGCACTTTAAAGTTTGCTTATAACACTGTTATCAGGTTATACCTACTCTAGTAATATTCTTTCTAATTTAGTTTTGGTCAACAATTTGTGAAGGGAAAGTGTTCAAATTGATAGTATCAGTAACTAACATTGTAATTTTAGAAATTTGGAAGCCTCTACCCCTTTGTATTTATTCAGGTATTTTTCAAAATAATGTGCATTTTGCAAAGAAATTTTATTAATTAAAACTATTTTTGTGATAACCTTTGCCAGCCAGCTCCAGTGATAGGCTCAAGCTTCTTCATAGATCTTGTGGGATGGGGACCGTACCTTCAGACAATGAGAGAAGAAGATCTCTAGTTTAATTCTAACATATTCAAATCCGACTTATAGCATGGTGAACACACAAGTACAAACTGTTAGACAAAATGGCATAATAATGTTTTTATTAGAATTTTGTGTAAATAAATAAAAAATTAAAATGTACGAATCCTAATAACAATGTTGTATGCAAACTTTATAGTACTATGACGTTTTAACTATTTTTGACAAACATTAATATTGAATATTCGTTATCAGTGTAAAAAAACAAATTGATTAAAATAATAATAATGTGGGAGCTAAATTGTGTACATGCCGATTACTTTAACAAATAATTTAATTAAATAAATATTACTTCTCAGTACTAATGTTTTCACAGATTTTTATTTGATTACTTTCATCTGAAGAATCTATATCTGAATCACTACTATAATCGGCCACCAATGAAGTCATTTTAGTGTCAAGTAAACATACATTATAACGGTTTCCTAAATTGAAAAAAAACATTTTTAATACTTTAGATTGACACTAATTACTTAAAAGATTAAGAACATAGAATGACTAGAAGCATAAGAGTATGCTAAAATGTATAATACTTGTGTTATATACCGTAATATTATAAGACGTATAAACATACTTCTTAGAATAAAATTTACAAATCCTCAATGTTAAAATCTAATGTTAAAATATTGTTATAGTTAAATTAAAAGCAATAATGTTATCTGTTATTATACAAAAATTATCAATAAACATTATTATTAATTTTACCTAGTAATGGTTACGGCATACAAACCCCGGGAGATGGTAAGAGTTTTTTTTACTGATAAGCATATCTCATGTAAATACCGACAAACACAACAATCTGTGATTCCCGTGCTTTTGATTATTCACATATCGCATTTTATTAAGTGTAAATTAGATTTTTTATGTTTTATCTATGAGTCCAGTAAATATTAATTGATAACCATCGTTTGAAGTGAAATTTAAAAATACATAGAAAGTGAGATGTTGGTACTGGGTAAGTACTAAAATTATTAACTGTGATAATTTTATAGTTTAGCTAATATTTTTATTTTTACATGATTCATCAAAAGAAAATTGTAACTCTGACTCTTTGATGGTTGATATAATATAGTTAGAATCAAAGTATATTTTGTAATAATTGAGATTTCGTATTTTGTGAGGATTTTTGTTCAAACAGTTTAAATTTGATAATTAAATTTTGAAAGAAAGATGTATTAATATATATTAAAAAATAAATTTACAATATTTATTTAGGTAATTAGTTATAAGTTATTAATTTATAATAAATGTATATTTTTTTTTTATTAGTTCTAAAAAGCTATAACAGTAATTATTATTGTTATTGTGTGTTATGAATTCAAGTTTTTATTTAGGTAAATATGGGTGATTTAGATGTTTTAACTCCACTTATAAATAGTCAAGAACCTTCTTGTAGTCAAGGATTTTCAGTTATTGATAGTTCTAATGCATGGGGACGACTATATCCAGAGAATGAATCATTAAAAATTGTAGGTCAGTTTTATCAGTTTGTTCGAAATTTTTATTTTTATAATTGTTATTTTAATATTTATTTATTTTTTTGGAAAGATTTAGTAAAAGATATTTATAAAGTTGGTCGACAAGCTCATGATGTTGATTGTCAATTTACAAAGAAATGTTTTAGTACTAAAATTATGAATCATATTAGTAAAATCCATTTTGTTATTACTCGAGAGAAGTTAGATAATAAAGGATTTATAGTTTTTATTACTGATACAAGTTCCAATGGTACTTACTTAAATGGTGAATTAATTGGAAAGAATTGTCGATGGGTTCTATCTAATAATGATAAAATTGCAGTTATATCAAAAAGTAACAAAGGTAGAGTAGTTATTTTTTTATAAAATGTTTCAGGTGCAAAAATATTTTATTTTTGAAAGTTTAGTCTTAGATTTATTGTAGAAAGAAAAAAATTTAATAGCACAAAGATGTATAATTGATTGCACTATTAAAAATATTTGGTCAATACTAAATCATAGTATTAATATAAGTGTATACATTTTTTAACTTAAACCTTTCCTGTCCAACAGAACTTACATGTCCCACTGTAAAATTACATTCTTTTAGTATATTTTGAACGGTATACCTAACTAGTAGAACATTGCTGCTTTGTTAAAAGATAAAGAATAATGTTACTCATAAATTCCTGAGTATAATTAATTTATTATCATAATTTTTAAAGATATAGGCAATTAAAATATATTATTTTTAACTGTAGATTTTCTTCATGATAATGGAAAAATATTTTATTTGCAATCATTATTTTTTTGCAAGATATCAGAATAAAATTTGATCAGGAATGGAGAAATTATTGTGACAAAAATTATTAATAAAATTTATATTTCCAGTTTACACTTTTACAAATAATAATTTAGACAACCCAAATTTCCCAATGGAAGTTAGATCACAATTAGCAGTTTATGGAATTTTAGGCACAGGGACTTTTGGAGAAGTCCGTCTTGCTTTTGGAAAAGTAAATATTCTATCTTTATTCTAAAACCATTAAAATTTTTATTTTATACATTGTTCCATAAAATAATTGGTATTTTATAACAATTAAAAATTTTATTAGAACATCATTAAGTTTTTTTTATAACTCTTCTGTGTTTATTATTCGTATTTAATTATTTTCTTTAAGAAATTATGAACATTTTTGAAAAAGTCTTCCTAATATAACCCCACCCATTTAATGTATGTTTTTTCAAAGGTAGATAAATAAAAAGTTAGTGTCAAGTTAATTTCTTTTTAATTTTATTAGTTTAATTTCCAAGTCTGGTATGGATTTTTTCCATCACATCTAGCTCTTAAGATAGTTATCTACTAAATAATTCATAAAAAAATATAAAAAAAATTTTTCTTCAATCTTTCTAAATCTGTTTCAATCATATTATAAAAGATTTGTGAGGAATTTGAAACTGCTAAAACAAGTACAACTTGTTTTTTTGGGCTTTTAAACTTGATTGTAGCATTCCACAACTTTTGATGTAACATTTTATTTCCTGATGAAATATTGCTCTTTGTTCTTCTTTAATGTATTCCAAGTTAACTAGGAATTTATTCAAATGAACGAACAGATAATGTTTATTGCTCATATTAAAACCCTAGATATGATAGTTTTTATCATACAATTAGTAATGGCTACTTCATTTTCATTTTTATTGTTTCCTAAAAATATTTCAGTTATATCCTTAAATGAAACCAGTTTTTTTTTTAATATTTATGATAAAATCTATAAGTTATTAAAGTTAAAATGAAATTTTCACAAAATTGTTTTTATGATTATAATACTTTTACTCTTATCTTATAATCCTATTTTTTTAATTAATTAATTAATTAATTGAACAAATAATAAAGATAAAAAAAAATCTGATTATACCACCTTGTTTAGTTTAAAAATATATGTAAATGGGTGAAACATAGATTTACTTAATTTAAATATAACTTTGATATAAAAGTAATTATCAGTAACAACAACTATTTTATAATTTAGAGATTTTAGCATGTTTTTTCTATTAATAGCAATTATATCAGTTTTAATTACAAATTAAGATAAAAAATAAAAATTTTTAAAATCTTCATAAAATTGTCTATTTAATGTTTTATAAATTAATAACTGGGAATTAAACCAGATTTTAGTGAAAAATTTAGTTGAATTATCTTAACTTTTTGATATATTTGGTTCTTTAATCATGTTTAAGAGCCCAATAAAAAAAAGTTAAACTTGTGTAACTTGAGTTAATTATTTCTATTAACTTCACATCTTTATTTGCTATAATATAAGTAAATTTTTATAATTCAGTACATAAAATAGTACATAACTATTTAAAAATTATTTTATAACATAATTTCTACATAAAAACCATAAACATTGACAAAATAATATAATAAGTTGGTTTTAATAAATATTTTTTCTAAAATACAGGATGATTAACTATGACTTATATAACAATTTTATTCTATTCCCTTTTCAACTCCATAAAATAATATTAACTTTAGTTTTTTAAATAAAAATATGTTGATATGCGTAAAAATAAGGGAGTAACTCGTTTTTTTTTCACTTCTCAGGATATCAAAAAAAAAAAAAAAAAATTACTCTGATTACATGCTATATGTTTATCAATTTTCTTAGTTGTTTAATTTCGATTGAATCCAAATTGTCGATATTTTGATGAAAGTTAAAAAGAAGTAAAATCTAAATTCAAATACATCATTATTGTATCTTTATAGGAAAGTGTTAATAATTTCCAAAATAATGGTTCAAAAGTTGTTGCTGATTGATGATGTTCCACTGCCTTAGTTAGATCTTATTTCAAGCGTTTAAACACACATATGTCTATTTAAATCATAACAGTTGATAAAATTTTAATTATAATGAGGAAGATAGGAACAAAAATTTTTTTGAAAATTATAGAATGTAAAATACCAACTTCCGAAAAAAAAAAACTATTTTGTGTTATATTTTCAAAGATCTCAATGACTAAAAATGCCATCATGGCTCATAATAATTACTAAAAGAGTATAAAGTATTTAAAGCTTAACTGCTACATTTTTTTAAGTGGTATAAACCTCAATATTTTTCATTCTTAAAAGAATAGTTTACTCTGAATACCATAATTTTTTTTTACTTAAAATTTATGTGTTCTATTATACTGTAATTACCTAATTCTTTATACGAATAATGTTAGCACAGATTCCAATTAATAATTGCATCGATTTTAATCAGAGTTACTGAGTTTACTTTAGCCGTTGTGTAAACAGCATTTAAATTATTAAATTTAACTTTTTAGAAAACATCAGAATGTTTCGCATTGAAGAAGATTAAACGTGAAAGTTACATGGCATTTCGAGAACATACCATTTTATCTAGTTTATCCCATGTAATATAAATTTTATAATTATTTCCTTCATAAAGAATAAATGACTAACTTTATTTTTATTTCAGCCAAATATTGTTAAAATGGATAATTTTATTGATGCAAATGATGCCATATATATATGTTTAGAATATATGCCTGGAGGGTCTTTACAAGATTTGTTAAAACAAGTTAATACACTTAAAGAAACTGAAACAAAAATTATTTTATATCAAGTGGCTAGAGCTGTTCAATACTTGCATAATCGTTCAATTGCTCATAGAGATCTCAAAGTAATTAAATAAATAATCAATATATCATGAATAATTAAATATAATAAACTTAATTGTATCAGTAAAATTAACTTATTCTACTAGTTATTATTTACTATTCGGTAATGGTTAAAATTAATAAGAGCTTAGTAATGGCAAAACTTATTTATATTGTATTGAAATAAATTTCTTTATTTAAACAATATTGTGAGGAAATTTTCCAAACAAAAAGTAAGTTTGTAATGTTTACCCAGTGCTATGTTTAAAATTAAAAATAAATAATTATTACTAAATTAATATTTTAAATAATATTAGCCATAAGTATAATTATATTGTTATCTAAGTTAAATAATCTTTTTGTATAACTAAGATTTGTATTGCACTTTATAATCATGATCAAGACTGTGAATTTATGCATTTATAAATATGTTTGCTGCACTTTGATGGTATATTTGAACTAACTTAACAAAATTTATAAATTTATATAATTCATTGCCTAGTTATAGGCCTATTATAATTTTATTATATTGACTTTTTAAAGCATCCAAAGCAGAGTATTTTTTAAGGCATCCAAATACATCTTATGTCTTTTAAAACATGTTTCATGAAATCACAGATTCTGGAAGAGTGAGTGGTTGTAGATATATGGTTGATATATCAAATTTAACTTGACAAAATTATCTACATCGCTAAATAGGTATTTTTAATAAAATACACATTGAAAATAGTTATAGACATTCAAAGTGTACATTTTTTTAAAACTGTTATATTTTTATCAAAAGTTGCCCATATAGTGATTATAAGAAGAATATTATGAGAGTAAAAGATAATTTTTTCAAGTTAATAATACTAATTTATTTGTTTTAATCAGTTGAAGATAAAAAATCTGAACCTTGTAAAAAATATACATAGTATTTTTACATTTATTCCAATTCAGTTGAACTTCTGAATATATATATATTTTTGATTATTGTTAAACCCTTTTAGTTTTGTAAATCCAATCTTTTATCTACTATTGGGAGGTTCAAAATAGTATCTTTGTAAATCATAGAATTTATCACTCTATTGCATTTATTCTAGGAAATGCAAACAATAATATTTAGTAAATATTTATTTTTTATAAAAAATATTAGTCCAAAGGATATACCTTTATTTTAAATATTAAAATATTCTTAATTTAATATATATTTTAAGATGTCATGTTTTCAGAAAAATGATAAAAAGTAAAAAATAAAAAATGTTTATTGACTTAATAGACTGCTACAATTTTTGAACCTCCCTAATACTTTTCAATCATTATTCATAAAATGCAAATTCATACAAGTTAAAAAAATATTAATTTAACTAAAACGTTGGTTTATATTAATTAAAATAGTTAGGGTCTTGAGAAAGTGCACTGCTCGCTCTAACCTTGCACTGGCCACCAAATGGTTTAATAATTTTAAATATATGCACGATCATATATGGATAAGAAATAATAAAAAATTAAATGAATATCTTGAATTGTATTGTGTATAAATGCTAGTGTTTCTTTTATTAATAATAATTATTATTTCTTGTTAAATTTTACTTTTTTATAGCCTGGTAATATATTGCTTTCTTTATGCAATCCATACTGTCAAGTGAAATTAGCAGATTTTGGATTATCAAAAATTGTTACTGAGAATACATATTTGAAAACATTTTGCGGTTCTCTTGCTTACCTAGCACCTGAAGTTTTTGTTAACTATAAGCGGTTCTCAAACAGATTGTATGCTTATACAAATAAAGTTGATTCATGGAGCTTTGGGATTATTTTATATGAATGGTAAACTCTAGAATTAAATAGAATTTAAAATTAATAGTAATAATAATTTTTTTAGTTTAGCTGGCTATAAACCTTTTAGTGGCAATAATTTGGATGCAAAAATACAGAAAGGGTCTTATGACCTATCTGTTTTAAATGTTTCAAATGGAGTGAAAGATTTAGTAAAGAAATTAATTATGGTTGATTACACTATCAGATTTAATTTTGATCAAGTTTTGGATCATGCTTGGTTTGATAAAGATGTATTAATGAAACGTAATGTGAGTGACCTCATTGCTCAATTTAGCACTAGTATGAAAACAAGTAATAAACAAATAAAAGAAAAAGAAAATTCAACTAAGAAAACTAGATTTTGTCCTTGTTTAATGCATACAACCAGTTCTTGCTCAATGTAATAAAAACTATAAGATGAATAGTTTATTTTTATATATTATATATATTATTAAGGATATTTTGATTAAAATTTACTGTTACTTTGTTCCTAAGTCTGAGTTATTTCGGTTATTAATTTATTGTTTTGTTAATTGTATATATTCATTGTTTTTGACTGATAAGTAAGTTGACTATAAAATTAATATTTTTCTACAATAAAATAATATAAATTTTGATTGAATAAGAAAATTTGTAACTAATAATATTTAATTTCTATGAATAAATTTGTTTTTCCTTATATAATGTATAACATTTTATTGAATACTATATTACAAAATACCACCATTGTATATTTTTATATTACAATTTTTGTTTAATGGTAAGTACACACTTTTTGAAATATTAATGGAAATTTTATTTTGTGGTAAGCAAGATAACATAAGTCTTGTGTTAGGAATATGAAGCCAATATTTTCCAATAGCAGGCTTAAATTCATTATTTTCTGTTGATGTTTTTGTTGGTTCATCATTAAAATAATCACTTTGTTTAACTGCTAAGTTGGTAATTATTATTGTAACATTTTTTTGTGTTAAATGATGGAGGACTGAAGAAATATGACTTATATAACATAAACCTAAAAATACAATGTATTTAAGAAATATTTATCAAAGAAAATATTTTAAATCTACCTTCGTTTTTTGATGACCCAACAAATGATAAATAGGGTACAGTTATTGAATCAATAATTATTATATCTTCTGGATTTGGTTTAAGATTGTGCAAGCAATTGAATAAGTTATACACATCAGAAATGGAGTAGATAATAACTTTTTTCAAGATGGTGTTCTCCTTAAAAATAAAAATGAAGTTATCAAGTCAGAATTGCAAAACTAATGAAAAATACTTACTTGATTTAAAGGCAATAAACATTTTAGAGCAATAATTTCTTTTAATCTTTTGATAGAAAATTTAAATTTTGTGTCAATATATATAATTTGTTTACTAGAATGAAAATAAATGTAATTGGCTATAATGTTGTAACATAATATAGTTTTGCCACAAGATGATGGACCACAAAATTCATAAATTGTACCTAAATGTAGACCTCCATTTAAAAGTTCATCTAATCTGTTATAAAATTTATATTGCTAAGACACAGTTTGATGAATAGAACTACTAGATCACTTACTCTAAGATTCCTGTTTTGATTAAATTATTTATTGGTTTATTCTTATATAAACTATATCCATTAATAAATACTGAACAAGATACAATCAAAGCATCTTTTAATTTAGAAACGTCCTAAAAAAAAATTATAAGTTGATGAAAAAAGCACTAAATTTAAAGCACCATTTGGGTAGATTTCTAAAATGTCTATTGGAAAATATAATCTTTATTTGTCAAATCATTTCCCATACAATTTGTAATTGGTTTTGTAACATACCTTGCAACTCATGTTACAAATTTCTTGCAGATCTACACTAGGCTTTTGTAAAAAATCGAAAACCGTAAATATATTTCTTGAAAACAATTTACAGATGATCGTTTCATTAGGTAATAATGGAACTTTTAATCGTATCATAATTTTTTAGGGAAATACTGTTTTTTATTGATTAATTAAAATGGGATTTTCAGTCACGTAATCAAAAATTCAAGTTAGGGAAGTAAAATAATAAGGTGTTATAATATCACCGAAATAAAATCTATAATATTTACGCAATAACATCCAAATCTACCATCAATTATTGTAGTTACTGTTTATACCAGTTATTTTACATGTATTAGTATGGTCTACACTATTAATGAAATAATGTGAAGTTAAAAACTCGGACTCTACTTTAAAAAGACCAGCATAATCATAATACCAACAGGATAACATAATATTTATTGTACAACTATTAGTTTTTAACGAGATAATTTGTAAAATTTATAAATTATCAACATTGGTATTGTAGTCTATCTTACTACATTCAGGTTCATGTTTTTAGTAAACGCTAACTGGTATCACTATTAACCTAACCTTAACAAGTATTTAAAATTAGGCGGGATTTATTGGGCGCGTCACGCGTTCTTTATCGTTTATAAAGTTGTCAACACTGCATTTCTGTTATTGTTCAGAATAAAACGCGCAGCAAGGTTTTCGGTTTGTTTTCCTATTGGGCGCTTACACTTACCAGTTACCGCTCACTCACGATCGGCCCGTTCTAGCTTCTCTGACTAAACAGCGAATTCTCGTAGTCGATCGCGGCTTGACGCCATATTGTTGTGTTATTCACTCGTCGAGCACTTCGCATGAAAACGGTCAGTACTATTTTATACGTTGAGATCAATGAATATGAAAGTTATAGTGTGTTTTACGATTCGTTGTAGTATCGATGTGCGTACCAAATGTGTCGTTCCCGTTTAAACGGACTTGTATAATGGCTTGCGACCGATGGAGGGTAATCGCTTCGATCTTGGTAAGCATCCCAGATTCATCCGGCACAAAATGGCCGACCCGCCATTTCCTTCCGTTATTCCAGTATCACTAAATATTTCATTGTTTTTCATATATTAATATAATTGCTGTCTAGAATTTAATAATATATATATGTTTAGTGTTTTTAATTAAAATAATTTTTTATAGTTGGTGATGATTTTTATCAATTATTTCATCCCGCCTTTAACGACTATTATTATTTATATTATTTTTTGTTTTCAAAACATAACCTATAAAGTCCAGTCAATTATTTGATTTTACAAAATCTTAATTAATTTAGATACTTTAGTTAACTTGTACTTCGTATTTGTTTACAAATTATGTAGAAACTTATGCGTTGAAATGCGATGTTGGATTGATTATTTTGTCACAACTGATAATTGTAAGTTCATCATAGATCAACATGTGCTTGTTATTTTTTATTATAGTTGATATAACGACCATTTGTCATTAGGTAATTATCAGCTATCACATCTAACTTGACAACTTCATAGTAACAAATCTAAATTAATTCTTAATGTTAACATATTAACATTTGTTATAAAATATTATCCGATTAATTTCTCTGTTATAATTTTCAATCATTTTTACTTCAATTACTTTTTAATATTAAATTTATTGAAACTATATGGATAACATATAGTAAATGTTCAATTTCTCTTCAATATTTTCAAAATATTTAATGAATATTCTATCAAAATTATAATTTTTAAATGTATTATCTATCTATATTATAATAATGGTATTATTGTTTTAAACATTTTATTCCTTTTTTAATTCTGTTAACTAAATAATCAGTATTTTAATGTAAATTTTGAAGTTAATTATACATTTTTATGTATTGTTAATAATGTATAATTTGAATAGAGATTCAAAACATTTATTTTACTAACATTTTCATTTTTATATGGAAACCATATTTGTAATCAACATATTAATTTTAATAAATATTATATTATTAAAAAAAATTTTATTTTTTAATTGGATTGTTAAAAAAAAAAAAGAATTTGAATATATTTTTTAGTTAAATTCTTAGTTATAATAAAAATTAATTACAGAACATTAAATAGTTGAATAGTTTTTGGAAATTAAATTTTTTTTTTTTATGACATTCAATCCTTGTAGCTTATATAAATTTGTTATGTTATTTTTGTTCTCAAATATTTATATCCCTTTAATTTTTTTTAGCAAAACTAAATGGATAATCTAAACGCAATTAACAATTGTTCAGAGTTTAAAATCATTTATGGCCACTGCTTCCCAACTGGGAGCTGGGACCATTGATTGTCACAAACATAACAAATACGATGGAAATGGCCATCAGGTATGTATATTAAATTTTGAAATTTTAATTTATTCTTTATTATATGCAGATAAAATTTAAATACTTTTATGGTATGTTTAAGGTGACATCTGGTATTAAATTTATACCAAACAATTGTGATAATCTAATTGGTGTAAATGGCTCCTCACATGATGTTGAGAACACCACCTATACTTCTGACAATGACGATTCTGCAGATAGTAAAAATCGACTTTCGAGGAAGCGAAAGTACTCTGCAGAATGTATGTTGAAATAATTATTTAAATAAAAGTTGTAGTGATGCTTTATTTTAATTTTGAAGTAGATTTCAAAACTTTAAAAAGGCTTATTTTCATAAGTAACTTTTCAAAGTCCATCAAAAATTTGTAAAAAAATAAATATTAAACCATTAAAAAATTTTTAATAAAATAATATATATTTTATTATATATTAATTTACTAACATGGTTATAATATTATAGCTGCCAAAGAGTTTGAAGCGTTGGAAATGTGCACAGCAGCTAAAATTAAACGTACTTGTGAAATGGTATTTGAACAATTGGAAACGGTACGTTCAAAGCTTGCTCAATCCCAACGAGAATTGGACGAAGTACAGTCGTTGCCGAAAGTTCTTGACTTTCTACCTGAGAAAGTTGAACAAGTGTTCAATGATCAACACCCTTGGTCTGAATCCAATATTAAATGTAGCAATGATCCTTTATTTACTGGTGATCCCTTTGCTGAGCTTAAATTGTGGTTGGACAAACAGTCTATCGAATCACAGGAAACATCTCTTCCAATTTCGACTAATAGTGAGTTTTTTTATATATATATATATGTATTCAAATAATTTTTATAAATTTGTATATTAATTTTACTTAGAACCTATTAAATTAATTACATCTAATTCGTCCATTGATGATCTTCCTAATTTCCTTGCACTGAGGCAGTCAAATGAAAATCAACCAGATCAAGTTATTGAACGAGTGAAATGGGTTAGTAAACCAAAACTTTCATTTAAACTTTAGAAAAAAATGTTATTAAATTTTTATTAGGAAGCACAAGTTCTTCAAAGAATAAATCAACTACAGCGTGATGGCTTATGGAGTGATAGGAGACTACCTAAAATATATGAACCTCCTAGGTTAAAAGCACACCATGATTATCTTCTTGAAGAAATGCAATGGCTTGCCACTGACTTTGCCCAAGAAAGAAAATGGAAGAAAAAAGCTGCTAAACAGGTAAAATTTGTTAAGGGTTGTAAATTTGAACATATTATAATGGTCATTCTTAACTTTGATTTTTTTATTTTTTAAGTGTGCAAATATGGTTAAAAAATATTTCCATGAAAAGAAGACTGAAGCTCAGAAAGCAGCTAAAGCTTCTGAAATGCATCAAAAAAGAATAACTGGTTTTATAGCTAAAATGGTCAAAACATTTTGGAGTAATGTGGAAAAGGTAAGGATTACTGATTAAAAATTGATATTTTATGAAAAATAATAATTATTTGAATTTAATTTTAGTTGGTAGAATTTAAACAGTCAACTAAACTGGAAGAAAAAAGAAAAATTGCACTAGACGAACATTTAAATTTTATTGTTGATCAAACTGAAAAGATGTCAACCCTTGTAGCTGAAAGTTTAATGAAATCTGCCAACAATTCCATGATTACCACTTCTCATAATTCGTCTTTACCTGACGGTAATTTTTTAAAAAAAAATTTGTAAAAATTATTGTTGGCATTACAAAAACGATTTATTATCTTTTTAAATTGTTTAATGTTTGAACCTTTATATTATGTTTTAATATGTTATGATTTTACTATCTGTGTATTTTAGAGTATATTAATCCTAGTCACACTTCTTCTGATGATGAAGAAACTATCGAAAATGATGAAAAACAAAATAGCAATGAATTAGAACGTAAAAATGAAGTCGATATGCTTAAAAAAGAATCAAAACTCTCTATTGATGATGTTCTGGATCAATTGCCAAAAGGTTACTTAGAAACTCGTGCCAAAGAACTTGAAAATAAAGTATTTTTTTTAAATTATTCAATATATTGAATTTAATTTATTTAACAAAGTTAAATATTGTTTATGTTCAAATATTAGAAAACTTCTTATGATAAAAGTGAAGATGAAGATTTTGAAGCTTCTAACTCTAGTTGGAGTGATGATGAAGAAACTTTGCTTATTGCTGAAAAAGAGGAGGGTGGCATTGATCATTCCAAGGAAATAGCTGAATTAGAGGTACAATACCTAATAAATTTCTTAATTTTTCATTTTGTTGAAGTATATCAATTATTAAATCTGCAATGCATATATATTATCAAAGAATTATTTTTAAGAATTTTGCATTATGGGGTATTGTATTGATAAAATTAGTTAGAGCCGCTTCAGAGATTCATGTCTATGAAAATAAAGTATAGTTATGCCCAAGACATGGAATTATTTTTTTAATTTAGAGAAAGTTTTTCTCCATAATTGAACTAATTCTTGAGGAGGTGATTTAACACAGGGAAGTTAAATATTTATTATCATTTAAGTTATATCAATCTATAACACTAGTAAAATTTCTAAAAGTGTCCTTAATGAATACTAAAAGTTGGGCCATTTCATGGTAATCTAGTAATATGAAAAATTGAAAAAGAAATATTTTTCTATTAGTTATCTTTATTAATAATATATATTGTATTTCCTTTAATACCTTAAGAATATTCATTCTGTTTTGATAGTTAACTTAATTTCCCTTAATTAATATACAATCAGCATAACAAATAAAAATACTTTAATTATTTGTTGTGTAATTGTGCATTACATTTACTTTTTTCAGGCTGAAAATGAAATGAGCATAGAACAGATATTAGCTATGTATAATGTACAGTTACCAAATAACAAAAATGACAATAATGATGATGATGAAGATGACGAAGAAGATAGTAGTAAGTTAAAATAATGAATATTAAAAAAAAATAGGTATTTTAATCAAATAATTTTTTTTTTTTAGGTATTGATTCCAGTTCAACCAAAGAAGAAATTACTACAGAGGATGTTGGGCTGAAATATTTATTACGTAAATCTCCTTCTAAAATGGTGTGTATTTTTATCACATTTTTGTCATTAGTTCATTAGAAATGTGTAAATTTATTTATAACTGAACTATAAGTAGATTTTTTTTCCTAAAATAATATAATACACTAATTTAAGCTAAATTTATATTTAATATTTTAATTCATAGCCTAATGGTACCAATGAATGCAATGCTGATAAAGAAATCAATGATGTAACGGCTTTGGCTGAAAGTATTCAACCTAAAGGAAATACTTTATCTTCAACAAGTGTAAATAATTTTGTATTGTAAAAAATATATATAAATTTATTTATTATTTGTTATTTGTTAAATAGGTGGTGACTAAAGTTCCATTTTTGTTAAGAAATACTTTACGAGAATATCAACATATTGGTCTAGATTGGCTTGTTACAATGTATGAACAAAATTTAAATGGAATATTAGCTGACGAAATGGGTCTAGGAAAAACTATACAAACTATTGCGCTACTTGCTCATTTGGCTTGTGAAAAAGGTAGTTAATTAAATTTTTTAAAGTTATTTATTATCAATTGAAAACAAAAGTTATTAATTGGTTATATTATTGTTTTTAGAAGATTGGGGTCCTCATTTAATTGTTGTTCCAACTTCTGTAATGCTTAATTGGGAGATGGAAATTAAGAAGTGGTGTCCCAGTTTTAAAATTCTAACTTACTATGGTTCTGTTAAAGAAAGGAAATTAAAAAGAATAGGTTGGACAAAACCTAATGCATTCCATATATGTATTACTTCTTACAAATTGGTCATAACAGACCATCAAAGTTTTCGAAGAAAAAAATGGAAATATTTAATTTTAGATGAAGCTCAAAATATTAAAAATTTTAAATCTCAAAGATGGCAACTTCTTTTAAATTTTCAATCTGAAAGAAGGTTGCTTTTAACTGGGACACCTTTACAAAACAACCTTATGGAACTATGGTCTTTAATGCATTTTTTGATGCCAAATATTTTTGCATCTCATCGAGAGTTTAAGGAATGGTTTTCTAATCCAGTTACTGGAATGATTGAAGGAAATGCTGAATATAATGAAACTATTATCAAGAAACTTCATAAAGTTCTTAGACCATTCATTCTTAGAAGGCTAAAGTGTGAAGTTGAAAAACAGCTTCCTAAAAAATATGAACATGTTATTATGTGTAGGCTTTCTAAAAGACAGCGATATCTCTATGATGATTTCATGTCTCGAGCCAAGTAAATTTTACTCATATTAAAGTTTTAGAAAAATGTTCTAAGTTTCTATTTTTAGGACTAAAGAAACTCTTGCTACTGGAAACATGCTAAGTGTTATAAATGTTTTGATGCAATTAAGAAAAGTATGTAACCATCCTAATTTATTTGAACCTCGTCCTACCATATCCCCTTTTCAAATGGAAGCTATAGCATATTCTATTCCTCGTTCAATTTTTAATATTTTGGAGTACAACCCGTTTAATGTAAGTAAAATTTTATTATTTTAACCTATTGATTATATAGAATGTTCAATAAGTAAGGAAACAGGTCAATTGTTACAAACCATGTTTCTTTATTTACTAAACAATTTTATATCAGTTACCCAGTGCAAGATGTGCTCCACGAATAATAGTGATATAGTTAGTATTTTGTTTGGGGAGATATATAAAAAAAATATTTTATCATTGGTTTAACTCACAACATATAACTAACTTTACCAGCCTCTTACCTGGTACAGGTGTCTTGCTTAACTTAACACCAGCTCTGCAATTTTCTTTCAATCTAAATGCATTGAAATTATTGAAGATTCCATGTGATTTTAAAGACTTTCAAAACTGACAAAAAAAAAATTTATTTTGGGTTTCTGTATCAATTTGTCTTTTTAAAAGTTCTTTTAACTATTTTTATTAGTATTAAAAAGTTGTATATAACATAAGTAACATAACACAACAAATAAAATAAGTAATTGTGGGAGTTGCTGGATCACTGGTGATAAAATTCCTTCCATCATTTATAGTTGGCACAATTACCACTAAAATTGTTTTAGATAAGGGTTTCTCTTTTACATTTAATGTATCAATGTAATTTTTTGCTTGATTAAAACGCTGAACATTAAAAAAAAATTTTAATTATAAAAAGTTATAATAACTAAGTTGTTGCTTGAAGTGCTTGAGGATATATCCATGTTTACAGTTGAGTTCTGATGTTTCGGACTCAGCTGTAAATATGAATATATCCTCAAACGCTTCAAGCAACAAGACAATCCATGAAAGCTTTAACACATTCATAACTAAGTTGTTTTTTCAATTTCTTATTTTATTAACTAGTCTAAGATTCGTAATATATATATTTTTTATTTAGGAAATTGATTTAAATTCTGTTAATTTACTTTTTACTCATTTGGAACTAATTATGAGTGCATGGATGGCTCATCGTCTGAAACGTTACCAGTTACCAAACACTGTATTTGATCAAGTTGATTCTCTGCCTGATAGCACAGCTAAACTTCCAAAAATTAAGATGAATTTTAACATGAAGTTACCAAAAAACCTTAATATAATTTCTAAGGTATCTGCAAATAGATATTTCGTCATTGTAACATTTGTAAATTTGCTCCTTATTTTAGATTAATGTTTCTAATCCTCAAAACAAGCTTGTAAATGTACGATTAAAACATACTATGCCTATAATCAAGCTTTTAGTTGAACGAGGAGTCAAAGGTGAGATTTTAATATTTTTTTTATTAACAATCAGTCTAATTAAAATGAAAATTTTTAGACTTGAAATTAAAATCTGTTGGAAATAACAAATTCAGAACTCCTGGGTTTACAAGTAAGACATTTGAAATTTTAAGTACTAGTTACTATTGATTTTAAACTATGATGCACTAAAAACATTTCTCAATATTAATTTTAATAATATAAATGATATGTAAAGTTAATTCTTAAATTTTATATCAATTAAGATAAATGAGAAATATTTTATTTTAGTTTATATTGATAATTATTTAATTTTTATTTTATCAGATATTATGTCATTAGCTCCAAAAATTCAACAGATAAAAGAAAATATTACTCTGAAAAAGGATAATGATTCATTATTTTGTATATCTAAAAATCGAACAAAAGTATTAAACCAAACATTGAATCAAAATGAAAACTCATTAAGTTTAAATGGTAATATTACTTATGTACACTAATAAATATTTGTTACTAATAATTAACCATAATTGTATATCAATTATTACACTTTAAAACTATATTTAAATCAAGTTCAATGACTTTTTTTATAGTAAAAAAATTTTTTTATTTACATTCTTTTTGCAATTTGGAGATTGCCATTTTTTATATTAGTGTTAAAGATAAATTTTGATACTAAAGACTCTTGTTTTAATTTACTCCTTAAGTTTTTAACAAAAGAACTGCATATTATTATTTGTGAAAATAATGTTTGAACGAGCTTTTTACAGTCATGATTATCTCATATCTTTCTTACAAAATGTTAGAACACATTTTTGTATATTAACTATAAGTGTTCGATTTATAGCCAAGTTAATTTGCCTAATTCTATCATTGATATGTTATAATTTTTGTAGTTATACCTAGAATTACTACAAAAATAATAAAATGGTGATGTATATTTTTTTTATGAATTATTGTTTTTTCCTTTGATGTAAAGATTGTTAATGTTATCTATAAAAAGGCTTATGTTTACTGTGGGTTAATTAATTCTGAGACTTAATCATTGATACCAAAAATAGTGTCGCACTTAAAGCTGTGCCTTACATTTATTACATTATGTATATAAATGTTTGCATTGTAGATCAATAGATATTCTTTACATGAATACATGTTTTTGCACCAATGCTATATTGACTTGCATGAAATTTTTTTATAAATTATTCATATATAATTGTAATTATATAAAGAATTTTCAGCACACATAAAACTTAAATTTAAAAAAAAATTATTATAAATTCTTGCAAAATTAAAATAAATTTAAAGTTATAATTTTTTGGTTAAAGATCATTTAAGAAAAACTAAATCAACACTTATAAAACATAAGGTATGAACTGAATGAGTAACATAGCATGTTACTACTTTTGGTATATATGTAAAAAGACAATTTAATATGGTAAAAATAACATTGAAGTGTTTTATAATATTCCACTGTGTTTGTAATACTAACTAATTTTAATAATTGTTTAAATAGTCAAATGAGTAAATCACGGTGAAATACTCCTTATAAATTAAAAAAAAATTTAATGTCTTACAAATATGCATTGAATTGTTTTATTGAACAGTGAATTTAATCACTGTCAAATATCAATCAATACTAATTTAAAAAATGCCTCGACTCTTACTGGATTCCTCTATTGTACTTTACTTTATTTTCCATATTAATGATAAATAATAATAAAATGCTTTAATGTGTATTTCAAGCTAATAAAAAAAAACACTATCATCATATCCAAGAATTATATTGTTTTTGAGTAAAGAGATCGATTACTTATAGAAGAAAAGTTGTCAGAAAGTCTTTCTTTTTTTAGTCATTGTACACAAAATGAACTTAAATTTGAATTAGTTTTGAATGATATAAGTGTTCTATTTTGGTATAAAAAATAATTTAAAATTAATCATTTTTAATGAAAATAGTATTATTTTTGATTTTAATATGGTTGATATTTCCTAGATAACAAAATTTTGGTTAGTTATTCATTTTTTGTCTTAAAGTTCATGGTATTAGCTTTAATATAATGTAGAGTTCAACTTCAGGTTTTTTTTTTTTTTAATATCGTTAAAAATTGAAAACAAAACGATTTTTTAGATCCACAGTAACTTGATTAATGATTGTATTTACAAAAAATATGCTTCAAATGTAATCCAAAACTAAAAAATTATTTATATAAATTTTTTTTGCGCGGAAGTGTTGGAAGCTGAAAATTTCTTGTCTAATTGGTTGAATCGTGTTACCATTTTTTTACCTGTTTTATTTTACACTTTTTATGTTTGGAGTGTGAAATGAAACTTAAATTAATCATGTATTATTAGCATATATCTTATAAATTATTATTTTTACTTAGGTAAATCAAATGGTAATTTAATATTAAAAGAATCTGTGATTGAAAGTAAAAATATTGGCACTGCTAATTCACCAACTATAAAAAAAGTAACCAACTCATCTTCATCAAACCTTAAATATTCATTATTGAATATATCTGACAATACAGTTTTCAATATTGTAAGACATTTTTTTTTAATGAAATATTTCCAAAAAATATATTTTTTTAATTTTTTTTTTTAGCCAAGTTTGAAAGAAAATCGACTTTTAAGAAGACAATCAAAAATGAGAACTATAAATTTTATAAATAATAAAAGAATTGATGGGGCTACTAATGTTATATATGGCTGTGATCTGCGAGATTTTATTCGCTTAAATCCTTCTTCTGGACATGTTGGAAACTCAAATTCTATCGATAGAAATCCTTGGCTATGGTTAGGATCCAATAATGTTTTATCTGTTGGTCATCAGTATTCTGCGCATATTCAACGAATGTCATATATGACTGCTGTTGCATTATCAGAGTCTGTCAAAACTGTAAACAGAAGAATGAAAGATTTACAAGATTCATTTGATCAATTTATTGTTTATGTACCAGCTGTTCAAGGAAGAACACCAAAGATTCAATTTAGTGTTATGAAAGATGAACCTCTGCTAGAATATCATCTTAAACCTTTTCTAAATTCACTACATCCAATCATTTCAGCTATGAGTGTTCTATTTCCAGACCAAAGACTCATACAATATGATTGTGGTAAATTACAATCTTTAGATCATTTACTCAGAAGATTGAAAGCAGGTCATCATAGAGCTTTAATTTTTACTCAAATGACTAAGATGTTAGATGTTTTGGAAGCATTTCTTAATTACCATGGATATATTTATTTGAGGCTTGATGGTACAACAAAAGTAGAAACAAGACAAGTAATTTGCTAGTTTATTATCTTATAAATTATTGATACTTATGAGTTATTATTTTTATTAGTTGTTAATGGAAAGATTCAATGCAGATAAGAGGTATTTTTGTTTTATTTTATCTACAAGATCTGGTGGTGTTGGTATTAATCTAACTGGAGCAGATACTGTTATATTTTATGATAGTGATTGGAATCCTACTATGGATGCTCAAGCTCAAGACCGTTGTCATCGTATAGGACAAACCCGTGATGTCCATATTTATAGGTTAGTTTTATGGAATTTTAAGATAGACATGTTTTAATTGAAATAATTTTTTAGATTGATAAGTGAAAAAACAATAGAAGAAAATATACTTAAAAAAGCTAATCAAAAGCGACTTCTAGGTGATTTAGCCATCGAAGGTGGTAATTTTACAGCTTCTTTCTTCAAATCTGTGAGTATAGAATAATTTATTTTATTATTAATTATTTTTTATTTATACAATTTCTTTATTCATGTGTAGACTACTATACAAGAACTATTTGAAGTTAACACTACTGATGAGAAAAGAAGTGCCCATATTCTGGAATCTGAATTTTCACAATCTCAAAGTAACATTGAAGGAGATAGACATGCAATTAATATTTTTGAAAATGCTCTTGCAGCAGCTGAAGATGAAACTGACGTTGTAGCTGCTAAAATTGCTAAAGAAGAAGCTGTTGCAGATTTGGCTGAATTTGATGAAGCCATCCCAATTGATGATCAAAATGATACTAAATTAAGCAAAGCTGATTTAGAAGTTCAAGCTCTTGAAAAACAAGTATGTTATATTTTATTTTTAACTTGAGTAGCTGGTCATATATTTTAATTAAAATTATAGAAGTAATCAGTTACAATTAGCCATTTAAATTGTTTCATAAAGAAGATTTCTTTTTAAAAATTAAAACTTATACTGAACACTATATAGAATGTTTAGTAAGTAAGGAAAAGAGCTTCTATTGTTTTCATTGTTGGTAACAACTGACCTGTTTCCTTACTTATTGAAACTGTATATTAAGGTAGTCCTTAGTTATAGATAGAGATAGTTTCTGTATTACATGAGTGGATGTTAGTAAATAAAATACATAATATTAGTTAAAAAAAAATTTTATATTATGAACCTCATCTGATCTGTGTAATTTGTTTTATTTGTACACGTAGTTTAATTGTTCATAAGTAGTATACTAAAATATTTATCATAAAAATCGAATTGTTAATTTTATGGAACTACATCCTTGATAAAAATTTAATCCAGATTCGTGAAGCTATGAAATATTACATTTTTGATCATTAAGTTTTAATTTAAGTATCATTTGGAGGTCATTATGTGTATGAATTAAATTTTAATTTTATAGTTATCACCACTAGAAAAATGGGCAATGTCATTTATAGAATCCTCAGAAATGGATTGGGCTTCCCAACAAATGGCAGCTGCTGAGGCTGAGTTAGAGCAGCAAAAACAAGAATGGAAAGTTGAACAACAACAAGCGGCAAAACGTACAGAAGAAAGGATCAATCAAAAGCGCAAACATCCTGAATCTGATGGCGAAGAAGAAAAAGATAATGAGGATTTAACTTTCATCAATAAGTTTCAGGTTAAAAAGCGAAATAGTATTACCCCTAAAACGTTAGATAGACCAAAAAGAAAAATTAAAAATAAATTGAAGCATTCTGAAAATAGACCCAATTTAGAAATTAGAACTAGAAGGAAAAGTAGTTATGGTCTAAGAACTCAACAATAAATAAGTTTTTAAAAAAATTTTTGTTACATAACTTGTTTTATTCTCTCCCAACAGAGAATTATTTTTTTATTATTTATACATAATGGTTATTAACACAGGACAAGTTAATTTTGTAAACAATTGTGAACATTTTTATATATATATATCTTATAATTAAAAAATATATTAATTCTATGTGTCATGGTTGTTTTTCTTTTATGTTTCCTGATAGCTTCTCAACAAGGTTGGGCTCTGTTTTGGTGTCCCTCATTAGAAGCATACTCTTCTCTAGCTCTCGCAGTGCGTTTATAATGATTTTCTTTTTTTTTTTTTTTTTTTTCCATTTATGTATACATATATAATTATAATTATGGGATTTTCCATTTAAATTTTAACTTTAAACTTTCCTTACAATATTTTTTTGTTTTAATTTTAAATGTACATGGATATAAACTCAAGCCGATCGTTTTTTTGTTTGGTCTGGCATAGAGGTTGTCACCAAAACACAAGCCCCTCCTTGCCAGTCCAAACGGGACTGGCAAACGAGACTGTCTGAAACAAATAAAGAAAAACATCGTACCGCACAAAGAGCAAGAGAAGATTACTTCTGATGATATGATGTGGCATGCTCATGGATATACTTAAATGTAATATAGATATTTATAATTTATTTAATTAATAAAATACTTAATGTCATTTAGTCTGATATTACTCTTGATATCAGGACAATTTAGTATTCCAAATATCTTATTACTGAAAGAACTATTTTTAAGAAGCTCTTATATTCCTAATTAAATTCTTGCTTATGTGGCATATTCAATTTATATAATATAAATGTTTTTATTGAGGCTTTAAAATTTGACATTAATGTAATGTAAAAAAATGCACACTTTATTTTTATCTTATAAATATACAGCTCAACAACTAAATTAATAAAATGTATAAACAACAATATTTAAAATTTTGAGGAATTACACTCTTTGATGATTTTCTTTGTTTTTGCTTTTTAGCCCTATCTAGCGACCTCCCCCAAAAGGTGTGGTTTTCTTGAACAAAAATACCCTGGTGCGAGTGGTTAGGCTGTCGCTGGAGAACACACTTTAATGATAATAAAAAAATGTTCTTTATTAAAATTAAAAATAAAATTTTAATGCAATTAAATGTTATTAAATTATAACTGAAAACCTTACCAAAAATTTGAGTGTATGTTACAATTTTTTCAATAAATTGTAAATTTCATATTGCCAAAACATTGATGTACATGAAATACTTTAAAAATAAATTGTAAAATAATGTATTTTTAGGAGTCTTAAGGGAATAAAGTTTTATTTTTTCCATTTTTTGTTGCATAGGCCAAAGATGTCGTTATGTCTTGTCACTGAAACACTAAAACAGTAAATTTTTTATTATGTGTTGCTAGTCATTGTTTCAATAAATAGTATAAGAACATGTTATTTTGTTCTTAAACATGACTGCCCTTTTATAGTGTTTAATATAATTGTACAATAGTAATGAAATAATATTGCTTATAATATATTTCAAAAATAATTATGCTTTTGAAAGTAAATGTTTTATTTTGTATTTTATTCATTGCAACCTGTTTTTGCACTAAAGTTGTAAACACTATTTAGGTTACAAAAACGTATTTTATGAAATCAAAGTATTAAAATATATTAATTGAATATACTAATATTTATTAAAAAAAAAAAAAAATGATTAAAACATGAAATTATTAAAAATTTATACTTCACAGTATTACAATTTTTTTAAAATCAACCTTAATAAATAAATATACCAAAATAATTAAATAAATAATATTTTTAAGGAAAAAAAAAATTAAAATACTGCTACAGTTAACTTCAAAATATCTTTATTTTAAATTTTAATGGCTAGTTCAATTTTCAACAGCCAATTAGAAGATTATATTCTATTAAATATTTTATATCATTTATCTTAGTATATTTTGATTGTTCAAATTTTTTAAATTTTAGATAATTTATCCTAATCATGGTTCAAAAAAATCAGATGTTCCTAAGGTGAGATTTCTTTTAGTAATTAAATTTGATTAATTTATTAACTCATAATCTACTCATTTAGCAATTAATTATTGGACCGTGGTCATTTGAAAATGAGTTTTATCATGACCCTTTATACTTCAATCAATACTGCTATTCCCCTATGACTGAAGCTCAACTTCCTCCTTTACCTTCATCTCGAAAGCGACCAAGAACTGATGCCACTTTTATAAGCAGTATGAACTATTTTAACTTTTGTTTTTGTCAAAGCCATAAATTTTTAGTTTTTAGCTAATCAAGTAATTTTTTTTTCATAGATCGTTCATGTTTACCTGCATCATTGTCATCAAATCCTAAATCAATTTATGGTACTCGTGATAATAATGCTGGTGAATGGTTACCGAATGAAAATACTTTTCCACACTTACCCCGTTCTATGTTTGATCGTGCTTCTGGCGCATTACTTAAAATGAGAAATGATATTCGCTTACAACGCTATCGTGGAATTAACAGACCTATGAATATGACTCTTGCAAGTCTTAAACCACCTTTACCAGCACGGCCGGTTCAAGAACCAGCTCATGTTCCAGATTGGCTTATACATGAAGATTATGCTTTATTACAGGTGTGGTGTGGATGAAAATTCTCTAAAATTTTAAGTTTATTTTCTTTGTTTTAATACTGTTTAATGTAAAATTATTTATTTTAGGCCGTACAAAGAGTACAAGAAATGACTCTAAATTTAGTTATATTATGTCCAGCCCATACACCTAATTGGGATTTGGTTTCTGAACTAGTTAATATGATGTCTCGTGTCTACAGGTCCCCCAAACAGTGTAAAAACCGGTAAGCAAATTTTTTTTTATTATTTAGATAACATAGAATTTTTTTTTTTTTTTTTTTTTTTCATTGAAAAAGTGCCTTAGCTTTTAGAGCCATTGATTACTGTTACATTATATTTACATAATTATTATTACGATTTGAAGAAACCCTTTTTAAATAATCAGAATTTCTTTAAATAATAAAATTATCTAGTAATACTACTATATTGTGAAAAACAGTCTAAAGCTACTCTTCAAGGTATAATGTTAAAAACAACTTTTTTAACACAAACTGTAATTACGTTTAAATAGTATAAGTAACTTCTAAGAATTCCATTTTCTTCATATTAATGGACACCTAAATTTTTGTATCTCATTATTGTTGGCTACTCAATAAAACATTTAATCATAATAAAAAAAAACTTATTTTTAGAGATCAAATAAAAAAAGTTTATCACTTTAACTATAAGTATAATTTGATAGTTGATACATAAAAACTTTATTAAGTAGTCAACAATGTAGTCCACAAATAATTTTATTTTTGTAAAAATACTGAAAATAATAATACATGTTTTGTATTTATTTTTTTCAGTTATGAATCAGTTATAGTAGCTCGAGAAGAAGGTCGAATGTTGCAAGAGCAATTGTTAAAAAAGCAAAAAAAAGTAAATCATTGTTATACAGAGTGTCCCAATGTGATTTACCAATTTGACAATGTATACTAATATTAAAATTAGTAAATCACAGTGGAACACATATTTAGAAATGTAAATAATATATATATTTTTTATATTTCTAGTTGGGTATTTAATTAATTATCATTAAATATTTGATTTAATCAACTAATATTTGAATTATTATAGAAAATCAATCGAGGCTTGCGCACTTCTCAAATCTACACATCAGATGATAACAGAACACATACTCAGCTACTTATATCACGTTTTAATGGTTTATTATCTGTGGCTGCTAAACGACAACCTCTTTGTAGAACAAATAATCAATCAACATCAAGTCAATTAGCTAATACACCATTAATTCCTAATGCTAGTCATATTAATATTCTCAAGGAAAATTATGATGTGGATTACAATGTGCCATTAGGACCAATGCAAGTTATAAGTCGCCGAACAGATCGTATGATTCGAGAAAAACAACAGCAACAACTTGCAGATCCCTCATCTTCTGTTAGAATTCAACAGCAACAAGCCCCAACTGTTAAATCTATACAGCTACCCAATTCTTTGCCCACAACACAACCTGCTGTTGTTAGTCCGGTATCGGTAAGACCTTCAACTTCTACTCAACATCGTATAATTATGAGCTCTCCTTCAATTGTTCAAGTAATTGAAAAAAAAAAAATTTTAATGAGTTTCAAACTTTTTAACGTTAATACAAACATGTATTTAAATACAAATATAATTTTAGGATTCTAATATTCAAAATATTCCTCAGTCAAGCCCAAAAGTAGTTCCTATGTCTGTCCATTACTCTGCTGCTGTTCAACGAGCATTAAATTTTACCCAAGCTTCAATAGTTACTCAGGCATCATCAACTACTGGAAAAAGTACTATTTAATTAAAAATTATTTACATTCAGTATATTAAATTAATATTTTTCTAGTTGTTACCACTATGAACAAAACTATAACTCAATCTCAAATTCAAATGTATCGTCAACAACAACAAAATATTGCAAGACAGCAACAAGTTAAAATGGTCAGTGCACGAGCTACTAACAAAACTTCTAGTACTAATATTCCAGTTCAATCTTCTCAAACTTCAACTAATATGAATGTTCGACCTAAAAGTGCAATAAATACACGGAATATTACTGATACTGATGTAACCAACTTTATTAAAAGACATCAATTATTACAACAGAAACAAGCTCAGTGTGGTACAACTCAGTCTACAATATCATCTGCCAGCCCGTCGATAGTTAAAACATCTGTACAAAATCTTATGCTTTCCACTGGTACTAAAAATGCGTTAACTGTAGCTGCTACCACAAAAAATATTAATCCTCAACAGCAATTCAGACAACTTACTTTACAACAGCCAATGTTGGCACACCGTAAAATACCTGCTCAAAAAGTTACTCAGCTGAGTCAAGTTGTGGTACATTTTTTATTTATTCAATTTTTTTTTTTTTTTTTTTTTTTTT
>NW_026099574.1:41863348-41923963 GCF_025091365.1 Daktulosphaira vitifoliae
TTTTTTTTTTTTTTTGTAACAATAACATTCTTACCTTTATAGGTGGCTGGTAAAACTGGAGTTCCTACTCAGTTAATAGTACAGTCAAAAGGTGTTCCAAGTACTATGACAATGCAACAATTGCAAACCATGATGAAACAACAAAATATCCAAAATGTTAGTGTAAGTTAATGTTATTTTTACTGTCGCATACTTATTTATTTATTATTTTGTTATAAATTTAGGTATCTGGAGCAAATATAACTGCAATGCAATCCAATTCTAACAGTAGTCAAGTGATATCTCATGTAATTGCAAAAAATCAAGGCCAAACATCTAGTTTAGGACTTACTAGAGTTTTACCAGTGGTGACTACACAAACTTCATTAAAACAAACTATTCAGGTAACGCTTGTTAAAATTTCATAGCAGTTTATTGATAATTAAAAAATTTTAAGTACAAAGTTTTAAAAACTATTTTAATTTAAATTTTCTTATAGTATTACTTTTACCAAAGTTAAATACTTCTAGTTTCAATTTAAAACTAAAATTTGTATTATTATGTTGAAAATGTTAATTAAATTGATAACTAGGTGATTTTACTTCAATTTTTGTAGAATTATATACAAAAGAATAATTATAAACATTAAGATGAAGATATAATAAAATTTTATTATTATTATTAAGTAATATAAACTAATGAGATTCTAATATTCAGGTTGTTAATCCAGTGCAAACTTTACGAACAACATCGGGTGTTGGTATTGAAAGTACACGTACAACATTACAACCATGTTCTTTAAGTAATGTCTTTAAGACAACTGGATCAACTGGCCATTCTCCCAACATACTTTCTCAGGTAGCTTTTATATAAACCTCATTTGTGATTATTGAATTTTAACTTACTCTTTTTTGAAAAAAATTAATTAGAAATCTGTTAATTTTTTTTTTTTTTTTGTTAAAAATGATTTGTTTTATTTTCTCAGTTAAATAATGTCTAACTTAGTTACATATGAAACTGAGATAAGTAGTTGTATTACAATTTATTTTTCTAGTCCTTATTCTTGTTAGTTTTTTTTAAATGGGCTATTTTTGGCCTGCAACAAAACATGGTTTGCCGTTTGCTTAACGAATAGCTATGGTAGCAAGGATACCATCACCTAGACGAGGTGTCACATCTATCAGATATATAAAATACATTCTAGTACTTAAGCTACTTATACAATAACATAAATATTACAGTTTAGATTAATGATGATTTTTAATTTAATTGTTTCAAAAAGAAAAATAAGTTTAACATATACAAATATGAGTGTATTATGTGTCTATAAAGAAAGCCTAAAAACAAAAAAAAATGTCTTTTAAGGAAGGATCAATATTGATAAACAATTTGATTTTAATTAGATTTATACTCCAGTCGACTTATCTTGTGGTCTGTGGTAAAAATAATGAATTGTTGTGTTAGAAAAAGATTCTTTTTCTCAATAAAAAAAACAGATAGTAAATAGATATGACAAAAGTGATGAACAGTCCTTCTAATTTGTTCATAATTAAAAAAAATATATATATACATTTATAATATAATGACATTTTTTATTCATAAGTAATGTCTGGGTATGTATATTTATAATTTGTGATTAACTATTTTAAAATTGAGTAAACTTGTTTTGGGCATATTTTTGTTTTTAGGTTAGGATTAGGGGGGCTTATTACCCAATAAAGTAACCTCAATTAGACACATTTCTAAGGTTTCAAATTAATACAAAATTTGTACTGGCTGATGATATGTACATAATAATTTAACAATATTTTTAATTGCCTATAAATCTAGTTTCTCTTTATAAGTAAATAGTTTTTATTTTTAAAAAATATATTTGAATTATTTTAGCTTCGATGCGAAGCTGAGAAGGTATTGGTTTTACTAAGATGTGTTTTTTTTTTTTTTTTTTTTTTTTTGTGTCTGTTACCATTTTTTCTCAGCTCACACCGAACCAATTTCTTTTAATGATACATCAAAAGATCACAAATTGTATCTAGTCGAAGACATTACCCTCAAAAATTGAAAAAAATTCCCTCGTTCCCCGTAAATGGGGGAAACCTCCAAAAAAATTACAAATTTAAAAATCGCTAATTTTCGAAATTTTTTCAATTTTTTTTACTTAAAAGTGCCATAACTTTTTCAAAAATAAACATATCAATATAATTCTTTTTTATATAGATGCATAATATCATTACCTTTCATTTGGTATATTTTTTTCATAAATTTAACCCTTAACCTGCCCACAAGGGGGGATTTAAAATGACAACTTTTTCACAAAAAATTAATTTTTTTAACTTAAATTTTGAAAATGTTCCGGAAGGTCTGACACTTTTATATATATCTTAAATTAAAGCTAATTTAATATGCTTTATCATGAAAAAAAAAAATTTCGGACTTTATCTTATCTTCATGGTGAAAATGGCTACCGAATGCTATTTTTGTGTGAAAATTTTCGATTTTGTATTTTCCATTTTTAACTTTATTATGCTATAACTTTTTGAAAAATGTATGAATCATTACAATTTTTTTATGAGAAGTAGTATTTATATAGATCTTTCATTCGACATACTGTTTTTTTAAATCGGACCATTTCCCTAAATACAGGGGGGATTCAAAACATAAAAATGCATATAGAAAGTAGAACTTTTTCAACGTAACTTTTGAAAGTGTTCCGGAAGGTCTGACACTTTTATATATATCTTAAATTAAAGCTAATGTAATATACTTTATAATGGTAAAAAAAAATTTCGGACTTTATTTTATCTTCATGGTGAAAACAGACATTAAACTTAATAAAAAAAATACGATTTTTGTAAAAAAATTCTTTTTTATATTTTTAACTTTATAATGCTATAACTTCTCGAAAGATGTATGGATCAATATAATTCTTTTTTTTGTAGATGCATGATGTCTTTACCTATCATTTGGTATATTTTTTTTATAAATCTGACTTTTTACCTGCCTACAGGGGGGGATTCAAAATGACAACTTTTTCACAAAAAATTGACTTTTTCAACTTAAATTTTGAAAGTGTTCCGGAAAGTCTGACACTTTTATATATATCTTAAATTAAAGCTAATGTAATATACTTTATCATGGAAAAAAAAAATTTCGGACTTTATTTTATCTTCAAGGTGAAAATGGCTACCAAATGCTATTATTGTGTGAAAATTCTCAATTTTATTTTTTACATTTTTAACATTATAATGCTATAACTTATTGAAAAGTGTATTGATCAATATAATTTTTTTATGGGAAATACTATTTTTTAATAATCCCTTTTTCATTCGACATACTTTATCTTAATCAGGATATTAATAAGGAACTAGCAGTTTATGAAGCTTTTGGAATAATCCACCAATTTTTTAAAATTAAACACTATCTAAAGATTTGCATCGAAGTGTTTTTTATGATAGTGATTTTAATCACTGTCAGATATCATTATACTTGATCCATCTATGCCACGTCACCACTGTGCTGCGACCCCCCTGTGCTGGGTTTTTATTAAATAAAGTTTTAATATTTAATTTAAAAATTTTAAGGTTGTATTTCAACAAGGTCAACAAATGTCAGTACGTCAAGGTCAACTTCGTGTTCAAAATTCATCAGGACAAGGTGGTTCTATTGTTGCAGTTTCAATGGCTCCACAACAACAACAACCAACTGTTTTAACTATACCTTCTTCGCCAAGTCCACATACACCTCGCACAACTTAATATGTGGAGATAGATAATATAAAAAAAAAAAAGTAAACAGACGAAATATCTGATTTACTAACATTTTAAATTACCTTTTGTTTTATTTTACTATTATTAACAGACCTATAATTTATAGATTTTTTATTTATAATGAAGAAATATTTTTCATAGAAAATTATTGATTACAATCATATTTATATATATATATATATATAAATGTATAAAGGACATATTTATCTGCTACCTTTTGATGAAAATTAATATATTTCATTTTGTTTTTTATATTTAGATCACATTGATGTGTTTTGAATACAATTTGTTAAAATTCTTACGTAAAAGTGCGTAAATATTCCATTTGATATATGTTATAAATATATATATATATATCAACATTCATAATAAAATTCAGTTATAGCCTGTTACCATTATATGACATAAATAATAACAGATCTTGTTTCTAAGTAATGGTTTAAAAAAATATATATAACTTTTACAGAATATTCTTTTATTTTAATTTTTAAAAAGAGTATATTAGATAACAATTTTTAAATAATTTAAATGAAAAATGTGACTGCTATGCTTATTTTTCTTTATAGATAATACTCTGTATAAATTTAATATTCAAATTTTGGTGCAAAATAATTATTAACAAAAAGTATTGATCAATTAATTTATATACTTATTTTTTTTGCACTACAATGTATGTTTTGTATATAATTTATTGTATTATAACTTGTTGTATATTGTAATTTTAATTCATTTTTTTATTTACATTGTACTCGTAAAATCAATGTTGTACATGGTCATTTTAATTAACCTTCGTGATAAATTGTAAATACTCAATATAGATCTTTTTTATACGAGTTGATTTACTTTATTACTAATTACTTGTTTTTGTTTTTCAGATTATATTATCAATTAGGATTCTATCTGTGTTCAATTATATTTTTTAATAAGTAAATCAAGATAAAAATTGATAATAATAAAAAAAATACAAAGATGAACTGTCTGTAGAGGCAGAGGAGTCATCCCAAAAATAATTGCCCTGCTTTCAAAAAATTCAAGCCTCCATTACTCCTCCTACTCTAGTAAACTACCTTCATACAATTTAAAACTCATAACTGGTGTACGGATGAAGCTTGCATTGGATCCTGTTTTAAACTAAATTTTTTATTATTTGCTCCTAATAAAAAAAACTAATAACTTATTTTTAAAAATTTTAAATAGTCATTTTTTAGCTCTTTAAAAGAAAAACTTAAAGATAATTACTTATTAAGTTACACGTATTGTTATACATAATATTAGATTTATTCATGTATTACTACAAATGCCATATACTTGGTATACTGCCGTGCTAAGCAAAAACAGGTAACTCCAATGTTAAAATTTTTTTTTTTTGTTTCTATAGATAAAATTAGTGGTTTTATATCGATTTTTGATGTAAAAATAGCATATTTCCTATTAAAACCCATCTAAAAATTAAATTTAAAATAAGAAAATATTCGGCAAGTCCAATATATTTGATGTTTTGTAAGCGATAACACGGTAAATTCAAATACTAAACAGAAACTTGGTATATCACATTAAAAATAATCGAGTTGCCGTGTTTTGGCTTATTTTCATACGTTGGGTAAAAGGGTATGTACGTGACGTAACTTCAGTCAAATTTTTTAAATTGTAAATGGTGATTATTTGATACGTTATTTTGTAATTTACTTAAGGCGTCTGGGTACCGACCGCTTTTTAGTCAAAAACAACCCGTTTTTGTTCCATCAGTACGACGAAACTACTGATGCGATAAGAATTCTGAAAACATCTGAATTCAGCATCATGTCACTTAGGTATCGGTCAGGCCATATTTTTGAAATTTTGATGTTTTTAACCCTTTATTACAGTTTACAGTTATTGCCCATTGAGTTGCATAGGACAATACCGACTGCCTAAAAATAGTTACAAATGCATACTTTATATTATACCTGTATATATGATATTAGATTATTTGCTTTTATCTTATTTGCAAAGCTATCATTAAATAGTAAGAAACCAATTTTGTTGTTGTATTCCTATATAAGTGTCGCTAAAAAAATAGAGGTAATATATTAACATTATATAAGTGGCGTAAAAAAAAAAATCTGGTGCGTACGCATATATAAAAATAATTTTCATACACTTTCTTAGTTTCGATAGATAACTGAGAAGGTATTAGTTTTACTATGATGTGTTTTTTACTGGACTGTTATTGTTCAACGATACGCCAAAAGATCAAAAAATATATCTTGTTCATGTATTCAGCATCATAATTTCTCTTTAAATCTGACACAATAACGTGTTTTTCTCAGCCGCACACTATGTTATCAAACTAGATCTAACACTAAGTAACTGATGTTATGAGCTTTTTATTTCAACACATTTGAAATGTATACATACATAAATTGCTTGATCATCAAATATATAAATCTTTTACATTAATTATAAAATGAATTTTAAACTACATGCAATAAAAAAAGTAAATCATTTTTTTAAAAAAAGGTGATCAGAATTGAGTGATGATGAGATATAACCTATATTTAATATAATACGAAGTGCTTAGAATTCATGAAGTATAAGTGACATTTCAAAAAAAAAAAAAAATGATTTAGGTACACTATCAGACTAAAAATTAATAGTTCTTATTAGTAGAAAAAATGTGTAAATAAAAAACACATTATTGTAAAATCAAGATACCACTTCAGCTACACATGAAAATTAAAAAATAAATACAATATATATTATTTTGGTAGAATATTTCCAATTCTCAAACTACCATTTTACTTGACATACTTCAAACAAGTAACGAGGAGAATTTAATAAATGAGTGAGTAATTTTTTCACGAAGAAAATTTTTTAGAGAAGGACAAGGTTAAAATATAATTTATTAGAAACAAACATTTTTTTTCTTTAGAAAAATTGGAGATGATAGTTTTTATGATTTTTTACCATTGACACTCAGTGCACAAACTCTTGATACTTGTAAAAAAATTTCTTCAGAAGTTAATCAACCAATAATTCAAAAAGAGTTAGTTTATTTTTTATAGTATTATTTTACAATGAAATTAATGCACATATTTAACTAATTTAGGTATAATTTAAACAGTCGTAGAATAATAAATATTGAATATTTTTTTATTGTTTGAAATCAATTAAACACGAGTTATTTGCCTGTAATTTTTCAAATCTTGTATTTAAAACTGAAGTTCAAAGGGTTTTTTTTTTCAGGATTTCACTTTGAATGTAATTTTTGCAAAAAAAAAAGAAATAATTTATTCAGAGGATCTCAAATTAAATGATTCTTTTAGTATAAATACTGCAGTTGTTACTGCTACTTTGAATACTGGCCAGGGGGGCTTACAAATTTAGAACAGTTTTCTGTTGTACTAAATATGCCTTGTATGAGTAATAAAACGTATCAAATATATCATGATTAAATTGCTAAGCAAACTGAAAAAACTGCATGGGTTTCGATAGAGTTAGAGGGGAAAGAAGAAACTAGGCTTGCTATTGAAAATGGAAAAGTGAATGACAAAGGACTTCCCATTATGGCTTATAAAACTTAAATATTTTAGTGTGTAAATAAAGTAGTTTTGTAAATTAAATTCTTATAATTAAAATTAGTTTTTTTATAGTTTTATAACTTCAAAATAAACGATGTGGATCTCATATGATTTAACTTGTTTTCTATAAATATTTAGTTTTTCTTACTCGTCAAAAATAAATAGTTTAATTATTTTTATAATCAATTAAAATTTGTGAAATCATGACGCGTCTATTAGTATTTACTATGAGGCTGGTGCTAAACTATAGTTTTTATACTACATAAAATAAACGTGTGTCGTTATCAATATAATCGTATTGCATCAATTAGTAAGGCAGGTACACAACCGGTTTTGTTATCGACTATAACACGACGAAAATACTCCCAATAATGGACACTTACACTAATAATCATTTATTTCTCACACAACGACACTGCGTAACATGTAAAAACTGCAAAGTTGCCTATATTCGACCCCTGAAAAAAGGTCGTTACCCAAACGCCTTAACTGATATTGTTAAGAATATTATGGTCATCACTGTATTAATCCTTATCATTTGTTATCACGATTAATTTTATGATAAGTCTATTTTCTCTTTAAAAAAGTTGAAAAAATAAGTGTTCAACCAATTTTAGATGTAAAATTAGATACATCAGCACAAGGTTTGACCGATTTTTTGTAAAAACGCCATTTTTATGATTGATTTACTGTTAAAAATGTTTTTTTGTGTTCCTGAAAAATCATGTTGACTAGAATTATCCTGTTTTCGCTTAGCACGGCAGTATACAGCGTGAACAGAATATGCATTATAAATACATCAGTACATGCTGTCTACCCGCAATACATACCCACTCAATGTATTCAAATGTTATATAAATACATACACTTAACTTTTTAATCTAATTTTATTTTTAAGAAAAACGACATAAATGGCTAGGCCGTCCTTGTAAATATTAGTCTGTTATTTTGAAAGAGATTTTATTTGTAATATATAAAATTAATTTATAAAAGAGGAACTTTGATTAAAGAATATGTACCGCAATAATTTAAAATTTCATATTAATAGATAATCATTAATTATTTTTAAAACCAGTTCAAGTAATATAAATTGTGATTCGTATTTCATTTGATTATTTTTGACTAATTATTCGAATTGGAGATCTACATCAATCCTTATACAGAGCCCTAATTCGAATATTCTTGTACAATACTTGGATGGTCTCGAGTTCTACAACAACTAGTATTTGACATTTAATAAAGGATAAGGGTTACCTGACAATGATTTAATAACTATGGTTGTGTTCCACAAAGAAAATTATATAAGGCTTATCAATACCGGTATTAATTTCAACCTGGGTAATGGTACTTGCAGAATAACGTCTATCCACTATCGAAAACGGAGTATCGCATCGTGAAAAAATTTTCTATTCATTTTTTTTACTAAACGGAGTATCTTACATTAGGTTTAAAATTTATTTGCGTTTAATTCTGATTTGTCATGGCATTAAATCCACAATATGAAGCGATTGGTAAAGGTTTTGTGGGTCAATATTACCAAATGTTCGATGACGCATCTCAGAGAGCTTCGTTAGTCACCATGTACAACGTGAGTAGACATTAAATCTTTAGGAATAATTTTGTTGGTCTTTAAAAGTATTTTGCAGTAATATCGTTATTTTTCTTATTGATAAATAGCCAGAGACATCATTCATGTCATTTGAAGGTGTACCACTTCAAGGTGCAAACAAAATAATGGAAAAATTTAATGTAAGATATCTTAATCTTTTTAATTTTTTTAAGCGAGTTAGTAAAAATTTTAAAAGGTAAAATAACTTTAATGATAATATTCATATAAAATAATTAAAATATGATGTTAATATTCTCTCAAAATTTTTTAAATCTTATATTCTTTTAAAAAATCAGTTTAATGTATTTAAATTATATTCTCTTAATTTAAAAATATGCTTTTATAAGCATAAAAACAAAATTAATTATATACTTAATCAATTTTTGCTTTTATATTCCAAAGTAAGAAATAAACATTCTATCTAGGTATACAAGGTGATCCAAATTTGGTAAGACACTCATTTTCTTAGAAGCTAATGAGAATTTTAAATGTGTGTAAAAGAAAAAATATGAGATTTAAAAAACTACAACAATATATTGTTAAATAATTTTTTTTATGTTCTTTAAGGTTAATAAAATGTTTAATTTAATATTCTTAAACAAGAACCCCCATTTTCAACTAGATAATATGATTAAAAAAAATATTATAAACATTTTTATTTTTTGTTCATTTGTTACAACATTTTAACATTTTAATTAACTACATATTATTGTAGTTTTTTAAACTTAATATTTTTATATAATAAAATTGATAACTTGTGTTTAATATTTAAATATTAATTTAAAACTAAAAAAATTATTTTACACAAAAACCACCAATATATTATGTTTTTATGTATGTCGAGAAACAAATGGCTACCATCATTAGAGCTAAACACTAAATCTATTTCTTAGATTCAAATTAGTATTTTAAGTATATTTTTACTTTCTAATATTTTATCTCTTTAGAAAAATGTAAAATGTTTCTTAGAAAATGAATGTTTTACCAAATTTGGATCATTCTGTAAATTTGAATAATATAAAATAAACTTGAGATAATTTTTAAACTTTAAAAACTTTTTCTATATAAATGACCTTTTTGTTTTAAATATGTAATAAATTGTTTCAGAAAAAAAAAAGCATTACAATTCTAAAAAATTTCCTATATAATTAAATGTTTTATAATTCATTAAGATTTCAAACACCATATTTTAATTAAAGTATTCAAAAAAAAAAAATGTAAATGAATAAAAATCTATAATCTGATAATAACTATTTTTCAACTTGTATTGATAATCATTTTACTTAGTTCTTAATTAACTTAATTTATATAGAGTTTAACATTTCAAAAAATTACGAGAGATATAACATCAGTGGACTCACAACCAATGTTTGATGGAGGTATATTAATTAATGTATTAGGCCGTTTACAGGTATATATCAACTTTTAATTTCAGATTGATAAACAATAAAAATTTTACTATATATTTAACATTTATAGTGTGATGAAGATCCAGTACATCAATTCAATCAAGTTTTTGTATTAAAACCAGCTGGTAATAGTTTCTATTGTGCACATGACATATTTCGTTTAGGTATCCATAACACTTTGTGAGATGTTTTATTTAAATTAATATGTTCTCTGTAATTTTTATGTTGTTCATAATTGATTAACCGGGTTAAGAATATAAGATTTAAACTTTTAATTGAATAGCTCAAAAAATAAAAATGTAAAGCGTCTTTAAGATTATAGTACATGATATAAGTTCAATATTCTTATATATATATATATATATATTTTACAAGATTTTGCTTTAATTATATGTTAACTAATTATTAAGCATATTTAATGGTACTAACAAATTATTTAGATAATTTCTTTTCTTTCTTTACATTAAAAATAAAAATAAAAAAAAATGTAAAATATATTTAATGAAATAAAAAAGTGAATAAAAACTGTTAGTAGTAATATTCCTTTTAATTAATTTAACTCTATAGAAGATAATTTGTGTTTTCTCAATAAGAAAACATAAGTGTTACATTACTGTTAAAATTAATTTATAATTTTCTAAATATTTATTTTTATTTCTCTAAAATTTAAAAATAAATTATATTTTGCAATACTTAAGTATAGTAATTGAAATTACTAATACTCAAATAGGTCTTTAAAGTTATTGCAAAATAGTTAGTAAAATTTTGCAATATTTTGTTGAACAATTTTTTTTATAGGGGGTTACTAAATATTTATTATTTATCATAATCTAATTATGAAACTTTTATGATAAAAATAACCTTTTTTCTATTTACCTCTTTATTTTTATATTTTATTGAGTCAAAGGATTGAAAAACTTGATTTAAATAAAAATGTTTCATTAAAAAATATTATTTTAGATAGATGAACAAATTTTTTTATTGCCAAAAAAAAAAATGAGTTTAATTTTATTAATATTCAAATTACTATAATGTCTAGGTTCATTTTTTGAAAATTGTGTTACTTAAAATTGGGTGAATAATATTCTTATGAATAATGATCATTAAATACTATTAAAACCAACATATATCTTCAAGTACCTCATAAAAAAAAAGTATGCTATCTATGAAATCTCAAGTATATATTTATACTTGATATATGTAAAGTGATTATTTTATTTAATCAAAATAATATTTACAATTTTTTAAGTTATTACTTTAAGTAACATATTTTATTTATTAGATAATGATCACATTAAGAAAATTATTGAATGTAAATAACTTTTTGACCAATAATTCAGAAGATCTTAATATTTTTGTATCTTTTTTTTGTCAAACGAGCAAATTCATGCTGTCTGCCTTTTTTAGAACTACTGTAAGGCATTACTTTAGGGCAGCGGTTCCCAACCTCGGGTCGCGACCCAAATTAGGGTCGCAGAGGTTTTCATGGTGGGTTGCGAAAGAATTTCTTACAGTTTACATATTATATTTTATTATATTATGATTTTAATTTCGGAAAAAAAAATCCCGAAATATTGTGATAATAAAATTATCGAAGATAAAATAATTTTAAATACCTATGTAAACGGATTGGCCCGGGCTGTTCGCGGTCGTACCCTCATAGCGTGGTGTAGCTAGGTACTATACTAGTATACTACTATATGACATAACAGGTATATAATTTCTATTTTTGTTCATAATATATTTCCCGAACGTCAAGGTGCGGTTTGGTGTGTCCTTATCGTAGTTTTGTATAAAATTTGTATTACAAATTTACATATTATATTTATAGTATAAATATAATATGTACAACGTACGTCTGGACGTATATAAGTATTGATAATTTAATGATATTGCGTAATTCTATATTCTTATTTAATATTCAAGTGATTTAACTTTTTGTAATGGCTAAGCGCGCGTTACCGTATAAAGATGTTTTTTTGAAGTTTGGTTTTACAGAAATAAAAGATCGATCAGGATTAGTGCGTCCTCAATGTGTATTCTGCCTGCAAGTTTTGTCTAATGAATCAACGAAGGAAAATAAACTCAAGTGACATCTGAACACTGTTCACCCTACATTGATAAATAAACCATTACAATTTTGGAAGGAACATAAAAATAAAATAAAACGTATGCGTCTTGATTGTCCGTCCAATACACTTACAGTTTCATTACAAAAAACAACAAAAGCATCATTTGACGTTGCTTGGAAAATCGCACGCTCTCAAAAGGCCCATAACATTGGAGAGGAATAGATTAAACCAGCAGCTATTTCTATGGTTAGAACGGTCTGCGGAGATGACATTGCTAACAAACTAGAATTAATCCCACTTTCGGATAACACTGTTAAACGAAGAATAGACCTTATGTCTGAAAATATTTTAAAACATCTAGTTCATCAAGTGATTGCAGCTAATAAATTTTCAATACAAATTGATGAATCTGTTGATATTCAAAATAACGCACCATTAATGGTATTCATACGTTATCGAAGTACTGACGATTTTCGGGAAGAATTTTTATTTTGTGAGCCTCTTCTTACATCGGCAACTGGCTTAGATATTTTTAATGAAGTTGATGGATTTTTTCGGAAAAATAATCTAGATTGGTGTAATTGCGTTGGAATCTGTTCGGACGGTGCAATGCTTGGGAATTGAATAGGATTTTGTAAACGAGTTCAGGGAATTAATTCAAAGGTTGTCATTATTCATTGTTTTTTATATCGTGAAAATTTAGCAACTAGAGCAATTCAGCCAGAATTTTATTCAGTACTTCAAGACGTAATTCAAATTGTCAATTTTATAAAAGCTAGAGCACTAAATTCAAGAATATTCCATGCCATGTGTGATGAGATGGGATCACAGTATGTAAATTTACTTTATCACTCGGATGTACGTTGGCTTTCCCGTGGAAAAATTCTTACCCGTGTTATGTCTTTTTAGGAATACAAATTTTTCTAACGGAAAAAAAACAATCATTGGCTGATAAATTCAATGACGATTCATGGGTTGCTAAATTGGCTTTTTTAGTGATATTTTTGGACGGTTAAATGAATTGAATATTGAAATGCAAGGAAAGAATAGGACAATGATCGACGTTGGTGAAAAAATCTCATAATTCAAACAAAAGCTCGGACTTTGGCAGGAAAAACTATCTCAAGGAAAAATTGCCACATTTGCCCTTTTAAGTGAATTTCTTGAAGATTCAACAAAAGTTACATTAAATGACTTAAAATTACTGCTTCAAAAGTACTTGAACAAATTACAGTTGGAACTCAATCGATATATACCAGAAAACGTAGAGCTCAGTAAATACAATTGGGTAAGAAATCCTTTTGAAGTTTCTGTTCACGAAGTTGGTGAAGACATTTGTGGGTTTCAAGAAGAACTTCTTGACCTTCAAGCCAGTCAAGTCTTAAAAGACAATTTTTCAAGAATGTGTTTGACGCAATTTTGGGCACAACTAAAAGATAAACCGATTGTATCAAGAGAATTCGAAAATGCATTACTACCATTCCCAACCACATACTTATGTGAAGCCGGGTTTTCTACGTTAGTTGTCATCAAAACAAAGTATAGAAATCGCCTTGATGCTCAACACGATATGCGATGTGCACTTTCAATGAATATACATCCAAATATTGAAGAACTCGTGGAATATGTTCAGCATCAAGGAAGTCATTAAGTAAGAGTTAATACAATTATACCATGTCAAATTTGAAACAAATAATAAATTGCTTTTTATAATATTTTATGACGTAAATCACGTATTTTGTTCAGTTTTTTATTAGTATTTTTTAAATTTATTTTATTTAGTATTTGAGGATAGATTAATGTACCTATATATTAACCGATTTTGTGTTAATAAATGAAAGTATTGTCTGCAATTATGATTTTTTTTGTTTTGGGGTCGCCAAAAGTTAAATTTAAAATATTAGGGTCATACTCATAAAAGGTTGGGAACCACTACTTTAGGGAGACAAAATGAAATTGTCCGTGACCAAGTTTTGAACCCATAGCAATGTGTGTCATGGACTGCTGCGTTACCGACTTGGCCACACCGTTCCTCAACATTTTTGTACCCAGACAACAGGAAATTACTTTAAATGGTCAATAACTTCTAAAATTCTAGTCCAAAAGATGTTATTGGCCAGTCATTTTCTTAATTTGATCATTATCCAATAAATTCTAATCTAATAAAAGCTAATCAATTGTAAGTTTTCTCATTTAAAAAATTTAAGTTAACACACTTATAAAGTAAAAGGGAAAAACTAAAAAAAATACTTCACGACTCATAAATTAAGAAAAATATGTAACTAATAGCATTAAAAAATTTGTTAACATTTTTATTTTTGAATTAATTAAGTGGTCGATGATAAAATAAATAATCATCCTATATGTCATACAACACAATGATGTAATATAATATTAAAACATTTATAATTATTTATTTCTTTTTATGTGTACATATAAAGTTACACGTTTCATTAAAATTTTTCATTGGTCCATGTTAATGATATTTAATTAATGATTATGATGTGTTTTAAGTAATGGTGAAATTATAGTGAACATGAATTAACTTAATTTAAGAAAATGTTAAAACCTCTTACATTTATGACGTTTTTAAGAAAATTTCTTCTACAAATTTGATTTTCACATTTTAATATCATGTAATATAATATACTCGTTATATAAAAGTAAAAAAATCAAATGGCTATTATAGAAAAAATGTTTACACTTAATATTTATATTTTAATTTATAATATATAGGTGCTTAGAAGCTATAATTCTGATTTTTAATTATAGCATTATTGGATTAAAATTGTGTTCACTTTTTGAATCTAAAGGAAAGTGATTGAAAAAAATGAGAGTTAATCGGCTGAGCTTCTGAGTGCCTTATATGAAGTATAATCATTTATCTAAAAAACTTTAAATGGAGCAAACCGATTACTCACAAAAAGTTTTGAACAACATTTAATTACTTTACTTATTATACGTACAGTAATAAAGTAAAAATATTATTTTATAAGTAGTATTTACAATAAAAAAATACAAAAATAAATAAAATAAAAATATTAATACTTATGTGTTGGTTTTGTTTTTTCTATTTATAAACATAATTTTTCACCTTTTTAATAATTAATAGTCTACATAAAACCAATAAAAAAAATATAAATATCACAGATAAACAAACTGAAAATACATTGTTTAAATAAATAATACACTAATATTAGCCTAGTTTATAGTAATTATTATGATTTATAAATACTGAACAAAAATAAATTTATATATTCGTTAAATATATATGGCAAGATTTCTAGAAGAATACAGGTGTCACTTCTTCAAATTAAGCAACAAAATGTGGATTGTAATGGCCATGTAAACTTGATTCATCTGCACTATTGTAAATAGACTGTACAATAGTATTATTCTGATGGTTTTCTGCTGAAATTTTAAATAGTAAAAAGTATACTACATTATGAATTAATAAGTTAAATTTTAAAATTTATATTTGAATCATGCTTATAATATTCATTTCTAGTAAAAGCAGTTACTTCTATAAATATTAGTAGACATATACATCTAAGTCAGTAATATTCCAAGTTTTATGATGTTGGTGAAATAATTATATGCATGTAAATTTAACTCATATTACTAATAACACAAGTCTTAAAAAATAATTAGTTAAATAGTTAATTAAAAATTATCCATTTAAGTAAAGATTAATCCCTTCAGATGAATAGTAATTGTAAATAACCAAAAAAGTAGAGTTAAAAAAATCATGCTCTTCAAATTCAAATTTTCTTGAAAATATTCATTTAGAATATTTTATAAAATCAAACTAAATACATCACAACTGTAACAACAAAAAAATCTCCAAAAAAATATTTAATAGAGGGCAAAAATAATAAATGTATTTCATTTATAATAGATAGAAATTATAAAGTATTAAATATTGTAATTTATTTATATTTTAAAAGCTCATCAAAAAATAGGATAATTTAAATAAAATTTGATATTTGCTTTATTTAAATATAATTTGTGTCTTTTAAAATGATACCAATCAAATAAAATTATGATTAAGTTATAACTTAGTTTAATATTACACCTATCAAATTTAAAGATTTGTAATTTAATATTTTAAAAAATATTTGTATTTATATTATCATATAATAGGGTGGTAACAAAGTTCTTAAGATAAAATTACTATTCATGAAATTTTTATAAGTGAGTTTATTTTTTTTATTAATCACTGCAAAATAAATGTATAAATTAGAAAACAAAATTGTTTAATTAGGCGTTAAGAAATTTATTTTTACAAATATTGACACATAGTAAAATTTATAATCTAGAAAAATATTACCCTTAATTATTGTATTATACAGGGGTGGATCCAGAGAACTATGAAAGAAAAACAATTCCACCATAATAAAAATAATATTTTTTATTTATTTAAAACCAGAATGCACATCTATAAATAAAATTACCTTATTAACAAAAAGAAATGATCTGTATACGCAACTGTTTCCATTATTTTTTAAATTAAAAATTCAAATCAAAAAAAAATATTTCACTACCATATACAGAATGATAAGTTTATCATAACAACTTGATTAGTCACAAAATAAATACAATATTTAAAAAAAATTAGGGTTTGTTTTAGTAACATATTTTCTAATTTATCAGCTATTAATTACTTTTTAGAATTATTCCTCATAAGTGTCAACTTTATTATTATTAATGTCAACATACATATTTAACTAGCTTATAAAATAAAAAATAACTGGTCAATAACGACTTTTGGAACAATCATTCAAAAATATTTTTCACAAATATAAAAATCTCATTTTTATACCCAAATGGGAGAAAAATGCAAACATGTTACAATAGCAGCAACTTGTTTTACATCCAGACTATTTTAAAATGCTAATAACTTCTGAATGATTTTTAATAAAATTTGTTACTGAACAGTTATTTTGTATTTTATAAGCTAGTTAAATGTGTATGTTGCGATATCAAAAAATAAAATTGACATTTAAAATGATAATTCTAAAAAGTTATTAATAAATTAAACTGGTAAATTAGAAAATATGTTACGAAAACAAACCAATATTTTTTTCTTAATATTGTATTTATTTTGTGATTAATCGAGTAGTTTATGATAAATTGATCACCCTGCATACCATACAAATACAAAAGACATTTTTTTATAGTGAAAAACCAGCAAAAGTATGGTATAACACCTACATATATAAAGGTAAAAAGAATTTAAACATAGCAAATATAAAATGTTAAGATTTTTAAAAATTTAATTTGTTTTTTCTACAACAACCACACAAGCACATCACATCACAATTTAGTCTAAAACTTACAAAATATGAACACGAAATTAAAACCTACTAAAATAAACAATACATAATATTAAGCTTGAAGTAAACATAAGGGTAAATTTTTTTAAGAAATATGCATAAAAGCATAATAAATAGTAAATTATTGCAAACCCAAAGAGACAATACATGAACCATTACAGCAGTTATTAAATAAGAACCAGTAAAATAAACAATAAAATAAATTAATAACACAATAACAAAAAAAAATACATAAAAAAAAGTGTTCGACTAGGTTGTTTAGAAATTTGTTTATGAAGTCTTATAAAAAAATAAAACATATTGTTTAATTAATATTGGCTAACAATAGGAGTGTAGTTTGCCCAACCTGGAGTTTCAGATTCGGCTTGCTCTTTATCTTCTATTACATAGTATGCCGTAAAAAAGAAAAATAGACCTCCTAATATTTCAATAAAACTTGTTATGAACAAAGCATACTGTAAACTGTGGAAACTAATTTTGTCATTGTTCTTGTCATCTTTTAAATCAATATTCACTAAAGTTATTGAAGTAAGCAGAACTGGTATAGCACCTTTTGTAAACAACTTTTTCAGCATTTCTGAAATCTAAATAAAATTATTTTTACAAGTTCCTATAATTTTACATTAACTAATCATTTAATAGGATAAAGAACCTAATATTTGATTTATTATCATCCAAAAGGATTTAAATAAATAATTTTTACATACCACTCCAATAAGATATGGACTTCCTGCATCACCAAAAGCGTGTGATATCAATATTTGAAAAGCTTCAGCAGTAGACCGTCTAATGGGACTTACAACATACTGGAATAAGAACAGTATTTTTAACATTGTACTTAATTCAAATTTAAAGTTCAAACCAACCAGTAATATATCAGCTACTATCGACCAATTTAGATTAATTGATACTTGACCAAAAAATATCAACACTAAAACAACAACATAGTATTTATCTGCTAATGCTAAGCCCAAAAATAATAGAGGCGCTGATAAAAGTAAACCACCAGCACAAATTAATGGATCTGCTTTTGGATAAGAAATTTTGAATCGTTGTGAAATATATGAACCTAAAGGTACACCAATTAAACCAGCTACCATAGCTATAAGTCCAAACTTAAATGATACACTAAAAATATATAAATATTTAATTGATACGCTTAAAATATTTTCATAAAATCTTACCTGTCTAATGTTACGTTTTCATAACCTGGTTGTAATTTTAGTCCGTAGTACATAATTTTTGGACCCCACCAGGCTAAAGAACCAGTTACAAAGGCAACACAGGTAAATCCAGCAGTTGATAGCATAAAACTTTTGCTATAAAATAATATACATTTCAAATTATAGTTACTATAGAAATCATTAAATACAAAGTTATTTCATACTTTTTAGTAAGTAATTTAATATCTTCAAACCATGATGTTGTAGATACATGAGTATAACCTTCACTTTGCCCTCGCTCTGGCTCTTCCATACTAAATAAAATTAATATGACAGCAAGTAATCCAAGAATGGGTGTAACTCGCAACCCCCAATGCCAACTACCTAACATTTTTGCAGTTTCTGAACCAATAATATAGCCCAAGCCACTAAGAAAAATAATTTTTTATCAATTATAATTAATAATAACAATCAATTTATTATTAATTTATTAAAACTAAATAAGGCTTAAAAACATTAAGCACATTTTCAAATTTTAATTTTACCTTCCTACTGGGATAGCAAAATAAAACAAGGCCAACATTTTAGATCTTAAGTCTTTTACAAACATATCACTAATAATAGTTGGAGCAATTGTTGAATAACTAGCTTCTCCAATACCCACTAAACTTCGGAAAAATAAAAAAAAATAATAATCCTGCAAAACGTTAAGAAATAAAATTTAAAAAATAATCATTTTTATCAAACTTATAAACTTACGTTCATAAAAGAACCTATTAAAGTTGTTAATGACCAAAGAAATACACCAAACGCCATAATCAGTCTTCTATTGTATCTATCACCCATGTAGCCAAATACTGGGGCAAATATCATATAACTAATAACAAATACTGTTTGTAATAATCCACCTTTATCATCACCAATTGAAAAACTCTTTTGGATGTCATCCAGTATACCTAAAATTTGTATTTTAAAATTTTAAACTTCACTAGTAGTTTTTTGTTTAAGAAAAACTGGTTACGGAACGTTTTTAATAGAAAAATGATTTTTTATCATATTTTAAAAGTAAACATAACTATTTTACTAAATTATATTATTAGTCATCAATGTATCTATTATTCAAAAACTAGTTGATTTAAATCTTCTTTTCTACTAAAAGCCTTGCCTTGTTGTTGCAAGTCTGGTTAACCATTCTTCGCTGTTAAATGCTAGTCTTTTCACGTCTATGTATCCACTACAGTCAGCTTGTCTTATCATTTCTTCTATATATGTTTTCCTCGGTCTGGCTTTACCATTGTATCCATTTATTCGTCCTTCAAATATATTTGTCATAAACAAATTGAGCCTCAGTAGGTGACCAAACATATTTCCGCTTCTTTCTTTTATGGTGTTTAACGGTTTCCTTTTTCCCCCTATTTTATAGGTTATTACATCTATGTTACTTTTCATTTCTGTCCAGCTGACTTCCAGCAATCTTTGCCATGTCTATCTTTCCATGGCTTCAACTTCTTCTTGTCTTGTCTATTGATGGTCCATGTTTCACAACCATATAATAATACGCTCCATACATAGCATTTGACAACATTTTTTCTCATATTTATATTAAGTTTTTTGTTTGTAAGTAGCTTCCTTTTTTACTTAAATGCTCTCTCTTTGCCATAGCTATTCTTTGTCTAATTTCTATTGAGCATCTACCATCAGTAGTAATCGTACAACCTAGGTACCTAAATTGTTGGACTTGCTCTATTAAGTTATTATCTATTTCCAACTTCACTAAAGGAATTTTTTTTACTTTAGTTTTAGTTTTATTTGTATTGGTTTAAATATTAAGAATAAAATAACACATATGAGATATTTAATAATTATCAAAAATAACGGAATTTCAAACAATTGTAATGTCAAATAATAAAATTTTTTTCATTTAACATTGAAACATAACCTGAAAATTTAAAAGATTAGAACAACTGTTTCATAGATTGTGTGCATAGTTGTAGTTGGTAGTATCCAATATTTTCTTTTTAAGGAAATTCATAACCAATTTTATTACTCAAGCTCCTATTGATGTAGTCAGAAGGAAGACCACAAGGGATATATCCCTCCATTGACAACAATATTCATCTCTAAAATAAAGTGACAATAAAAAAAAATGGGTCCAAAATATAGAATTTTATAGATATATTTACGAGGCCCCGACTGCGCTACTGTAAGCTACATATTAATTATTCGTACGTTTCAACTTGCATCCATACATAGTCGATTTTTGATATAATTATTCTTTGGAACAATTTTTATTTCAAAACAAGTTGACATAAGCGAGGTGAGATACTTAAGTGAAAATATTTTGAGAATAAAGATAACACAAAAATAATGAGAAAGCAGCATAATTAAACAGAAGAGAAAGGAAACTATCCAGATTCATTTAGCAATAACATTATCCGAAATTATGTTATTACCTTAAATATATTCTAATAAAATTATTATCACAAGCAGAAATAAAATACAAATATTGGACTAACTAATTATATATTTTAATATTTTTACTCCACCTTAAATTACTTCTAATTTTCTAGATTGCTTAACATTTTTTTTGGATGCGGGCTACCCCTCCAAGCCTCGACCCATTTCCGTGAAGGGAATATTAATTTCGTCTTATACAGGGTGTTCAGTAAGTCAGGAAACGGTTTTCTATTGTTCTCATTGTTTGTAACAATGAGAACAATAGATACCCGTTTCCTGACTTACTGAACACCCTGTATATATATATATGAAACTAAATATATAGTTGATACAAAGAAATTTCCTACAACACTCACACGAAAAACCCTTTCCCTAGCATATTATTTTAAAATGTATGCGGATACATATATTTAAAAATAACAATAATTTAAAATAAATATAAATTATAATTTTTCAATTCATAATTCATAAGTTTTCTTATAATATTAAAATATCAATTTTGAAAATAATTTTATTTCACGTCGACAGCCTTCATTAATATTACGTTTAAATCTTATCAAGGAATTTAATTAAATTTGAGGCTAAACAGCTTTAATAAATTTCATATCCTTTCTTGAAATTTTATTATTTTTAACTAGTAATATATCAATTGTCATTAAAGTCTAATAGAACAGTATATTTGATTCTGGTTCAAAATAATGAAGTTATTCTTACATTAAATTGTTATAATTCTTTTACTAATAATGGCATCCAACAATCATCCGTTTAAAAAGATTAGAGTTAACAATTAAACAATAAGAAGGATAAAATGTTTAAGTGTAAATAATGAGTTCATGAACCTTAAAAGGAGTGCAACCAATTCTAAACATTCATCCTCAATAATAGAAATTATAGCTCATATATGGTGGCAAGTACCAACAGCCTAAATTATGTAGAGCACGAATACTATTTTTATTAAATGCAGCAGTCTTTTAATTTTATTTAATGTAACTTGTACTTTCAATGATGATACTATAATTATAATGCACTACTTCATTCCTCCTTCAATATTATAATAATTTACGTAACAATACAGTTAAAACATCTCGGTTCATTTCACTTTAACTACTTGGTTAAATTTAAATGTTAATACACACACTATTTTTAGTAATATACCAGATACTATTTTCAAGTACTAAAATTTCCATTAAGTAAACAGTAAGTTTTTTCTATTTAAATAAATAAAGATCAATTTATGGCACAAAAACTGAAACACGGGATTTTTAACCCTTATTATTATTTTTAAAGTATGTATCATTATATATGCAATAAAAGTTATAAGAGTTCATCGATCACTAGTGTCATAATTCCAACTTTTTTTAATAGACTAACAAAAAATTATTATTTTAATATATGATACGTTATCATTATTTTGGTCTTGAAGAAAATTAAATACTATGTAGTCCCATTTTTTGGAGTATACCACTAGATGGTTTATAGAGGTCATGGACCCTAGTCCTATAGCTTTAAGCGCCTCAGATTTTCGATTAAAGTTCAGCATAAATAAATATAGAGTTCGAACAATGCTTAAAATATATTGATCTTATTTAAACTTTGGACAAGGTCCCTTACAATATCTTATTCCAGACATATAAAAAGAATAACCTTAATATGAACATTTTTTTAAAATTATGTTAAAGCTCAAATTATTTACGTTACGTTTTTTATACTTCCTTATTTGATTATTATTGTATTTTTTAATTACATGCAACAGAAATTATACTTTATAAAACAAATTTTTAACTGTTATAAAAAAAATAACATAAAAAATATGTTTCAAATACAATATTTTTAAAATGTAAAATACATTTTTAACTAGGTATTAATAATACTTATAATAAAATTTAATGAACACGAAAAGAATAAAAATAATTATTTTAGAGTAATTTTTTTGTTTTTGACAATTTAATTTAATTGTTTACTTTTTTGGAGTTTTAAAGTTTTTAAGTACGTTTTTTAATGTTTTAATTTTAAGGAATTTAAGTTTGTACCGAAATTATAATAATAAAACATTAATAAAATAATAATAACTCAGCTGAAGGTTATTTACTTTATGAAAATGTAATATAATGACGTTTTGTTAACAGCAGAAATATTTTTTTTCGCTGTAACTAATACCGTAAAATTAAGATAAGCACAATCACTCGAAAAATATAGAAATGAATAGGGGAAAAGACGGGTCATGTCACATTACCAAGAATATTATCAGCAAGTAGACTTCGTAGAAAGGATATTCGAATAATATTAAGTGCACACACATTGAATCAAACTTTAATCAAAATTTTAATAGCCCCAAATAAATAACGAATATGGTTGGATTAGAATAAATATTATCATCGTTAGGTATAATGTGCTATATAATTAAATTATATATTTTAATGTTTACTGTGTTAAATTGATAAATTATTACTATTATTATTATTACATTATTATTAATTAAAAAAAATTAATAAATTAAATTTTTTGTGCATGAACTATCAAAATCAGAATTTTCATGGACAGCTATGAAAGACGCACATTATGATAACGCCAATACTTTCTCTGTTTCGCTATGTAGCTAAACTTTACTTCATCATCAAATATATCACTTTCATTTATTTAGTCAGAATCTTTTATAATATAGAATATATTATAAGGCAGATATCTTTTCGAAAATTTATAAATACAATAAACAAACTATGTAACTCAATAATTAAGTTTAAAATTTGTAATAAATCAAAATTATTTTTATTCTTATCTAATTGTTTGAGTAAACATCTATTTGCAGTAAGAATAATAATTTTTAAGTTAATTATTTGGCATGGAGAACTAATTTATTTAATTAGTCTGCTGAAGGTTAACTACTATGACATTTTTTGAACGACATTAATTTTAGGACAACTTTTACTTTATGTTTCAATAAAGTAGTTGAGTATACACATGAGAATAAAAAACAGAACTATATAATTTAGTATTTTATTTGATTTTAATAATATAAATAGATATGATAATTGTACACAAAATTACTTACAAAATAATGTAAAGTACATAGATATTTTTACCATAACACCTTCTGCATTGAATTTATTCTTAAGTTGCACTGAATATAATAAGTTGGCAAAAGCAAGAAACTCATGTAATCCATTAAAAACATCAAAGAACCATTGCTTTATACTAATACTTTAATAAATAAGACATACCCGATTTTTGGTTTAAAAATAATTACAACACTTCACAGAAGATTATTTTTTGAGTATCAAAGTTATAACTGTGATATTGTAAAGTATAACAAAAGTAGACTAAACTATTAATAATGAATTATTTTTTCAAAAAAATTGATTAGCTTTTATTATGAAAAATCCATTAAGATTTTCTTAAAGTATAGCACCAATAGAAAGAATTAACTATACTAAAATTCTATTTTATTTAAATGGCCATTAATAACATATATATACAATAAAATATAATTGTAAGATACTTCAATTCTAAATATATTAAAATATTATACCCAAATTACGCCACTTCCTAAAATTATTAAAACACGTATGAACGAGTAAAACATAACAATATTGTCACTGATAAATTTTTAAAATTACTCTTAGAATATGTTTGTTTATTAAAATAAGCCTTTAAATAAAACCTATACAAGTCAAAACTCCGATTTCTTCTCTCACAGACATTAAGCCATATCACATAAAATTTAAAAATAATAAAAAATGTAGCTATTTCCGGTAGTTAAAAAGAGACCGACATCATAAAACTTAATTGTATATAACATAACACCCGTTTAACATAACAACAATGTAAAGTGAGAAAAAATATATCACACCAGCTTAATACACGAAATCTTTATAACATAAGCAATGCAATTAAATTTTTTTACTAAAAAGTGTTACTAGAAATAAATTTTGATATTTAAAATATAAATAATAATATTAAAATTTATAATTTTGATATGCAATTTATATTTTAATTTATAAAAAACTTATAAGTAAATATTTTATTATGAATTAATAATTTGTTTATTAGAAAAAGATTTTTCAAGTATTCTCTGTACTTTGATCAATAATATGTATGAAAATAATAATAGTCCTATAGCAATCATATTTTACTTTAAATATTAAATTATTATTATATTATTAAATTTTTTATATTATTAAATATCAAGATTTTTATTTTTATTTATGAATTATCTAGCAAAAAAATAAAAAAGTATCGTGCATCAACGAATTTTTAAAAATGAACAATTAATCAACAAATATTATTTGATTTACTATGTTTATTATAGTAAATCCTTGTTTACTGAAGTTATCTTTATTGACAAGAATCGGGTTATCATTGGATTTTCAGTGACTTGTTGACGGATATAGAGTTTATTATTATGCAATAATTATGCATAAATAACAACGTTTAATTAATGTTTTATAGTTGCACACAGATGAATAATGAAAATGAATTGTTTTTCGTTAAAAAAATAATAATAAAATATATCCAACAGAAATAATATCAAGGATTTTTGTATAAAAGCTAAAAATTAATCCAGTAGAACTCATTACTATGACCTCAAATTTTAGATTATTTTATAAATACTAATCTTTGTTAATGAGAGAACAACATCAGTTGTTGAATTCATTATTTGTTTAATAAATTGTAATTTATTTGATGGAATCAGGTATGCCTCTATAAATTAATAATATATCAAATAATAAGTACATTCATTTAAAATAATAAGACTTTTAAAAACCAACTTAACTCCCTACCCAACGAAGAAATTAGTGGTCAACACCACTAAAATGAAATCACAACAAATCGCTTCGAATTCAGCTACGTGTAAAAAACAGCTATGCAAAAAAGAATCAATCATCAGTTATACAGCGTATAAGTGTTTGTCATCATATAGTTCTGAATATATTTGTGGTACTCATTAAAATTTTCGATTTACTTAGCGAAAGAAAATAAAATTTACTTAAACGGAGTTATTACAGAATGCAAGACAATTTAAAGTATTTTATATTTATTTAAACATAATTATGTATCTCCATAGTAGTACAATAATTACTTAACTGTTTACTATATTTGTTCTTAAAAAGTAATTGGAAAGTTTTATTTAGCAACTTTATGCCCTCCTTAATAACAAACATGAAAAGCCAAATCATTAAATAATATGTTAATTAGTTTTATACTCGTTGAGTTTTTACATAAATTTAAAATTTCTGAAAAAATACTTTTCAAAACTTCAAGCATAAAATTTTTTCAGTCATAAAATATAACAGTAATTACCTAGATTAATTCAAGGTAAAATTATAATTTTTTGAAATGATTATTCATTATAACAAAAAAAAAACTAATTATTACTGTGCACAGTATATTGTAACACGACTAATTTTAATGTTTTTGCTTCTTAGCATAGTCGTATAATACTTAATGATAATCTTTCCTTTTATAAGTTTAGGGTAAATGTCGTAAAGTATACTCAATAAAAGAAAGAGTGATGTGTACGTGTTACTAAGACAACCCGTTACAAAACATCATATCATCGACTTCGAATATTAATGTTCTAGATACAATATTAACACCCTCTCGACTAATACTAAATCTGTCCATAGTTGATATTGATAGAGCAAAATATCTCCCAAGTCGACTTGTTTGAATTTGATAATTACTTTTAAGCATGTTGTTATACCGTTGCGAACAATGCCATCAAAATGTTACCAATTAAATAATTAGATATTTTTTTAATTTTCTAGAGTAGTACATATTTATATATTTTTTTCAAATGTCAGTAAGTATAAAATAAATAATCGTACTCATAAAAAAAGTTATTAGTGAAAACTTAATTTAAAAATAGACAATATAATGCATGTAAAGAAAATACATAATTTATTTAAAGTCAATGCCTTCCTATTACTTGACAATTACACATACGGCAAGTATTTCATGTCAATGAGTTAAACATTTATACTATCGATTTACATAACAAAAAACAAGAATGACAAACGAGTGATTATATCGTCATACAGAATGTTCAGATCTGACTAATAACGTTTATAATAGTGATGGTCATTTTCGAATATTTTAAACTATCGAATAGTATTCGATAGTTTAAAAATTTTTAGTGTGTTTTTAGCATAAACTATCGTATAGTTTTTAAAACTACTCGAATAGACTATCGAATAGTTTAAAAAAAATATTCGAATGAACTAGCGAATGGTTTCAAGAAATATTCGATTAGTTCTATCAATAATTTTTATTAAGTACACTTAATTATAATAAGAAGATAATTAACGAATACTTAAAATAAATTATTATACAATTAATAATAGTAAAAAGTACCATTTTACTAGTATTTCAAAAGTTATATCATTTTAAAAAATGAACTGGGGTGAGTCACAAGTATATATTAAGGTGGCTCTTATTTTATTAACTTTCATCGATCGATCTTCATACCCGCCAATTTTGTCTTTTATTATATAAAAATTATTTGTGTAAAATTTGGTTTTGATAACTTACCCTCATCAGGGTTGAAAATTCGCTCAAAAAGATAATTTTTCAGTTTTTGATTATTATTTTGAAAACTAACCACTTAACGTAACAATGTATAGAATATAAATTATAGATTTTAATATTTTCTTCTAAAATGGTATTTACAAAAATTTTCTAAAATAATTTTTATTTGCTCAAAAAAATTATATAAAAAAATAATTTGCTAAAATTAATTTTTTGAATATAAATCATTTTTAATTTTCGAAATAATTATTTTACAACAAAATGTTTCGTAAAAAAAATATGTGAAGTATTATTTTCTAAAATATTGGTCTTATGTAAAATTATAGTCAGATTTATAGTTTAGCTGTTTTAATAACACAAAAAATCTAAATAGGATTGTTTAAAACTGTTTATTCAGGTTACTACGATTATAAATAGGATACAATTAATAATAAAAAAATAAGTGATAGGCATTTTCAAATATTTTAAACTATTCGAATTGTGTTTATACCACTGAATATTTTATTTTTAGCATAAACTATCAAATAGTTTTAAAAACTATTCAAATTGTGAATATATTGTGTAACTATCGAATATTTTTACTATTCAAATAGTTTTTGAAAGACTATCGAATAGTTTGATAGATACTATTCGATATTTCCCATCACTAATCAATTCGTTGAATTTTCTTGTTTAATAATTATATCATTAGAGACTTTCAAAGAATATTTTTATTATTTATGATTAATAAGAAAAAATAAAAATTTGATGTGTATGTAGTGCGGATGGATTCAGTCCACATTGGAGTACATTTATTCCGCTCGAAATCCATACCCACTGTCTTAAAATGCTTGTAATTCAATGAGTACTTGCCCTATAATTGTTATTAACCGATCAACATTTTTTGAAAGGAATGACTTAAGAATGACTATTTCAAAATTAAAAAAATATATTTTTTAATAAAAATGTCAACAAAATAATAATTTGAAAAGTTATAAACGTTGTAAATTAAGTTTGTGAGACCCCTGGATTCAGAGTGATTCCTTAACTACATCTCATTAAATATTACGACTAATCGTGATTTTATTTTTTAACTAATAATGGTTCTTCGTTTTAGCTACTTTACTAGAAAAATAATTTTTTGCTACCATCCCTTAACGTTGAACTCATATTAACATTAGATTTCCAAATAGCAATCCTCAATTTTTTATATCAACAGATTCATGCTTAAAAGTAAATAAAAAATAAAACTATCGTTAAAAAACATTCTTATATTATTCAATTTTCAATGAATTACAACTGTTTAAAGCTTAGTGGCATTCAGAAATGATAGTTTTAAAAAAAGGCGTTATTATCATGCCATACATTGATAAAAGCAACCAGTCCATAGAAACATGAAACTGTATAACTTATCACTTTGTTACGAATCTGTAGCACCTAAAGGTTTACGATCTAATAAAGATGCAGTCTTGTAAAAATAAGTACTCTTTTTTCTGATCTCTCCTAAACTTTAAAATAGTTGTAATTTATTGAGAATCAAATTTTCTTTTAACTGAATGATGTGAAAAAACAATGGAAATAGGTAGCCAAATTAAAATCTAAATTTAATATGAGTTCAGAGTTAATGGATGCAACAAATTATTTTTCCTGTGAATCAGCTCAATCAAAGAACCATTATTGTAAAAAATAAATAATAATGATTAGTTCTAATATTTTTAAAGATATTTTGTGAGGCATAATTTTTTAGAGAATCACACTGTATCGAAACAATACCATTCTGAAATTAAATATGTACCAGGTATATCGTGAGTAAAATCTAGTAATACCTAATTCAAAAGCATATAAACAATTATGGTAAATTATTAGCGTAAAGGTTATATCACAATTTAATTAATTAATCATTACTTAAATATAATTTATCGTCCATCAAGAAAATTAATTATAATAATAAACAATTTTAAACGTATATTTAATGCTGTCTTTGAAATATTATGTTAGCATAACTTGAGTATATGATAAAATAAATGTTTACAGTATTAATAAATAACGATTACAGAAAGGCCACTCAGTCAATAACTTCGAGAAAAAATTCATTTTTTATCTTAATTAATTGCAAAATTATCATATATATCAACAATTTTTAAGTTTTTTAAAAATATTTAAGTAGCAACAAAAACAAAATTCCTAGACATCCTATGTCTTATCTCTAATGATATTTTTAAAAACACAGTATTAAATATACGGTCAAATTTATGATTTTAATTCCGACATTGATAAAAATATATATTAGTATCACATATAATAATCACATATNATTCCGACATTGATAAAAATATATATTAGTATCACATTCTTTAAGAATTACATATCTCCTTTTGTCAAAGTATTCATATGTCTACTATAAAGATATTACCATAAACAAATTGTATTATTACGTATTTTATACTTAACAAACACATCAATAAGATATTACCGTTATTTGAATGGATTTAAGGTACTACAAGTAAATTTATAAAATACTTTTAAGGCAAATTATACGAACTTATTGATTTACACTAAAAAAAAAAACCATAATAAAAGTTTAACGCCTATTTAACTATTTAAGAATTATGTTGAACTTAAATATGTATTATAGATTTACTAATGCTAATATTATTGATATACAGAAATAAACGAAAAAAGCAAAATAAGTTAAATATTTATTTTAAAAAAAAAGGTAGCACAGTGGGGTATATATAAAAATTATATAGATTTAGTTATTTTAAAAAAAGTTATGGCAGTTTTAAATAAAAAAAAGTCAAAAATTACTGATTTATAAAATTGTAATTTTTTTGGAGATTTCCCTTATTTAAGACTGAAAATTTTTCATTTTTTAAGGGCAATGTCTTCAATTAAATACGATTTGTGATCTATTGACGAATTGTTAAAAGAAATCGGTCCAGTTAGAGCTGAGAAAAAGTAGCAACAGACACAAAAAAAACACACCATAGTAAAATTAATACCTTTTCAGCATCGCATCGAAGCTAATAATTCAAATAGCTTATAATTAGAAATCAGTAGCGAATATAGAGATAATTAAAATCGGATTTGTATTTACAAAAATAATAAATAATGAACAGTGGAGTGGAGTTGAGGCATTTTTTAAATGAGTATTGATTGATATTTAACAGTGATTAAATTTACAGATTAATAAAAGCGTATTTGTAAAGCATTAAAAAAATTTAACGAATACGGAGTTTTCCACCTTGGTTTACTAATTTGACCATATAAATTAATATTAAAATTAGTAAAACACAGTGGGATGCCCTCCTATGCCGAAAATGACATAGGTTTTAACTTTAGAGGTTGATTACTCATAGAGAGTAAGTCACCGAAACATATTTTTTTAATCATATATTACATTAGACAAGTCTTAACTTAGTTGCATTCTGTTACTAGACAAGATATTACAAGATCCAAAAAATGTTGACAAAAATTATAATGTTTGGTTTTAATAACTCCTAAAAATCGAAATTTAGTATAAAATTTTTTCCATTTTAATGTAAATTATAATGGTTATGATTTAATTCAGGATTGAAAAAAGTTTGTTTTTTTGGAACATTATAAAAAATTGGAAATAAAATAATTTGATGATAGTTATGCCCCCCTCAGTGCTTTGGTTATTGACAGGATTTTCAAAAAATTTGTTTCGAAAGTAAGAAACTTATTATAAATATTACCACTGAAAATTTTATTTTGATTCAAGCATAATTAAAACAAAACGGTTTCATATCCACCAAAAATTACATTACTTTCGACTTAACAGCCGAATATTCATAGAAGATAAGTCATTAGAACGTCTTTATTTTTTTATCATACGGTATACAAAAAAAAAATCTTTAATTAGATTTAATTTTGAATGTTGTTACATTGTTATGTAAAACACTTCAAAATTTGCTAATTTTACTAAAAATTGTATAATTTTAGACTTAAATGCCCAAAAACTCTTGGAAATCGTGATGTCAAATAAATTTGTTTTTTCATCATTAAGTATATAGTATTATCTATAAATTAATGTAAGTTTAAAGAAGGTAAGTTTATCAGAACATTATCAAAATTTTAAATGAAAAAAATGTTGATATGATTTTTAAGCTACCACAAAATTTTTGTTAATGATTCGATTTTCAAAAAAAATATTTTTATTAAGGCAAATGTATAAAGTACTATCAATAAAAGTCCAGTAATAATCCGTCCATTTTTCAAAAAGATATTTCAATGTAAAGTGAAAACTAAAAATATCAAAACTGACTGTTTTATAACAACTTTATTTTTTTTGTACGTTTCTTTTCATTGCCGGGCCTGAGTTTGGGTTGGGTTGTAAATTTTTGACGTAACGTTTAGTAAAATCGATTCAGTAGAAATATTAGCATACTGAACAAAAAAAGAAATTTACAACCAAGTTAAATCAGAAGTTTTTCAACCACGAATCGAAGTTAAAAAAGCAAAGACAATGTAATAATTATATAAATAAAAATATATCTAGCTTGATATAGTAATAAAATTGTTAAAGTATAAACAGACAGTGGACTAATCTACTGCAATACTAGGAAAATCATAGCGAGTCTTGTTGGTGATGAACAATTAAAGAAGCTTTTGTTTTTTTAATAAAATAAAATAGCATACACTGGCACTACACTCCTTAGTACAGACTGTATCTTTAAAGTACTTACACACTAGGCATTTTAAACGCACGCAATTAATTAGTAGCATCATTCTAGTTTTGTTCAAAACGGTGAAACTTTTAAGCAAGTCAAGTCGTGGATTTTTCCTATAATGGATTCTCAAAAAATTTGAAGACAGTTTTTTTGATAAAATAATAAAATAGAATACAAAATAATATTTCTGTCTAATTTTTTCAGTCTATTTTAAAATCATATCAAGCAATTATCTACTTCGCCGCTCTCAATACGATGTTTTTCCTATTAATTTGATAGATCCAAATTCTAACACCGAAAAAAATGATTAAAGTTACCTAAATAAAATTCGATTTTTAATTTAAAAATAAGTAAAATTTTCATAATTAAATGAAATTTCAATTAAAGACAGTTCGTTTATCATTTACTTCATATTTTTACACTAATGGATCATTAGCTTTGTATATTTAATCATTAGAAATTATTAAATAAACAAAACAATATCAAAATAACTATAAAAAAAAGGAATTTTAAATCGAAACAAATACAATTTTTTACGGTTATGATTCCCCCACGCCTTTCATTTGTCATTACTCATTAATAAATAAAAAACATTCACAATGACTCAGATTTAATTTAATCGTCATTATGAAGACAAGTAAAATAAACCCGTGGGCGAATTTGATGAAACAGATGACCAAATCCTATTTTATTTTTCATCAAAAATCACGAATTAAATTTTCACATAATTTGTTTCCATCAATCAAACTTAGTTTTAGCAAAATTAAAGTTGTAATTAAACTAATAATTTTTTTTAAATCTTTTGATAAGACAAATACAAAAATATTAAACTTTATTTAAAAATGAAAACAAATTCAAATTACACTTAATTTTGTTTTAAAAAAAATTACAATATTTAAAAAGATATTCAAAGTTAGGATTCATTTTTCTTTCTTATGTAATTCATGTTAAATGATCAATATTAAATCCTTTTATTTCCCGAACTATGCTACAGAGAATGGTAGCCCTCTTTCACATATTAGGAAGTCCAAGATGGTTCTTGGCTAATTCGTGTTAGAACAAAAAAATGCTAATAACAATTTAGCTCACGTAAGATAAATTAAGGAGTGCTAGTAGTGACTATTGTATAAAAACCTACCCTTATCCACGCCCATTTATGTGTATACTACAAAGTAAAACACTTATAAAATTTAAATATGATAAAATTCTAAGAATTTTATTTTTATAAAGTTCTTTACTCTTCGTTGTAAAGTGACAAACACCCTAATATGATTTACTCTATACTATTTGATAGTCTGACTATCAATTAATAATGATCTTAAAATTTATAAAAATTAAAATTACCTGCAATCGTATACCTATCCATGTAGTTGATGAGATTGACAAAACATAGTATGATGACTGTAATTTTTTGCTTTCCAGTAATGCTTCTACCGTTAACCACTTCATCGTTCATAAGATGTTGTTGGGAATTATTATTAGGATTATTGGGAGCGGACGGTTCGGCATTCATTATTTGTAATACGGTTTTATTATTGATACGATGATTGAGCGCTTGAGCCGGCATAACAAAAAATCTAAAAAAATTAAGTTAAACAACCGTTAAATATAAACCTAAACGGGTCTAAGGACATAGTTGAATGTCACTGTAAAAACACTTAAGGGTCGGCACTCAGCTTGTAACAGTTACTAAATTAAGAGTTGAGACTTGCAACAATCGACTATCAGCTATTCCAACTCTGATATCATAACACGACAACAATCCATGCCTGTTTGTTATTAAAACGTGCAACGTCACTTGTGACCAGACTATATTTTACAGTTTGTGCAACATTGTAAAATCGAAACTCCCACAATTATCCCATTCATTTTAACGGACAACTCAAAAATGCATTTTTTTAAAACTTAATTTTATGGTGTGTCTTTATAATGGAGATAATCCAAAAGCGTATATAAAGATTTTGACAGGATTTATTAGTACATAAACCCTTTAAATCCTTTCTTACCTATGTCCCTGGATTTTACTCAAAAATATATCAAAAAAAATCATAAATCATATTTATTTGAAGATATCAGTGACATAGTTTGAATAAACTACTATCAATTTTTATGATAAGGGAAATGTCCCAAAAAGATTCAATTGTTATATCGTTTGATATTAATTTTTTTATCTTTCACTTTATACTGAAATTTATATTTATATTGAAAGTTTTTGAAAACTACAGATTTTATAGCAATTTTAAGTAAAAAAACTTGAAAAAATTTCGAAAATTAGCGATTTTTAAATTTGTAATTTTTTTGGAGGTTTCCCCCATTTACGGGAACGAGGGAATTTTTTTCAATTTTGAGGGTAATGTCTTCGACTAGATACAATTTGTGATCTTTTGACGTATCATTGAAAGAAATCGGTTCGGTGAGAGCTGAGAAAAAGTGGTAACAGAAAAAAAAAAAAAAAAAAACACATCTTAGTAAAACCAATACCTTTTCAGCTTCGCATCGAAGCTAAAATTATACTGATTTGGTCATTTTTGATAAAGTTATAACAGTTAACAAAGTTATAAGTTTATACACTACAAGAAACTTTCATTAGAAACAAAATTATACCATTCTAAATCAACTTTTCGCGATGATTTCAAATGTGTAATTAGACTTTTTTTATCACTTCTAAGTTTTATTATTATTAAAAAATAGTATTTACATAAAAAAAAAAATAATTAAGAACAAAAAAAAATTATTTAAAATTAATACTGATTTTGATTATTAATATGTTAAAAATAAGGATTATGACATATTCAACCTATTTTTTTAATCGTTTAAAGTTGATTTTTGTGAATGTTTATAATAAAAAAAAATTAATTTATGTTACTATAACGTTTAGCTCAATTGGCAAGTTTGAAATTGACATCGTTAAATAGAAAATTTTATGAGAATTAAAAAAATTGTATCGTTAAGATTAATATGCAGTCAGAAAGTTTTATAATTACTATTTATTGTAAATTTATCAGTAGAGCTCAATATTTTTTTGCATTTTTATCGTAATAGAACACTTAAATAGAAATCATGGTTATAATTTCTAAATAATTTTAAATACCATTTTGAAACCCTTCCTGTGGGCTGTTAAAGGGTCAAATGTTCACAAAAAATATATAAAATGATAGGTAAATATCTAAAGTATCTATAAAAAAAAAATTATATTGATTTGGTCATTTTTAAAAAAGTTATGGCAATTTTAAGTAAAAAAAATTGAAAAAATATTGAAAATTAGCGATTTTTAAATTTGTAATTTTTTGGGGGATTTCCCCCGTTTACGGGGAACGAGGGTATATTTTTCAATTTTTGAGGGTAATGTCTTCGACTAGATACGATTTGTGATCTTTTGACATATTGTTCATCAAAGTCGGTCCAGCGAGAGCTGAGATTGAGCGTTCACAGACACAAAAAAAAAAAAATATATAAAAACACATCATAGTAAAATTAATACCTTCTTAGCTTCGCATCGAAGCTAAAACATTATTGTAAAATTAATTTAATAATAGCTCCACATCGAAGCTAAAAGAAAAATATTTTTAAAAATTTTAAATTATTTATTTAAAAAATTGATTTTTTTTATATTAAATACACTATTTAAACTTTTGATTATGTTCATGTTATTGCTTTATAGATATATTACTGCATCAGACATAACATTTCATATTTCATTTTTTCAATTTTCCAAGAAATCAAAAAAAAATTTTTATTCAAAGTAATTTGGTTTTATTATCATATTTATGAAATAGTAATAATCACTGTATCAAATATTATGATACAGTTGTTAGTTTGAGTGCTGGATTTAAAAATTTTTAAAACAAAATTCTATTGTATTTATACCGTTTCGTTGGTGTCGAAGCTGATTTACAGGGGCAATTGCCAATCCAGTCAAACTACGCTTGTAGTGTCAACGGTGTAAGGACATCACCACTTAATTCTAGGCTAGACTCGTGTATAAGAGAGAAAGATAGATACAAAGTAAGAATAGGTACTTGGAATATTGGAACATTAACTAGTAGAAGTAAAGAATTAGTAGAAGTATTGAAGAGGAGAAAAGTTAACATTTGTTGTGTGCAGAAAACTAAGTGGAAAGGAGAGAAATCAAGGGAAATAGGTAAGGGTTATAAAATAATATACTCAGGTAAGTCTAGTACAAAAAATGGTGTAAGGATAATAATCGATGAAGAGATGAAAAGTAGAGTAATTGAAGTAGCTAAGAAAAGTGACAGAATTATGGTCGTAAAATTGATATTCGAAGAAAAAGTGCTGAATGTAATAAGTGCCTATGAACCACAAGTGGGATATGATGAAATAGATAAGGAAGTGTTTTAGAGAGAGATAGATGAGGTTATGCAAGGGGTACCTAGAAATAAGAATGCGGTGATATGAATGGACATGTAGGTAATGAGAGGAGAGGATGTGTACATATCAACTAGAGCTCTAACGGTTGCCTCTATAGGGTCTAGGTAGACTCACTAGAGTAAACTAAAATCTACAATGTACACGGAAATAGACACTATAGCTAGATCAGTCTAGATCTATTTGTTAAGTTGAATAGACCAAATAGAGCTCGTGGTATTTGAATTAATTATCACAGTGTTTTCATTACATTTTCTTTTGAATTATTTGTACAGTGACCAATGTTGTGTGGGATAAACAAAAAACCTATCAACTAATAGAGCTTCTTGAATCGTCTCCTGAACTGTGGAATTGTACACTGAAGGAATACAGAGACAGACAGCTAAAGACAAAATGTATGGAAACTATTGAATAAAAATTGGAAATTAGTTCTGCAGAAGTTGCAAGAAAGTTACACAATCTTCGGTGTCAATTTTCATACGAAAAAAAAAAGATAAAGTGGTATCTTCTACACTCATTTCTTTCAGTAACTTTGGGTGCATTCCTTAGTTATCCGTTTTTTATATCCAATTTCTCACCCACAACCTCTTCTGTTTTTTCGTTTTATTTCCTGTTTTTTTTTTTAATCAAACTACACACTATAATTGCAGCTGCAACGCGTTTGCGGTCCGACATTTTTCGTGCGAAGAATTGTCACCAACTAGCCTAAATGATCTCTCAGTGAGAACTATCAAGTCTGACTAATGTACATGGACCATAGACTTATCTAGGTAGATTTGATCTATGCGCTGTCTACGACTACTCTATTTAGATCACATTTCATCATAGTGTAAACAGACTTCTAGTGCAGTCTAGCTAGACCGATCTAACTCTAGCTGTATTTATCTCTACAGTGTACAGGCACCTTAAGAACAGTTATAGAAATGAATATTGAAGGAAGAAGAGGTAAAGGAAGACCAAAAAAGAGATGGAGAGATGTTATTGAATGCGATATGAGGACATCTGATGTGAGCGTAGAAGATGTGGGAGATCATGTCAAATGAAAGTTTAGGATAAGGGTGGCCAACCCCAAGTAGTTGGGATTAAGGAGAGGAAGAAGAAGAAGAATAATGCTCATATCAAAGCACAACATAACATTGTCATTTCTTTATTCGTTATTTAGTTTTAATATTTAATTTTGTCTTTAATAGTCAAAAAATATACTTTAATTACTAATATTTATTTTGAAATTTTCTTTTTTTACTAAATTTATACTGTCTAGTTGATACTTTAATTGAGATAAAGTGTTTTTGAGTAAATTCATTTTTCTATTATGTAATTCATCTTCTATTTCTTGTTTTTGTAATAATAAACGTTCATTAAAATTAGCTTCTTTGGAAATGTTTGCCAATTTTTTTCTTAATTCTTTATTTTGATCTTGTAAACTATCTATATTTTTTTTATAGTAAGAAATTTTATTTTTTTGGTCAGTTAAATAATCAAGATCCTTATTTATGTAATTAACGCTTAATTTAATCAGTGTGTCATATGTATAGGTTGTTGCAATAAAATTATCTCTTATACTTATTAATAATTGACCTTGGTAAGAATTCTCATTAAAGATCTGTCTGATAATTTCATTAAAATATTGAGTATATATTAATCTTCTAGCTAAACATATCCCATTGTTTTTTGCTCTTGTTTCAATCAGAAGTTCATAAAATTTATTTTTTAAATTATTTATATCTTTCCTTGTAGCCTTTTTATCTGAAAGTTTTCTAATAAAAATTTCATTAAAGTTATTAATGTATATTTTTGGAGGAATAATTGTATATAAAATATTTTGGTGATCATTTTTCACAGATTCTTCTATTTCTTTTTCTAATTTGTACTTATTTGGTTTAATTAAAGTGTGCTTCCAATTTATTAGTTCAAATCTAGAGACATTTTCATTATTGTAATAATTATTCATTTTTGAAAAATTCTAAAATTAATTTGTTTATAATTAAAACACATAATATTATTCAATATTATTTTTAATTAAAAATAGTAATATATGTTGCTATAGAGTACTCAATTACAAAAAAAAATTGTATAAAATAAATATTTTATGATACTAGATGAACTGTAATACCAAATATTTCCATTTCATCATTTTTCAGAAAATCTAAAACACTACCCAAAACCACTTTTATGACATGAAATTTTTATTATTTTAGTTTTGAAGGAAAATAATATTTTTATAAATACAATAATTATTTTTAAAAAAAATAGTGTGAGAAGATTTTACAATTTTTCAATTCAAATAGTCATTTTGATCAAAAATGTACATATAAGATATGACAGATTACCTACCATACCTAACAATGTATATTGTTCATGTATATAACTTGTATAAAAACCAATATTTTAATTGTATGTATTAAAATAAGGTTTTTTATTTATTCATTTATATAATTATAGTTCTTAAGATAAAGTGAAAAAAAGGTTAATCTTTAAAAACTTATAAGTAACATTTTCCAAAATGTAGAAAAAAAATAATACATGTTGTGAATAATTTACCATAAGCCATTTAATTATATACAAAATAAATACAACATTAATAACAATGTTTGGTTTTTTAGTTACACATATTTCTTTCCTTATCAGCTATTTATTACTTTTTAGCATTATTCCTTATAACTTTATTTTTTAAGTGGCAACATACATATTTAACTACTTTATATAATATAAAATAATATAATTAAGAAAATGATGGGTTGATAACAACTCTCGGACCAGTACTCCTAAAATGATGACGATTTTAAATATAGGGGGAGAGGCACATGTATGACTATATCTGTAGATATTTCTTGGCACCTCTTTCTCTTAGATATAAATATGAGTATAATTTCCTAAGCACTGTCTCAAAATTTGTATTTGAAGTTAATTTGTTAGTTCATTTTCTACTTTATAAGCTAGTTAAATATTTATGTTACCTTTAAAAGAGACCCAGCACAATGAGATCACGACACACTCGGGTGCGGCATACTTGAGGGATAAGTATAGATATCTGACAGTCGTTAAAATCAGTATCTTAAAAAACGTTTCGATGCAAATCTGTAGGTAGTAATTTTTAGAAAGAATTGTTCGTTTATTATAAAAGCAACAATAACTCCTATCCATAATTGTGATTAAAAATTTTATGATTTATAAGTATAATATGTATATATTTAATATGAAATTAATATTCAAAAGTCTAATATTATAATTTTTATGCAAAAATAATAAATAATAATTAGAAAACTATAAATATAAGTTGATAAAGTTCTACTTTTTAAATGTATTATTCAAATTTTGAATCTTCCCTTTGGGCTATTAAAGGGTCAGATTTAAAAAAATGTGTAGCTAATGAAAAAGAAATGATATTTATAAAAAAATTAATTTGTATTTTTTGAAACAATTACTTTTAAATTTAAATAAGTCATAGATTTCATACAGGGCTTTATCAAAGATTACGAAATAGATTTAAAAAATAGTGAAGTTCTANAATTTCTCTAAAGGAAACACTATCTACAGATTTGCATCGAAGCGTTTCTTATGATAGTGATTTTAATCACTGTCAGATATCATCTATACTTGTCCCATCTATGCCTCGTCCACACTGTGCCTCGACCCCACTGTGCTACCGTTTTTTTTAAATGAATAATGATATTTCGATAATTACTGATAACTTTTATTCGCTCCTATCCTATGCTATAAATACTTTTATTCCTAAAAAAAGAAAAACTGTAAATCTAAATTTCCATGTTGGTTTTCTAAAGACTCAATAAATTTTATTAAATTAAAAAGAAATATTCTATTTATAAGTTGTCAAACCCACATGATAATTATTTAAAATTCTCTACCACGCGTGCCCAATGTAAAACTTTAAGTAGACTAGATTACTCCTGATAATGTTCAAAAATCTTTTATATACCAACCTAAGAAATCTTAGTCTTTCATTAGTAACCTTAAAAAGTCACCTGGTTTACTCAACTCAATGTCATTTAACCAAACTATAGCTGAAAATGGCCAAGACATTGTTGATTTATTTAGTCAATATTTCTCTTCAGTGTATAAAGACACAGTCCCTACTAACGTTAACATTCAATCTAATAAAATTCGATTTATTGATTCATTAAATATAGTTTATTTTAAACTCCTTTAAGTTTTCAACAAATTAGATAATCCCTCGTACAAAAATACTAATGGTCCTGATGGACTCTCTCCAATATTTTTATTTAATTGCAGGTTCATACTCTCTCCACCTATTACAAATCTCTTCAATATTTCCTTAAATTGTGGCTCGTTTCCATCATTTTGGAAATCTACCTATATTAATCAAATTCTTAAAAAAGGGGATACATCATCAATTTCAAATTATCGTCTCATATCAATAATTTCAATCATCCCAAAAATATAAAACTACAGGAAATAGGCTATGCTGATCCCCTTCTATCCTGGTTTAACTCTTTCTTTGGTCATCGAATTCAATTTGTTCAATATTAAAATTTTATATCAACACCCATAAAAGTAATTTCTGGAGTACCACAAGGTGATCACCTCTACCCTCTCCTATTTAATTTATTTATAAATGATGGTGTATCCCCCATTACAAACTCCAATATTCTATTATTTGCTGACGATACAAAAATTTACAAATCTATTGCTTCTATTGATTATATCAAACTCCTATAAAATAATTTAGTAGCATTTAATGAGTGGTGTATTTCAAATGGTCTTTCACTGAACATCGACAAATGCCAAATTGTAACTTACACTAAAAAACAATCAATTTCATTTTAACATAATTTAACTGACATTAATCTTATTTGATTCTAAACTATTATTCAATGCTCTTTTAGTAGCAATAAAAAAAAGCCTAAGCTGTATTTGGTATGATAAAAAGAAACTATACCGATCTCATGATACATTGGCACTCAAAAGTTTGTATACTTCCTCAGTACGTTCCTTATTATGCTTTAGAATATGCCCCATTAATTTGAAACCATAACAATCAACTTGAAAAAGTGCAAAATACCGTCCTCAGATTTATATGTTTTAAATGTAATATCCCAAGAACTGCTCACTTAGATTACAATCAAATTTTAAAGTTATTAAACTTAAGTACTTTAAAATCTTATAGAAATTGATCATACCACGCCTTTCTTTCCAAATTATTGAACAATGAGATTGACGACTCTTACATATTAGGCCAATTAAATTTCAAAGTTAATAATTATTTTATATACCTCAATCTTCTAAACAAATACATCAAATGACCCAATTAATATCTTAATGTCCGTAGGAAATAGTCAATAATTTCGTTGGTCATTATTATTATTATTTTTATTAGTATTTTATAGAATCTATTATACTTTTATTAAGTTCAAATTATTATTTAAAATTGGACATTTGTCCGTAGAAATAAATAAATATAATAAAATTATATGTTAAGTTTTTAATTAAAGTGAATTAATGTTATATTGAAATATTAAATTTGTATCATTTTGATAGTTAATGAGATGTTAATTGTAGTTTATATATAATTATTATTAATAAAAAAAACACATCACAGTAAAATTAATACCTTCTCAGCTTCTCATCGAAGCTTAAAGTATTAACAATATCCGCTGTAGTTCTATTAAATGACCTGTTTTCTAAGGTAGTTATTGTATCGTCAAATAGTTTAAACTTGATTGCTATTTGGGAGTCATTTATTATAAACATAATAATTAATGCACTAAGACTTTTTATTAAAAAATTTATATAATTTATATACGAGGTGTGACAATAAAATAACGAGACTTTTTTAATAAAAGTTATTTATTTAAAAAATTTTACAATTTAATGATAGTCACCTTCAAAGTACCTTCCCTCAGCATCAACACAATTGCATACGTCACTGCCATTCTTGAAAATAATGTTGCCAATCGCTTTCAGTTAGCCCTTTCTGCCGTTTTCATTTTTACATCATCAACCGTTTGAAAATGGGTTAAATTTTCAACTAAAATTTTACGAATACTTTCTCTAAATTCTACAAGACTGTAGTGAGACCAGCTATGATGTATGGTTCAGAGTGTTGGGCGGTTGACAAGAAAGTAGAGCAGAGAATGATTGTAGCAGAGATGAGAATGCTTAGATAGATGAGAGGAGTGACTAAAAAAGATAGAATAAGGAACGAGCATATAAGAGGGAGTATAGATGTACTGTCAATCGTGGATAAGATGAGAGAAAATAGACTTAAATGGTTTGGTCATGTTATGAGGAGAGAACAATCGTAAGCTGTAAGAACAGTTATAGAAATGAATGTTGAAGGGAAAAGTAGAGGAAGACCAAAAAAGAGATGGAGAGATGTTATTGAATGCGATATGAGGACATCTGATGTGAGCGTAGTTNAGATGGAGAGATGTTATTGAATGCGATATGAGGACATCTGATGTGAGCGTAGTTGTGGGAGATCGTGTCAAGTGAAAGTTTAGGGTAAGGGTGGCCGACCCCAAGTAGTTGGGATTAAGGAGAGGAAGAAGAAGGACAATAGACATAGACAGTTTATGTACCACAAATTTCTTGGTAAATGTTAAAATTTCCAATTTTATCTATATAATGTTACTACTTCATTTATAGGATATTTAAACCAAAAATATGAATGTAATAACTAGTAAAAAATATAATTGAATGTACAAAATTTAGGAACCAATTAATTGAACTCTTAAGGTACAAATTTTTACCTAATTACAAAACTAATACAGGTTCCCTAGTAGTAATTGAGTTTCAGTCATTTTTCTATTTTATCAAGAAAAAGTAAATTAATTTTGAAATGAAAAGTAGTGAAATTATTTTTTATTTCTTCTTTTCATATTTTACCAACCATTATGTGTCAAAAAATACAAGAATTGAAAATTCTTAATAAAAAAGAAACATTAGTTTATTAATGTTATTTTTGAACTACAATAGTTTGTATAAAAAAAACTTAACAAACATTCTAAAATAAATCTACTGTTTTGTTACCAGTCTAATTAGTTTTATAACAGTCTAATACATGTTTGTATATTTCCTTAGTAAAGTAAATAACAAAATAATTAAATATTATTCATGTTGTATTCTACTCAAATAATAAATAAATTGTTATTATTTTTTTTTACAAATATTTTCCATTAAATTGTTAGATTTTAATTCATTGTTTTCTTAATATCTACTAGGAATTCTACCAGATAATCTCTTTTAACAAATTATTTTTTAAACTATAATAACAATAATATAATAATAATAAAAACAGAATATACTTTTAATTTAAGTAGTAACATACAATTTAACATCAATATTTTAAAGTATGAAAAACTGCAGTGAAATATTTTGTTAACTAAAACAGATGTAAAATACATAATTTTGTTCCGTATTATTTTTAAACAAATAATTATTTTGTGATGAATGTGCAAAAACAATTGAAGACTAGATAATGGCACTAAAGGTTTATATATATAAGAAATATTAAAAAGAAATATCTAGTAACAAAACAGGAGAAGATATTAACTAACAAAAAAATCAATAAAAAATAATGAGCATCAATGACTACTTAAGTTGTCTTATTCTATTCAGCCTTGAAAATATAAGACAAACTTACTACGTGATTTGGGAAAACTCAGCTATTACTTTCTTGTTCTGTTAGTGTTTTCACAGTATCGTGATTTTCTGAACGTTTTTCAACTTCTGCTTTGAATGTTTCTAAATCTTGTTGACTAAAAAAAAAATGTATTTAAATCCTTTTTTAATTTACTTATTATAAAAACAATATTTTGACCAAATTTTTTTAAATGCTGTAAAAAATAAGAATATTTAACAACAGTAAATTATTAGGATTTTTTATTGTAATATTTAAATACTAGAAATCATTTATTAAATTACATTTATATATTTCAAACATAATATTTTAATACTCATTATCAGGGCTTATGCATTTATAAAATGTATTTTAGTCATCTAGAGTACATTAATGATAAATAGATGTTCATGTTAGTTTTTTTGTAATACTAATTTATATGATTTAGAAAATTAGATTTGGGAATGTAGGAGGATGACTGCCCTAAAACAAAAAATACTTTGTGGTACTGTATTCATATATGATAAATTTCCATGGAGTTGAGAGTCCTGGAAGTTGTTATAGTTATTGTTTATCAGTAAAAATTTAATGAACTCTTACCTAATTTGTACATAGAGAATACCATTTATGACATTGAGCATATCAAGCACACTACCCATTGATGGAGGATGAATTTGTATAGGAGGTAATGAAGCACCAGGTTTTCCAGTATAAATTTCATTCATCTTCTTTTGCAATACAACTGCTTGATGAGTCAAATGTTTTAAACAATCTGAAGATTCCTGGGTTTTTTCATGTTTTTCTCCAAACTACAATATATTTTAATAAAATTATATATGCAATAAAAGTAACAATAATAGCTTTATTTAATTAATATATATATATTTTTTTTACTTGTTGTTTATAAATTGCATAAGTTTCTCTTTCATTACTTAATGCTGATCGAAAATCACCCATACAACTTTGTGTACGGGCAACTAAATGATAACTTACAGCCACTTTTAATGATTTAGGTCCATAAAATTTAATATTTAATGCCAAAGCTTTTTCCAAAAATCTTAGTGAAAGATCATACTCTTGGACTGCATGTAAAATCAAACTAATGTTGCTCTATAAAAACAATGTATAAAGTTATTATTTATTTTAGAACCATAACTATAATTTAAATTATTAAAACCAATTTACACTATGCATTATTCAATTTTTTTTTACATATTTTATGTAAAGATATGTGTGACTGAGATGATAATTCAGCAATTCTTAATTAGCACTATCAAGGGTTTGAGGCTCCATTAAAGTTAACTGTTTGCTGAGCAAGAGATCAGTTCAGTAATTGGAGTTACCATACCTTTCTCTAGCAAAACTCATTACCCATCCCAGAGTATATAAGATTAAGGCACCTTTTTTTTTTAAGAAGGGGTTGCAATGGCCCTTCTTGAGCTGTATAAACATTAAAAAAACATTTGTCACTTTCTGCTATCTTAATGTCTTGCAACAGAGAAAAAATATCTATTAGTTTAATATATTTTATTAAATACAAAGGGAATCATGAAAATAAGTTTTCCATCGTTAGAAAAAAATGAAAAAGTAATAGTGAAAGAATAAGAAATTGATGCATAAAAAATTATAAATAATTATTTGATAACACTTTAGGTATACCATTAATGAATGTGTTCCTCTAGAAATCTTTATACATAATAAAATTTGTAAATAAAAATGCATATAAATTAATATGATAAACTGAGAAGGAATGAATACCTTTATACAAGTTTCTCCTAGATAAAGCTCAAAAAGGAATATTGCTATGTATTATTAGCTCTAAGTATTAGATCATTATTTCTAGCCTCAATTAGAAATAGAAGCTTGAACTGCATGCATTTATAATATAAAAAATTATTAGTGAATTTATATAAATTTTTAGCATTTTAAGGTTATCTATACAATATGTGCTGATAAATTAAGGATTTATTCAAGATAAATGTTTAAGAATTTTAACAGATTGTTCAAAATAACATTATCTAATAACTTAGTCTCGTTTTCTAAAAGACCATAAAAAAATAGAAATAAATTTTATTTTATATAAATAACTTTTAGAATAACTTAATTTTTTCTGATTTAGAAAAAAATTTTTTTGTGTATTTACCATCACTGACAGCTGAACTACTTGACAGACAGCTATATAATTCATAAGTTAAGACAAATAAATGATAACATATATCTTAAAAAAATTAAATTAAACATTTAAACATATTAGGGTGAAGTGGGGTAAATGTGAACAAATGGGGTAATTGTAAATTTTACTTTTCTCTTATAATATTTATCAGATTTTACTTTAGATTGAAAGTTCTGGTCTTAATGTGTTGATATCATACTAAATGCAATTTCCAAATAAAAAATTGTATATTTATCTAAAAACATTCATTTACAATTACCCTACTTTACCTTACAACTGAATGTTACTTAAATTAACAAATTTTTTTTATTTTCTATACTTGTAAACTTTAATGCTTAAGGTTAAAAACATTCAATAATATATTAATATACTTACATCTAGTAATGCTATTTCAGGATGATTTTCACCACAAATAAGTATAGCTAAGTAACGTGCTCTATACAATAATTTTAAGGCAGTAGTAATTTGATTGTTTGCATAACAATATAATGCTAAATGTATCTAAAATAAATTTGGTTTAATAACAAGTCAATAATTAAAAAATTATATACAAAGAACTTCAATAAGACAACATATATTCTGTTTCCTTGAAAAAACCTCGATTGGTCGAAAGAAAAACTATAAATAACTTAAAGAATTATTTATAATTTATTATAAATTATAGTGGGATTTTACAGTGATTTGTTTATTTATCTAGATAAATTAACTGTATCAATTTCATTTGGTTACTTTTATCGTGCTAATTATTTCACTGAATATAAACAATTTTTAATCAGCTACTTGTGTGTTAAAATGTATTATAAATGTAAAAAAGACTAATAAATCCTTAAAACTTCTTAAATAAAATTTTTTCAACCAATACCTTAATAACTCAATACCTCAGTAATTTGAAAACTACCTTGTAAGTTCCTTGAAATTTGAATTTTTGAAGTTCTACTATAATTAGTAATTAAAGAATGCTTACATATTCAGTAATAGTATAGGGGTGATCAATGCCATTAACTCGTTCAGACATAAATACAGCTTTCTGTTGAAATGACATAGCTTCACTGTAATCGCCCATTATATAACTCAGTCTGGCAAGCATTCTTAAACACTGAGCTATTTCTGGATGCATAGCTCCATAAACATTATTTAGCAGGGTTAAAGCTTCCATAATTAAATCATATCCTTCTTTTAAAAGACCTTGTTGAATTTTTGTTTGACCAGTTGTATAGAAATTAAATGCATCAGTCGCCTACATTCAGAAAATATAACAACTTATAAGCTATACAATTTTTTTTCTAGACATTTTATCTCATACCCTAGGATTTATATGTTTAACAACTGGGAACATATTTATTATATCTTCTTCAAAAAATGTAAATCTATTTTTTGCATCAAAAGAATATTCACGTAGCAATATTTGTATGCCAGTTTTTATACAAAAAGACCTAAAAGTTACTTAGATATTTATTAAGCTATTAAAATATAAGTATTTTTGAATATATATTTTTACAGAAAGTATTTTAAATATTTTGTTAGTAAATTTTAATGTTTTTAATTTATATTGATACTTAAATTTTGCTCATGTCATGTACGTAAAGAATATAACTTAATATTCTATTACTTCTTCGAGAGAATAAGACAGACGAGATACTTATCATATGAGATGATCAAACTCTTTTTTTTAATTACAATTATTTTATTTTATTAAGTGATTAAGACTTTCAAGCTTTGATAAACCATAGTGTAGAGATACTTCTTTTATACTTATACTATGCCAAATATTACAATAATTTTTTTAACATAGAGAATTTATATAAAATAGTCACGATTTATTTAGACAAAATAATTAAATGAATACAGAGCATATTGCAAACTGAGTAATATCTCAAAAAAAAGGATTTTGAAATAAATGTCTTCAAATTTTTTACCTCTTGTAAGAGATACATTATAATACTTTGTTTTTAACATTTATATTTATTTAAGCCATATTTCATAAAAGTAACTTGTACGTTAAGATAGAGAATAAAATTAACTATATTCAATTATACAAAAAATTTCAAGTTTCATAAATTTTTATTCTAGTCTCTATTGTACAATAGTTATTTTTAGGGAAACCTGTATTTTGTCATATTGAACTTTTTTTAACCTAAAAATGTAAAATTATAAGTACTAATTAATCATCAGTTTTAACTAACTTATAAACATATATTAACAAATTATTAGTTAATAATAATTTATTTTGAAAGTAGTTATTATCTTTGTGGAAATTTCATGTACATCTACAATATTTAAGAGTAAATTAATATTTTATTTCAACTAGAAAAATGTACCACAGATCTTCTTCAATTAATTTTGGTATGTATAAACTATAAAATATATTTTATTACCTTAATAATGAAATTTTTTGGATAGAGTACTGTTCACAAATTGATTCAACGATGTCAGGTATTAATTCCCATGCATAATAAGATTTAATTTCAGTCCTAATTTGAGACCATAGAGTATTACGAGTTAAATTAGCCCATTCTTTATTATCAACATTTAAAAGCCGATTTAGTCTATTTTTACGTTTACTACGTTTTTTGGTTGGTTTCACATCATCTAATGTATTTTGAGGATGTGGAATAGAACAAGACGACAGGAAGCAATTTAGAAAATGACTAACAGCATTTGCTAGGCTCATCAACTCAGCAGACTATACAAATAAAAAAAAAATTTAATAGCATATAATCTTAAAAAATATTTATAATAATAAAAGCTAATAAGAATAGCTTACTTGAAGGTAAGAATTAAATATATGCTTTGCTGCTCTTGTTATTAATTCTGTAACAGTTATACTTAACAAATATTCTAGTCGTTTAATTTTTGATAATTTTTCAGCTATTTTTCCTAAATATCGAATATTGATTCCCCTTGTATGTAAATTCTCAGACAACATTTGACCATCCATTGGTGCAGAAGAATGATCCATGCAATCTCTGATCTATAATGAAATTGTTTTATTTTAACAGTTAAAATAAGTAGAATAATTATTATTTTCAATGCAAGTATTTTAATTATAAATGTATGGACAACTCACAAATAAGGGTATTTGTGACAGCAATAAGTATTCAGCTGCATCTACCACTAATTTTTTTTCCAACTTAAATTGGTCCGAGTCGGGATTTGAATGCTTAACGCAAGGTGAAAATACATCAGGATTAAATCTAATGTCAAATTCAGAATCCTTTAGAGATCCAACTTTTTGAGCAGCTTTTTTAACAACTTCTTTTGTGTTGCTATCTTCACCTTTATTAAAAAAAAATTAAATCTAATAAATTATGCATAAATTAAAAAAATTAAATAAAAAAAAAAAAAAACCACTCTAAAAATTAAAATTTAATTTAATAATTAGGACATAATTTTCACATTAACTATAACTTACAATTATTAACAGCTGTTTTAGTAATAGTCTCCAAGTCTTTTTTTTTTGTTTCTGAAGTGTCATCTTCATTAATTATTATATGATCACATTTTGTATCATTTTTTTCTGTTATTTGACCAACTGAATCATTAACCTATTATGAACAGTACATGAAAATTTAAATACTCTTTTAGATTAAATTTTTTACAGCTCTATTAAATTTTTAAATCGATTTCTACTGGACTATATATTCTAGTAGAATATAGATATAAACTAGAAATAGCAAGTAGTTAAATAGTTAAGTGGTTTTCTTTATAATTACAGTTTTATTTTATTTAAAAATAAGTTATAAAATAATGCAAATTTCTAACTAACCTCTAAAGTTTTTCCTGAAATATCATCATTAATTTTATTTTTCCATAAATTTAAATGTTGTAAATGGAATGCTGCATATTTGATAAACATCATATAACGTGTCCTGTAAATTAATGTTTTTATTTAGTTACATTTTTATATATATAGTGAAGGGCACAATTGAATAGTTTTGGCTTCTGGGTTTATTTGTTTTTAAAAAACTATCAAATAGTCATTCGATTGTTATTACATACGACCAACCAGTTTTAGACAATCAAACTACCAAATAAAGATTCAATAGTTTTTATCTAAATAAAAACTATTAGATGAGTTCATCGATAGTTTTCAATTGCACAGATACTATCAAATGAAATTTTACTGACTAAATACTTTATAAGTTATTTTGTCTAATGGGACAATTGATATGAGTTCTGATAATCAAATCTTTTCTAAGGATTTTTATACAATAAATTATGATTGTATAACTTATTTAATTTTAATTTAAATATATATACATGAGATGTGTTCAGAAAATAATGGAGATTTTCGTTTTTTGAAAAAAATATTTATTTATTCGTTTATGTTAATTTTATCGATTTCAAAAAAGTCCCCATTAGATTTAATGCTCTTGTGCCAACGGTTCTTTCAATTTTCAAAACATTTCTCAAACTCGATCTTTGGGATAGCCTTTAGCTCATTAAACAATGTGCTTTTAATGTCATCTATGTTTGTAAAATGATGGCCTTTAATGGTTCTCTTTATTTTTGGAAATAGAAAAAAGTAATACAGTACCATGTCTGGCTAACATGGACGCTGGGGCATCATTATAGTATTGTTTTTGGACAAAAATTCACAAACAAGTAATGAAGTAAGGCAGGTGTAAAACTCATTAATTTTTTTGCCACAAATCCGGACATTTTTTTTGGATTGCTCTTAGAGTGGAGCAGTGATATAGATAGGCAAAGCTTCACATTTATAATAATACAATAAAAAGTACTCAATCCTCAAAAATAAACAATTTTTTAGTATTTAAATGTATATAGCTCAGAGTATATTTATTAAAAATTGTATTATTTAAGTTATTGGTTATTTATATTTTTTGTAAGTATAATTTCATTTAATAGTAATCATTAAGGTGCAAAATTATATGCATTTATAAATTTTATTTAAGTCACAGTTTGAATAGTCCCAAGTTTGTGCAACTTTATCAAAGGATTATATAGAAGCGAAGAAATATTTTTGGTAGTAACTAATTTACTAATAAAAATACAATTTGGAAAATTAATAATAAATAACTTAACAAAGTAGTTTATACTTTATATCTTTGAAAAAGCCAAGTTATTTTATACGAGATAAAAAATAAACTTACTCAATGAATGAATCAATTAACTCCTGTCTCAAACAACACAATTTATGCCTATGTTGAATAGGAAATCCTAAAGATTTAACTTCTTGGCTTAATACATCTTCATTAACTAAAATAATGAGTAGAATAGGATAAATATTTAAATATTTATAAAAAATATAAATTTTCTTAAATAATTTTTCTGTAGTTTAAAATTTTTTAAAAAATCATTAATTCTTTTACTATAGTAAATTGTTTTGCTTATGTAAACCAATATATGTTGGCATAATACTTTGATTATAAACTTTGATATAATAAACAATAATATTAAAATGGCTTACGTATTAAGAAATTGACATCAGGGGGAAAAGTACGAAGAAGATCTAATATGTAATAACGACTATCATTTCCAATAATTCCTTTACATTCTACAGAAGAACACAATTCAATTTCTTCATCTTTTTCACTAATTACTTTATGGGGCATAATTTTTAGTTGTTGAGCAGCTTGACTAAGCTAGACAGACAAAAAAAAAAAAAAAACCCATACTTTTGTAAAAGAAATAATACATTTTTTTTTTAATTACCAGTTCAATATATTTAGGATTAGTAGTAACTGTTTTTCCAAAGTCCACTGATCCATAAACAACAGATTGTTCTTGTTCTCTTTCAAGTATACCAGGAATTATAGACTGAGCAGTAACTCTATACCCTCTGTAATCAATAACCACAGTACCAAGTGTATACAAACCAGGTAAATCTACAGCACTGTAAACTCTAACGCCTTGTAAATCATTCCGCTGAAAAAAAAAAAAATTAAAAATGTAACTTTTAACTTTTGAGTTATAAAAAATATTGAATACTACGGTTCATTAACATACAGGTGCAACAAATGCAGCAGCATCCCCACCAAGTTCTTTATAATGATCTCTAACATCAAAACCCAATGAAAAAAATATATTATTCCAAATAAACATTTGCATTTTAGCTTCTTCTCCAGGATTTATAGCCATCACATTGCCATCAATAACTGCCATAGCTCCACGTGTAGCAGCTGCTACAAAGTCACCATGTACCTACAAAAAAAACCAGAACAGTCAAAATAGGGCATAGTGGACACCAATTTAGTATTGAAATCTATTAGTAATTAAAATAACCATCATAAAAAAAAGCTTTGATGTAAATCTTTCATTGATCTAAGATTGTATTTTATTTTTAGTAGATTTTTGATTATGTCACAAACAACATGAACTCACATTTTTCGAAATATATTCCAGTTATAAGTTCTCTAATAAATAAATAAATTACTTGAAAACATTTTTTTTATTAATTTTATTTATTTTAGAATTGTAGTATTAAATATATATTTTTTTAACTTATAGTATGTGACATAATCATTAATATATGTTTAAAGAACACAGTAGTTTCAGAACATTTTTAATAGTTGACTTTTCATGCAAAAGTTGATATTGTGAATTCCTTGTAGGTAGATAAATGGTTAAATTAAAAAAAAAAAAAATACTTAATAAAAAGGTCATACTTATTATGAGATATTAAAAAAAAAAAAATTGTTTTGATCATCCATTTTTCAAAAGTTATGGCAATTTTAAGTAAAAAAAGTTTAAAAAATAACAAAAATTAATGTCAATTTTAAAAATCATAATTTATTGGTCAATTTATGGGGAATGAGGGATATCTTTTTCTCAAAATTTAAGGGAAATGTCTTCAACTAGATACAATTTTTTGTTAAGTAAAACCAGTTCAGCGAGAGCTAAGAAAAAATAACAAAAGACACACACACAAAAAAAAAAAAAAAAAATATAAACCATCATAGTAAAATTAATATCTACTCAACTTTGCATAGAAACTAAAATTAATTAATTATACTAAAAAAATTAAAATAAAACAAAATTTAATTAATTTTACTTTAAAAATAGCTCTTTCTCTCAAAAGACGTTCTGGCAGATTTTTACGAGGAAGTTCACGAGTAGTTTGTAACTCTTCATTCCAATCACGTGTTTGACCAGGTATATGTTCTTCATAGCCAAGCTTTGATGAAAACGCTAATATAAAAGAACAATTTCTATACATTTTTAAATAACTTAATTGATCATTAAATTTTTATGACTAACTGTCTTCGGCTCTTATAGCATCCAAAGTATGATCAAGTAAAGGAGATGCCCAACTGAACACTTGATAAGGAGTAGCAACTCTTTCAAAAGGATGACGTGCAGTTCTTTTTTTTTGTAGTATAGCAAAATTTCTTTTAAAAGCAACACTAACCTGACTGAGTAATTCTATTAGAGAATGACATAAATGATTTGGTGTAGCTGGCTTAGGATCAAACTCTTCATTAGTAGACCTAAAATAAATGAAAATTAATTTTTGCATTTTGATATATCAAAACTTAAACTTAAACTTAATATTTTAAAGTGACTTAATATTTACATATAGATAATATAAATTAACAAGAAAAGAGTATTTATGTTTAGTTAATAGTATCTATTATAGATAGGTTATATAATAAATTAAAATTTAATGGCCAATTAATTTTCAAGTTAAAAAACTAAATCTTTTTTTTTAATTAAACATTTACATATTGAACTAAAATTATTTTACATATCAGAAACATACATGAAATTTGTATTTCAAATTCTATTTATATTGTAATACTTAGGATAAGGGTGGCCAACTCCAACGAGTTGGGATAAAGGCGAGAAAAATGAAGAAGATATTTAATAAACAATTTTGTAATAAACAGTGTAATTTACCTTTGTTGATATAAAAAAAGTTTTATCCAATTATTATTATTTTTAATAATTATTAAAAAAATTAAGTATTAAACTCACTGATTGGGCACAATACCCTTTGTGTTCAGAGGTAATGGTTATATTATTAGAGGTCCAGAACCTGCTAGTATTCAAGAAAAGTATCCTCAGTGATAGTAATGCTGCTTTGAAGGCACTTAGTAATAACCAGGTGACTTCAAGACTAGTCCTTGAATACAGGGAAACTATTGAATCACTAGCAAGGTTCAGTAGTTACACAGACATGGGTACCAAATTACAGCAGTGTCCTGGTAATAAAAAAGCAGACTTTCTAGCAAGGATAGGTGCAGAAAACAACTATGTAGGACCAAATCAACCAGGGGTAGGACTCAAAGAACAATCCTTCTAAGTAATATCTTGTGTAGAGAACAACACAGGAAAATAAGGTGGTACCCAGACAATAAAAAATGTTTATTAAGACTCTCAGTCTGCTATTAAGAGTTTTTAATTACATGACTAGATATCAAATAAACATTTGACTGGACTACGACAAGACATGGTCATCTGCTTAAACATCTTAACACAGTCGGAGTGACAGAATCATCACTGTGCAGGAAGTATGGAACAGAAGAGGATGATTCATTTCACATTATCTGTGAATGTGATACCCTGGACACATTAAGGAAAATCTTTTCCCGAAGAAGAAGATACCAAAAACATAAAACTCAAAGGGATATTTAATTTTGCCAGAGATAGGACTCTTTAAATATATATAGATGCAGCTTAGTAGGATGTCATATATATAGTGTTCAGTAAGTAAGGAAACTAGTTTCTTTTGTTCTCATTGTTTATAACAATAAAACTGTTTCCTTACTTTCTGAATACCATGTATAGTCTAAGGTATTCAACAATAGTAATAGCAGGAGCACACAATGGACCTATAGGTCCGAGTGCATGGGAAGTTCTTGCTTATCTATATAACAACTAAAACTTTACTCACTGATTTATAAAAAATCCTTTTGTACAAGCAGTGATATGAAAATGTTTATCTTCTAAAGTAATTACGTACAAATACATAAGATCACCGTGCATTTTACGAAAGCCTGGTGGTGGATTCCAAGCTGAAGTAGTAAGAACCTAATGTACATTTAAAATACAGAAAAGCACTTTTTTAATGTATATTACATTAATTTAAATATATGTAAATTATTACTATATTACTTTAATACATTGTGGACCTTTGAAGTCTTTAGAAGTAGGATGTAAAGGAAGTAAGGGCCTTTCTTTACTATTTGGCATTATGTAATCAGGAGGTGTACAATCAACACTTTCAGAACGAGCTTTTTTTTTTTCTAATAAGTTGGAAAAACAATATTAAAATTACTATAATTCATTCAGTATATAATTATACCTAATATATCTCCTTGAGTAACAACATTTAAAAATGACAAAGAGTTACAATCAATACCATTATAAGCATCAGACATTTCTAGAGATTTGAGTATATCTCTGACATGGCGCACATGTATTCTAGCTTCACGCATTGTATAAGGTTCTTCAACAATCTACAATTATAAATCATATTATTATTAAAAGTGTTATTATAAAAGATCAATTATCTTGAGGTTGCTCTTTTATTATTAAGGAAGAAAGTAGGTGTAGAGATGCGATTTCTTTTTTTTCATAAATCAATTCTAGAATTATACAAAAGTATACTGTGAAAATTTCAAGGCTAAATCCCAAGCAAGCCATTTAAAAGTTCTAGGTATTTGAGTGAGTTTGGTCGACTGGTTGAAGCACACAAGAAGTAATACAGAGTGATCAAGAAATTAGTCATTCATGAACAATTTCAAGGGTAATGGAAAGAAAAAAGAACATTAGCAGACTGTAATATGGTGCTGGAATAGCTGATTAAATAGAAAGTTATTTAAATTGACTCATTATTGCCTTAAATCTACTACTGCCACTCTTATTTTCAAACTAGTTTCTCTCAAAACTATTTTTTTTCGAATTTGTGTACACTTTCTAGCATGCAAAGCTTTTGATCAATCTTATCAATAAACTAATTAATATTATATCTATAGTAATCGAACCTTTATCATTGATCCATCTTTTAACCCTTCAATAGATTTTAGTTCAGAAAAATTATCTAATGTTACTCCATTTAGCTGTAGGGAAAAACATGTTCTATGACATGTATCTTCTCTATCCATTAGTAGTTGATGTATTTCTTGAACCAGCTCCATACTTGATACCTTTATCATAAAAAAAAAATTTAATACAATGAATAAGATTAATAAGTGTAACGCCTTTCTTGCATAATTGAATAAAAATTACACGTTTTCAAGAATAAAAATTGTTTTTAAGAAGATAATATTTATTTAATGATACTACAATTTTGAATATTATAGAACTATTTTATAATAATCTGATAGCTTAGTTGGTTTTAAAATATCTATAAACAAGATTAGCTATTTTGGGTAACACACTAATTTTTTGAGAAACAATTAGAAATTTTTTATTTTTGTAAAAAGAAAAAATATTTGGATCAAAAAACTAAAATATGTAATAAAATAATTTTTTTTAATGCAACCTCTATTTTTGACTAAATAAAATGATAAACAAAAATTTACAATTTTTATATTTGATCAACTGCTGTTCATCTATTTCAACATGTTAATAATTTAAGATAAATTTCTTTATTATATTTCATTATTAAGAAATTTTCATTTTTCCATTATGTCATTTCAACTTACTTTTATTGACATAAGAATTATCTAATATAGGAAAATCTTATCCTTAATCAATCATCTATTAATAGAAACAAACTCTTATATTTAACACAAGTTTATTATTATAAATTATTGGTCACCGATGTGGACATTTTTATTGATAATTATTATTAAAAATAATTTATGGCTTATTGAAACAGATAAATGCCTATTCCAATATAAAAAAAACCAATTTAATGAAGAATTTTTGCTTTAAATTCTAATTTTTTAACTATTTTAAAATACAAACAATTGATCATATAAAAGAATACATAAAATTGTTTTTTTGTCTATCATACAATCAAGTTTAATGTTTCTATATATGAAAATTAAAGTTAATATTTTTTATCCCTGAAGGGATGAAAAACAATTATTGTAGTTTGCTGACACAAATAATTTCTCTTTACGGAAATAAAAACATTTACTTCATATTCATATACGCAACAAAGAAAGCAGTAATTCAAAAAATTCACTTTTGAGTTTATGTCATTTTATTGTTAAATTTGTATTGCTTAATAGTTTGCCGTAACGAAAATACCAAAATTTTAATTAAAAAAAAAAAAAAAAAACTTAAGATTTAAAATTTCTTGTTATCACAAAATTTTTTGTCATGACTATTATCTACTGTAATATTTTGTAGTTATAATGTCAAAAACTTACAATGTAATATACTCATTAATTTTGTTCAGAAGTGATAAATTAGAATATTAATAATTATAGAATTATATTTCTCTTAAGGATAAAATCATAAATGTAAGTATTTTATAATATAATCACTATAGGCCAGTAAACAAAGGAAAAAAGGCAGAAAAAATTCCCAACCAAATTTTTTTTTTAAAGTTGAATTAAGATATACTAAAAGTTCTCATCGATTGAAATTGAGCTTTTTTTACAGCCTTGCAAAAGTTCAAAAATGAGCTTTTTTAATTTTATCAAAAAATATTTAACTTACAAAAAAAAGTTTAAAAAGATAATTTTAAACAAAAAAGATATCTTCTATTTTTCATTTAAACAAATATTTTTCGATTTAGATTACATTTAATATGAGTACTAAAATTTATTTTCCATTTTTTCCATTTTACAGTTACTTTTTATCATGTTATACTTACATTAGAAACAATGTTATAAATTATATAACTATATATATAATTATTTATATATAGTATCATTAAAGTGTAGTGTATATTAAGATACAACCGATAGAGTAGGTCATTGATTTGAAGCTATATTGTTTAAACCCAACCAAACGCTAAATTGTAAATTCCCAAACATCAATTATATTATGTCAATTGCTACCAGAATTTCCAGTAATCTTCTTCTTTTTCTTCGCCTTAATCCCAACTACTCGGGCCAGCCACCCTTATCCTAAACTTCCACTTGACAAGAACTCCCACATAATCTACGCTTACATCAGCTGTCCTCATATCGCATTCCATAACATCTCTCCATCTCTTTTTTGGTCTTCCTCTACTTTTCCCTTCAACATTCATTTCTATAACTGTTCTTACAGCTTACAATTGTTCTCTCCTCATAACATAACCCAAACCATTTAAGTCTATTTTCGCTCATCTTATCCATGATTGACACTACACCTATACTCCCTTTTATATGCTCATTCCTTATTCTATCTTTTTTTTGTCACTCCTCTCATCCATCTAAGCATTCTCATCTTTGCTCTACTTTCTTATCAACCGCCCAACACTGAACCATACATCATAGCTGGTCTCACTACAGTCTTGTAGAATTTACCTTTCAGCCTCATTGGAATTCTTTTATCGCATAAGACACCTGACGCTTCTCTCCAATTCAAAAAGTTGCACTTAATCCTGTTTCTTACATCCTCGTCAATACCATCTCTCTTTTGCACAACTGATCCTAAATACTTAAAACTTTCCACCTCTCCAATCACGTCCTTGCCTACTGTCACTGGTCTCCTTATTTCACCTACCTCGTGTTTTCTTTTGTCAACCCTTATCCAACCTTATCCCTTATTGCCAACCGGAATTTCTTGTAATGATAAAATTAATTGTCATAAAGTGTATGAAGTTGGTCTTGTTCTAGTAATATTAATGGTGGGTAATAACTTTCATGATATAAAACTTAAAAGGTCAAATAAAATTATAACTCTATCTTCAATAACTTCTATTGTTAAAATTAATTAAAATTTTTAAAATAATTTAAGTAAACCCATTGCTACTATTTCAACTAATCGTTATTTAAAAAAAACCAGTAGTGTCCCGGCACAGTGGGGACATGGTATAATTGGGTCCAGTATAGATGATATGTGACAATGATTAAAAAACAAGAAAAAAATGCCTTGATGCAAATCTGTAGTTAGTGTTTAATTAAAAAAAATTAATGGATTATTACAAAAGCTATATGATGCCCTATTTCCTTATTTATATTCTAATTACAAATTATATGCATTAATAGTGCAAAATATGTAATCGATGGCGGATTTCTCCTCTATAAAGTTATTTGACAAATATATCAAACAAAATTCTTTTCCATTTTCCTCTTCTAAATTTTGATAGAATATATTTTCAACAAAAGTACAATCTTCTTAATTTTTAATCTTATTTCTATTGAATTTGTACACCATTGACTTTGCAATGTTCATATATAATAGAACATTTAAGCCCTGTTTTTCGGCAGCCACAATTTTTACCAGCTCCAGCAACCGAACAAAGGCCAATATGCTTTATGACAGTTAACTTAATTATTACCAGAAATTCCGGTGGCAAATGACATAATATAATTGATGTTTGGGAATTTACAATTTAGCGTTTGGTTGGGTTTAAACAATATAGCTTCAAATCAATGACCTACTCTATCGGTTGTATCTTAATATACACTACACTTTAATGATACTATAAATAAATAATTATATATATAGTTATATAATTTATAACATTGTTTCTAATGTAAGTATAACATGATAAAAAGTAACTGTAAAATGGAAAAAATGGAAAATAAATTTTAGTACTCATATTAAATGTAATCTAACTCGAAAAATATTTGTTTAAATGAATGGTAAATTCACATTACATACAAGAAAAAACTCAAATATATACTTAAAAAAACGGTAGCACAGTGGGGTCGAGGCACAGTGTGGACGAGGCATAGATGGGACAAGTATAGATGATATCTGACAGTGATTAAAATCACTATCATAAGAAACGCTTCGATGCAAATCTGTAGATAGTGTTTCCTTTAGAGAAATTGGTGAAATATTTTAAAAGCAACATGAACTCTTATTTCTTTAATTATATCCTGAT
>NW_026099574.1:41924105-41953483 GCF_025091365.1 Daktulosphaira vitifoliae
TTTTTTTTTTTTTTTTGTTATATCTGTGTACAAAAGCAGTATCTCAACTTTTTTGATAGAAAAAAATAAAAATTAGAAGTTGTATCTATAGATAAAAGTGTTCAAAATTAAAAAAAATATTTCATACTCAGTTTTAGTGTTTTTTATGAAACATAAGAAATGAAAATTTTAATTTAGCACATAAATCATAAAATAAATTATTGACGATTTAGAAATAAATCTTTACTTAAGTTTTTGTGTTTCTAAACATAAAATAATAAAGTTATAAATTAATGGATAATATTAAGATAAATTTTATTATAATATTTTAAGATTTTCACTTAGATAGGTTTTTATAAAGAGTGGTAAGTTTCCTGTATGTCCCCGCAATTATCTGAATATAGTACAACAACTTTAATTTCTTGTTCCTTTAAAATATTTAAATACTTCAGTACCAATTTCATTAGATTGTCTTTTACCTTCTGACTGATTCCATATAAAGCAATAACTGTTTTTTAAAATATGAGTGTTCTATAATTTTTTTTCTTTTTCTTGTTCTTCAGAACTTAATAGTCCACAAATATCACAATGGTCTTTTTGGACTTAAAAAACTTTCATTGAATTCATTAAATATATCAGTGTATTTTCCTATTGTTGTTAGTTTTCTTGGTTCAATGACATCTTTATCTTTAATTTATTCCTAATACAATCTATACATTTTAGATATAGACAAACCATTTTTTAAGTATATATTTGAGTTTTTTCTTGTATGTAATGTGAATTTACCATTCATTTAAACAAATATTTTTCGAGTTAGATTACATTTAATATGAGTACTAAAATTTATTTTCCATTTTTTCCATTTTACAGTTACTTTTTATCATGTTATACTTACATTAGAAACAATGTTATAAATTATATAACTATATATATAATTATTTATATATAGTATCATTAAAGTGTAGTGTATATTAAGATACAACCGATAGAGTAGGTCATTGATTTGAAGCTATATTGTTTAAACCCAACCAAACGCTAAATTGTAAATTCCCAAACATCAATTATATTATGTCAATTGCTACCAGAATTTCCAGTAATCTTCTTCTTTTTCTTCGCCTTAATCCCAACTACTCGGGCCAGCCACCCTTATCCTAAACTTCCACTTGACAAGAACTCCCACATAATCTACGCTTACATCAGCTGTCCTCATATCGCATTCCATAACATCTCTCCATCTCTTTTTTGGTCTTCCTCTACTTTTCCCTTCAACATTCATTTCTATAACTGTTCTTACAGCTTACAATTGTTCTCTCCTCATAACATAACCCAAACCATTTAAGTCTATTTTCGCTCATCTTATCCATGATTGACACTACACCTATACTCCCTTTTATATGCTCATTCCTTATTCTATCTTTTTTTTGTCACTCCTCTCATCCATCTAAGCATTCTCATCTTTGCTCTACTTTCTTATCAACCGCCCAACACTGAACCATACATCATAGCTGGTCTCACTACAGTCTTGTAGAATTTACCTTTCAGCCTCATTGGAATTCTTTTATCGCATAAGACACCTGACGCTTCTCTCCAATTCAAAAAGTTGCACTTAATCCTGTTTCTTACATCCTCGTCAATACCATCTCTCTTTTGCACAACTGATCCTAAATACTTAAAACTTTCCACCTCTCCAATCACGTCCTTGCCTACTGTCACTGGTCTCCTTATTTCACCTACCTCGTGTTTTCTTTTGTCAACCCTTATCCAACCTTATCCCTTATTGCCAACCGGAATTTCTTGTAATGATAAAATTAATTGTCATAAAGTGTATGAAGTTGGTCTTGTTCTAGTAATATTAATGGTGGGTAATAACTTTCATGATATAAAACTTAAAAGGTCAAATAAAATTATAACTCTATCTTCAATAACTTCTATTGTTAAAATTAATTAAAATTTTTAAAATAATTTAAGTAAACCCATTGCTACTATTTCAACTAATCGTTATTTAAAAAAAACCAGTAGTGTCCCGGCACAGTGGGGACATGGTATAATTGGGTCCAGTATAGATGATATGTGACAATGATTAAAAAACAAGAAAAAAATGCCTTGATGCAAATCTGTAGTTAGTGTTTAATTAAAAAAAATTAATGGATTATTACAAAAGCTATATGATGCCCTATTTCCTTATTTATATTCTAATTACAAATTATATGCATTAATAGTGCAAAATATGTAATCGATGGCGGATTTCTCCTCTATAAAGTTATTTGACAAATATATCAAACAAAATTCTTTTCCATTTTCCTCTTCTAAATTTTGATAGAATATATTTTCAACAAAAGTACAATCTTCTTAATTTTAAATCTTATTTCTATTGAATTTGTACACCATTGACTTTGCAATGTTCATATATAATAGAACATTTAAGCCCTGTTTTTCGGCAGCCACAATTTTTACCAGCTCCAGCATCCGAACAAAGGCCAATATGCTTTATGACAGTTAACTTAATTATTACCAGAAATTCCGGTGGCAAATGACATAATATAATTGATGTTTGGGAATTTACAATTTAGCGTTTGGTTGGGTTTAAACAATATAGCTTCAAATCAATGACCTACTCTATCGGTTGTATCTTAATATACACTACATTTTAATGATACTATATATAAATAATTATATATATAGTTATATAATTTATAACATTGTTTCTAATGTAAGTATAACATGATAAAAAGTAACTGTAAAATGGAAAAAATGGAAAATAAATTTTAGTACTCATATTAAATGTAATCTAACTCGAAAAATATTTGTTTAAATGAATGGTAAATTCACATTACATACAAGAAAAAACTCAAATATATACTTAAAAAATGGTTTGTCTATATCTAAAATGTATAGATTGTATTAGGAATAAATTAAAGATAAAGATGTCATTGAACCAAGAAAACTAACAACAATAGGACAATACACTGATATATTTAATGAATTGAATGAAAGTTTTTTAAGTCCAAAAAGACCATTGTGATATTTGTGGACTATTAAGTTCTGAAGAACAAGAAAAAGAAAAAAAATTATAGAACACTCATATTTTAAAAAACAGTTATTGCTTTATATGGAATCAGTCAGAAGGTAAAAGACAATCTAATGAAATTGGTACTGAAGTATTTAAATATTTTAAAGGAACAAGAAATTAAAGTTGTTGTACTATATTCAGATAATTGCGGGGACATACAGGAAACTTACCACTCTTTATAAAAACCTATCTAAGTGAAAATCTCATAATATTATAATAAAATTTATCTTAATATTATCCATTAATTTATAACTTTATTATTTTATGTTTAGAAACACAAAAACTTAAGTAAAGATTTATTTCTAAATCGTCAATAATTTATTTTATGATTTATGTGCTAAATTAAAATTTTCATTTCTTATGTTTCATAAAAAACACTAAAACTGAGTATGAAATATTTTTTTTAATTTTGAACACTTTTATCTATAGATACAACTTCTAATTTTTATTTTTTTCTATCAAAAAAGTTGAGATACTGCTTTTGTACACAGATAAAAAAAAAAAAAAAAAAAAAACTGGAAATCTTAAAAATATATTTACAGCCATTCAAAAATATTTTAGGCTATTAAGGGTAATATGTTGTAATTTTTTCAAAGCAATTGATTTAATTACAAAATTTTAATTTAAATTCAATACTTTAACAGCTTCTGGAAAGTTAAAAATAAAAATTATTGCCTTATTTGCTGCACACAGCAATATGAAATTAAAGATATTTTATTAACTTTAAAATAATTCTTATTTTGACTTTCTATCTTAAACAGTGTAGTTAATTCATTAATAAAATATATGCAATATTTATATACTAAAAAAAAAAAATGAAGTAGTACTCCTGCATCTTACTTGTATTTCAAAAGTCTCAGTTCCAGGGCATATAATTTTCACATTGAAACCTAAATCTTGTATAAATATTACTTCAGTGTCTTGTTTTTTTTCACTTTCTGCATTTTCTTCTGAACTTTCATCACTTTGAGATGAACTATTCATTTTAGTGTCCTCAGCATTATCATTACAAGTTTTTTTACTTTTAGAATTTCTCTTTGCTTTTTTCCCAAAAGTTCCATTATTATTGGCTGCATCAATATTATTGGCAATAATATTGTTCTTGTTTTTGATTCCATTGACAATACACGTATCTTGTTTCAGCTTCATATTTTTGTCACAAACTGTGTTAACAGATCCTATTTCACAAAGTAAAGCAGAATTTTTTTTTAAATATATTTATTAAAAGTTATATAATTATTAAATACTTTTTTTTTGCACTTAACAAAAATATTTATTATTACTTGAAAAGTTGAATAATTATGGACATTATTAAGATATTATCCTTATTTACACTCAATTGGTGCTTTCAAATTTTAAATATTGACTTATTTAAATTTTGCTTTGTCATTACTCTTAAAAAATGTCTGTTGATATATTTATGTTAGTGAGCATTTTCATTAAAATAAAAATAATTTTATTCAACCACCTTCATGTTTACATCAAAATTTATTCAATCTTCAATCATTCAAGTCCATTTATAGGTAATATTGTAATATATTAGTATCAGGATTTAATAAACATTTTACATGATGCTGTTACTTAAATACTTAAAGTAGCTATAAATGTGTCCTGGGTGATGACTACCTCATTATATAATAAATATTAAGATAAACAGAGTGGTTCATTTATCATGGACCCCTAATTAATCAAAAATTAAAATTATACTGACTGTTTTTTTTAAGTCTTCATTAAAATAATAATCAGATCAACGATTATAAATAAATAATAAAAANTATTTACACTCAATTGGTGCTTTCAAATTTTAAATATTGACTTATTTAAATTTTGCTTTGTCATTACTCTTAAAAAATGTCTGTTGATATATTTATGTTAGTGAGCATTTTCATTAAAATAAAAATAATTTTATTCAACCACCTTCATGTTTACATCAAAATTTATTCAATCTTCAATCATTCAAGTCCATTTATAGGTAATATTGTAATATATTAGTATCAGGATTTAATAAACATTTTACATGATGCTGTTACTTAAATACTTAAAGTAGCTATAAATGTGTCCTGGGTGATGACTACCTCATTATATAATAAATATTAAGATAAACAGAGTGGTTCATTTATCATGGACCCCTAATTAATCAAAAATTAAAATTATACTGACTGTTTTTTTTAAGTCTTCATTAAAATAATAATCAGATCAACGATTATAAATAAATAATAAAAAGTATTACAGTAACAATACTATGTAATAATAGTATAACAAATATGACAATAATTGTTAGTAAAATAGAGAGTAATTAAACATTATTTAAAATTATTTTTAATATGGCTTTAAAAAATTATTAATTTGGAAAATGGAAAATGAGAAAAAAAATTAATTAGAGATTAAACAACAAAGCCAAAACTCCTTAGGAAAGATATGATAGAAATAATTATAATGGGAGAATGGAAATTAAGAATATTAGCTATGGTAGGGGGATTAATATTATGGGTAGCTAAGAGGCTAAATAGTGTATTGTTGTTAATTAGAGCAAGATAATAAAAGAAAATAGGGAAAAACACATAGAGATTTACTATCATGTAGGGGACAGAACGGCTCGGAATTTAAGTGAAGTTGAAATGCACGGTAAGGAAGAATATTATGACTTAATTTAAGTCTAGAGTAATCAGAAATGATATTTCTGGGTAAATCAAAGTTATGAAACCAAGGTAAATTAGTAATGGAAGGAGATATCGAACTATACCAACATGCAGTTTTCAATTTTACTGCAGACCAGCTGTCCTGCCAAGCTTTAAGAACTGTCTGCCAAAAGAGGTGGAAAAAGTCAGAAGCGAGAATTTTATGACTGAAAGTAGTAAAGAAGGAGGAGGTAAGCAGTTTTGTTATCTAATATACCAATTTGTCCAGGCGCCCAATTAAATAAAATAAATTTATTCTGGGATTGAATTAAGGAAGTAAGTGATCTAGTAATAAGAAAGTAGAAAGAAAGATGAGTACAAAATGGATAAGAAATAGTGGTGGAGATACAATTTAATATAAAATCGGTAAGCAATCTAGGGCAGACCTTAACGAAAACCACGAGAATTAGATTCAGTGTGGTCAAAGAGACCGCAGTGACTGCAGCGCTCTTTACTGCAGCAGAACTTGAGGATGTGACCAAATCGTAAACACTTTCGACATTGGACAGAATACTCGGAGAAACATCGAAAATAATTTTATATATTGAAGCGTTGCAGACAAAAATTTAAGTTCAACTAAATTTGAGGAAATGGGGGTTGTTATCCTTTTTTATATTAATGCATCTAAATGAAATAACCTTGACTGAACATTCATAACCTTTCCAAAAGTCTTCCTCAGAGATACTGCTCGAAATATTCGTTAAGTAGCCGTGTTCAGTAAGAGAGGGGGAAATGAAGTAATTGTTTGCATAATTAACTGAATCAAATATGATTTTAACACGCTTAAAATCAATAGGGTTGATGCTAAGAATACTAATAAATAGTTTGAAAAAAATTTTCCCAAGCTTGACTGTGTGAAAATTGCTTAAATTACTATTACCAGAAGCAGAAACAAGTACATTAAGGGGACCAGTGTAGTATAATGGAAAGCATTCAGGAACATTGTGTTGCCTGATTGCTAATATATTAGGAGAATCGACATCGACAGAATTATCCGTGGATATTTGTAGGTTGGAAGTTTGCAAAGTAATTTTATGGCGTATTTGTGCTAAACACCTCTCCTGGATTGCACCCAGACACGATGTATCGCCAAAAAGGCGAAACACTGATAAAAACACTCGAAAAGAATAGTAAACTCTACAAATAGAAAGGTAATAACAAACGTACACGAAAATTAAGATAAATACATACATCCATGCAATACATGACCTATTAATCATAACTGAATATTGATTTCTTTTAGTTCCATGTTTTTTTCAATTATTAAGTAATTTTTATGTTTATATTTTTTTTTCTTATATTGGTGTCATTGTTATTTTTTCATATGGAAATATACATAATTAACTAGCATAGATAATAATGTAATTGAGAAAATGACTGACCAATACAACTTATGGACCAATATTTTAGAAGTTATTTACATTTTAAAGTAATGACTAGAGGTGGAGAGTGAGTGTTTTTTAAACCCAACTAGTTTTTTTTTTTTTTATTAGATCATTATCCACAAAATAAACTGAATAAAAATGTAGGTTGCTATTTAAAAAAAAAAGTTCACACTACTTTAAGTTATAAGGGAGGATTCTAAAAAGTAATTATTAAATGATAAATTAAGAAATATATGCATCTGAAAAAAACCCAGCACAGGGGGGTCGTGGCACAGTGGTGACGTGGCATAGTTGGATCAAGTATCATTATACTATATCTGACAGTGATTAAAATCACTATCATAAAAAAAGCTTCAATGCAAATCTTTAGACAGTGTTTAAATTTAAAAATTGGTGGATTATTCCAAAAGTTACATGATCTGCTATTTCCTTATTTATATCCTGAATGAAAAAGGGATTATTAAAAAATATTATTTCTCATAAAAAAATTGTGTTGTGAATGTGTTAAAACTTTCATGGATTGTCTTGTTGCTTGAAGTGCTTGAGGATATATCCATGTTTACAGTTGAGTTCTGACGTTTCGGACTCAACGAACAACGTTAGTCAAAAACCCTGATACGGCAAACAACGTTAGTCAAAAATCAGATGTTATCAATTTTATAAAAGCAGACTGTTATCAAGATAAGCCGCCAGTATAGTTGCAGCCACCGACTAGCAACCATCACTCTGAAGATGGACTCTGCAATGAATCCGAAAGGTCAGAACTCAACTGTAAACATGGATATATCCTCAAGCACTTCAAGCAAAATTGTGCTGATCCATACACTTTACAATAAGTTATAGTATTATAAAGTTAAAAATGAAAAATATAATATCGAGAATTTTCACATAAAAATAGCATTCGGTAGCCATTTTCACCACGAAGACAAGTCCAGAGGTTACATTTTTTTTCCCCATAACAAAGAGCATTACATTAGCTTTAATTTAAGATATATATAAAAGTTTCAGACCTTCCGGAACACTTTCAAAAGTTAAGTTGAAAAAGTTAATTTTTTGTGAATAGTTATCATTTTAAATCCCCCCCTGTGGCCAGGTAAAGGGTTAAATTTATGAAAAAATATACCAAATGATAGTTAAAGACATCAAGCATCTATAAAAAATTATATTGATATGTTCATTTTTGAAAAAGTTATGGCAGTGTTTAGTAAAAAAAAAACCCAGCACAGTGGGGTCGCGGCATAGTGGAGACATTGCATAGTTGGGTCCAGTATAGATTTAATCTGACAGTGATTAAAATCACTATCATAAGAAACGCTTCGATGCAAATCTGTAGATAGTGTTTAATTTTTAAAAATTGATGAATAATTACAAAAGCAACATCAACTTCTATTTCCTTAATTATACCCAGATTAGTAATTCTTTTAATTATATATTATATAATTTTTAAATTTAATTGTTTTCAAATTATTATTGATTTTGATTTTCAATATGTTAAAAGTAATCATTTTGAACCTACTTTTTATTATCCTTTAAAGTGAAAGTTTTATTTAAAAAAAAAAATGAATTTATTATCATAACATGTAGCTCAATTTGCAAGTTTGAAATTGACATTATTAAATAGAAAAAAATGAAATTGTTAAGATTAATATGCAATCAGGTAATTTTATATTTACAGTACATTTATCAGAAAAGTTAGATTTTTTTACATTTTTATCGTAATAGATCACTTAAATAAAAATCATATTATTCATTTCTAATTAACTTTTGGCGTTTAAAAAGATTCTACAATGGAAATATTCAAAATTTAATTAATTTTAATGATTATATATCTAAAAAAACCAATAAAAAAAAAGTTATTCAATTTAGCCTATTATAAAAATTGATTATAATTTAAAAATCCATTGTTAATTCAGGAGAAACTAACAATCATTTTTTTTAGAAATGATTTATATAGCAACATGTTACCAACAAATTTGGAATATTATAGTCTAGTAGTAGCACACACAAATAGAGTAAAAAATTAATAAATTACAAAGTAAAATTATTTACTTTTGTAGTTGAATACTTTTATCATATCAAATCTAATTCGACAATGAATACTTTAAGAATAATAGAAATTAATATTTTTAATTGTTTGTATGGAAAAAGCTGGTTTAGCTAATTTTTATTTGAATATGGAATATTTTTTTCAATTTTTAAGAGTAATAACTTAAACTAAATACGAATTGTAATCATTTGATGAATCGTTGAAATAGGTCTAGTGAGGTTTGGCAAAATAAATCGTACCCACAAAAAGAAACACATAGTAAAATAAAATTAACATGAATATAAATTTCTTCTCACGAGGAGAGACTATAGTGATAGGATCCTTTATATTTATTGAAGTTATTTAATCTAAATGAGATAAATATCAAATGATTTGAAAATTTTATTCTAACTCAAAAAAAATGCAAAATATTAATTGCTACAGACTAAGAAGCTAAAAATTGAAAAAATTTCGAGGATTAGCGATTTTTAAATTTGTAATTTTTTGGAGGTTTTCTCCATTTACGGGCAACGAGGGAAAATTTTTCAATTTTTAATGGTAATATCTTCAACTAGATACGATTTGTGATCTTTTGACGTATCGTTGAAAGAAATCCGTTCGGTGAGAGCTGAGAAAAAGTGGTAACAGACACAAAAAAAAAAAAAAACACATCTTAGTAAAACCAATACCTTCTCAGCTTCGCATCGAAGCTAAAAAAATTAACATTTTGTTTTTCAATATTGTATTTATCTTGTGAGTAATTATGTGGTTTATGATAAACTGATCACTCAGTATACAATTAAAGAAAATCAAATATAGCATAAATACATACGATAAATTATAATGTGATCACAATACATAACTCAATAATGAAAAATATTTTTCATATAATAGTGAATAAAAAGAAAAAATGTGAAAAACATTGAAATAATAGAAACAAATGAAAAAATTTCCAATATTATTTTAATTTTTGGATTCATTAATTGGTTTATGATAAGTGAATCTCACTATATATAATAATAAACTCAAAGTATAATATACTTAATATAGAAATATTATTTCTACTGTACTTTTAATATAAAATACTTATCATAACAATACAAAACTTTTCATTGAATCATTAACATCATTTAAAAGTTTTAATATATAAATTACTGCGAAAAAAATTTATCTCAAGTCTCTATCATTTGTAAATTAACTTATTTATGTGTTTATTATAAAGATTGATATAATATGTTGGAACTTTCTAAGACTTCATTAATTATTTTTTGAATTAGTTGTATTATTGTAAAAATTTCTATAAAATTAAATGAGTACAAATAGATCTTAACACACTGTAAGACTGTAGCAAGGATGAAATTTTAAGAAGTATTTTCTAATAATTATAAAATGAACAAATTATAATTATATGAATCACAATTTCCATAAAAATTATTCTATTAAAATTTAAAACTTATCAATCATAATATAAAATTTTGATAAGAGACAATAAAATTAATGAAATTGATTGCTTACTATATTTAATTTTTATATGTTGATATTATTTTTCAAACCCCATAAAATTATAATAATATTAATTTTATTTATAAATCATTACAATTATTAAAAAATTATATGTTTAATATAATAGTACCGTTTAATTTTTCATCTTTTGAACTTTTCATATTCTCTTCATTAACTTCTAGTGTCATTGGAAATGGCTCTTAATATTTTTAGCTTTTAAATCAAAAAGTAAGTTTAAAAATCTTTATCTAAAAGTTCATAACAAAACTTATAACATAAGTTAAAACAAACATTAAAAAATAAATTTATAATTAACGAAACGTGACTACAAAAAATTAAAAAACATCGTGATAGAATCAGTACATAAAGTATAAAATATAGTAGCAGGGGTCGGGGAGTTAAGAATTAATTTTGCCGTCTCAGTGTAGCCAAATTATAGCGCTCTTTTATCAAAATTTTTTAGTTAAATTAGTTATGTAATGAAAATTATAAAAAAAATATTTAGAAGATTAAATATAATAAAACGTATTTAATTATTTTTGTCAAAAATCGGCCTAATATTCATCAATTAATAGTATTAATTAAAAAAAAAAAATAAGTATATATATATATTCGTGATAACATATGAAGTATTCGTTGCAGCCATTTTATGAACACAAAAATTTAAGCGCTTACTTAAAATAAATAACCCGTTCTAAACTCAAAACTTTCAAAAATGGAAACGAAGATAAGAGGAACTAGCTAAACTAAGCCCTCTAAAAATAGATTACTATTAGGTATACAAAACTTAGAAATGGATATTTTTTTTGTATAAATAGCACTATAAATTTTTTTACTATATTTGTGTTAATAAGTGGATATCACAAGAATTTTTTTTAATTGACTTATATCATTATTTTAATGAATTAATGAGATGTTTCGACAATATAACAAAAAAAATTTTAAGATCATTGATTATCTCTTTCCAAAAATATTAATATGATAAACAAAAAAAAAAAGTTTCAACTATAAAAAAAAATTGAAAACAATATTTTTAGATTTAAAATAGAGCAAAAGACAGCACTCTCTTGGAAATTAGTGTTAGTGGTGAAAGTAGATAATTAATCTATATGCTTTTTTTTTATTTATTACTTCATAATTTAGAATGAGATACTTAAACGAAGTGTTGATCAATAAAAGTCATTAGAAGTTAAATTTTCCCATAAAATAATCATTTATATAGATTAAGAACTTAGGAGCTAAAATTAAATCATCCAATTTGATCTAATACCAGTTTATTATATGCGGACAAAGTATAACATTTCTGTGAGCCTCAATATCTCAATTAGAATGGTCGGATTAAGCTATTGTAATAGGTAATAGGTACCTAGAGAATTAAAAAAAATATTTTTATTAATTTAGGCATTGAGCAGAAAGGTCTTTAAAATAGATTAATAGGCCTTAGATATAGTAATCTACAGGTTTCTATTGGATATCTTGCCAATAAGTCTCACTAATGAAATAATATCCAAGTAAATTATATTTTTCGCCACCGTTCTTATAAATTTTAAATTGATGCATTCTTATGGCCTCATTGACTTTAGTTACGGTTAATATAACCCATCAAGAAGACAAGACGCAAAGTTTTTAAATTGTTTATTTATTATGAAATAAATTCTTGTATGTGTCGTTTAAATTTTAGGGCAATTTCGATTTTTCATATTTTATCGTCAGTAAACCACAGACTATGAATATAATATATATTGTAAATTTATTATACAAATCAAGAACTTTAAAGAAACCTAATAAATTTACCTTATATACAGTATGACCATTAAAGAAACGTCAAATGATTTCAAAAATAAAGAAATATTAATTAAAACTGAAAAGCATAAAAAAAACTCATATCTTAATTTTTAAATAATATAGCCACAAATCATCAATAACATTCATTATACTCGTACAATTACATAATAAACAATTTTTGTGCGTACGTTTTGATAACTTATTATTATCATAATCATTATCATTGGCTCTTTGATTTATCTCAAGAATTGCCTAATCCAAGTCGTCTATTAGCTTTCATTTGTTCAATTGTGCTCTAATGAAGGGTAGCTTTTTATAATTAACCTAATCGAACATTAAAATATATTAATTAATTAAAAGTAATTTATTGACTACTTTTTTTTAAGTTTAAATATGAAAACAATTATAACATCATTTTTAAAACTCCCAAGGCGAACTAAACGACAAAATGTACGTTTTGCAACTACTTCATCTACTGGAGCATTGTTACCTGAACCTCAAAAAATTCCATTTGGTATTCTCGGAGTTATTTGTACGGTTGTACCTGGATTATTGATTGGCGCTACAATTAGTAAATATATGGCTAACTTCCTAGAAGAGAATGAACTATTTGTACCATCGGATGACGATGACGACGATGATTAAATTTTAGTAAAAATATTAATTATTAACATTTTATTTTTAATAATAATAATTTGTAATGTAGGATGCCATAAGTTCTCAATCTGACTTATTTTTAATATATTTTACCTATTTCTTTGTAATTACTTAAAAAAATAGGATAATAATATAGTTTTGCTTACAACATTAAGCTATCATCAAACTATTATATTATCTAAACTCTATTACTTATATTCATTAATTATGCAAATAAACTAATTTTTTAAGTATAAATATTGAAACATTTTATGGTAATTTTAAAACAGTTTATTTTTAGTAGCTTGTTTTGTTTTGTGATAGTAATTTAGGTAATTATAATTTTTGTTATCAGTTTATCATAAACGATTCAATTGCACACAAAATAAATATGAAATTTATATTAATTACTTTTTACCATTATTCCTTATAATTTAAAGAAGTTCTATCTGTTTTTTTAAACAACATTATACATATTTAACTAGCTTATAAAATAGGAAATAATCTAATTAAGAAAGTGTCTATAATGGCCTTATAACAACTTTTGAACCAGTATATCATAGTTATCAAGATTTTAAAATATAGTCTTGGGGAGAAGTGAAGGTATGTAATCGAATGGTTTATGATAAAATTATCACTGTTTATTTATATATTTAAATTATTTTATTGTTGTTAATTTAAATTGTAATTATATATTGCAATATAAAATTTGAATTATTTAATTAAGTTTTTTATATTTTAAATGATGGGAAACAAATAGTCTTTTTCAGTAAAACTAAAAATAAAACCACTATACTCTATATAAAAAAGTATCATAATACACAATGATAATTTTGTAAACTTTTTTCTTAGTCTTAGACATTTTATTTTTTTAAATGAAAATTAATAATAATAAATACAATTACTAGTGTAAATTAGGTAAAAAAAACTGTAACATAGTGGGGTTGCGGCATAGTTGAAACAAGTATAGATGATATCCGACAGTGATTAAAATCACTATCATTAGAAACGCTTTGATGTAAATCTGTGGATAGTGTTTAATTTTAAGAATTGGTAGATTATTTCAAAAGCAACAATAACTCTTATTCCCTTATTTTTATCCCGATTAGTTATTTGATTTATAATTATAATATATGAATAAATAATAATTATAGTAATTAAATTTAGTGTGATATTGATATTCAATAATTTAATATTGTAATTTTTACGGAGATATTATAAAAATAATAAAGTAGTTCTTTACTTTTAACGTATATAAAAATTTAAAGGGCTTGATGCAATTCTTTTCAATAAAAAATGTTTGTTAAAGTTGATTTTTGTGAAAGTTTATAATAAAAAAATATAATCTATTACCATAACTATTAACTCAATTTGCAAATTTGACATTGACATCATTAAATAAAAAATGTTTTGAGAATTAAAAAAATTGTATCATTAGGATTAATATGCAGTCAGGAAATTTTATAATTATTATTTATAGTAAATTTATCATAAAATAACAATTTTTTTTACATTTTTATCGTAACAGACAAATTAAATAGAAATAACAGTAATCATTTCCTAGTAACTTTTAAAAAGGTGTTTAAAAAGATTCTACAATTGAAATATGCAAAACTGAATTAATTTTAATGATTTACTTTAACTAAAAAAACCAATAAAAAAAAAAGTTGTCAAAAAGATCTAAAAATCCATTATAAATTCAGGAGAAACTAACAATCATTTTTTTTTAGAAATGATTTATATAGCAACACTAGCTGTCCCGGCAAACGTTGTTTTGCCGTTTAAATTGTTTTATACATAAATAGCTGACCCGGCCACGTTTGGGTGTGGCTTGATTAATATAATATATTATTATATAATATTATATTAATATATTATTTTCAAATATGTANTATTTACTTTTTTAGTTGAATACTTTTATCATATCAAATCTAATTCGACAATAAATATTTTAAAAATATTAGAAATGAAAGATTTCAATTGTTTGTATTGTTAGGGACTTGTTTAATAGTTTAGGATCTTGGTCAAAACCAAGAATCGAAAGCTACCGGACGTCTGCCCAAATATTGTCCCCATCTCCTTAAATGAGTTTTAATTACCTGAAGGAGACACAGGCAATGGTGTACCTTAGTAACAGGGGATAGATTATTAAATAAAATTAGACTATTGTTTTATGTCAACGACAAAGTAAAGTTATATTTTAGATGTTCAGTAAATATAAGTTATATGTTATGTACAACGTCTGACCTAAATCCTAGTACAGTTGGTTAGTTAGTAGGTATATTCAAGTGAGACGGAGTTGGTTGGCTATGATGACAATTGGTGATAGACGGGTCGTTGAATAAAACAAATTAAGTTATAAATAATATAAATAAGACGAAAATAATAGTATTGAAAACTATGTCTATAACGGCCACTCAAACACAACTGCCATTTGTTAGTTCGACGTCAGTAGCTCCGGGCTACAGTCAAGTAGAATTGTCACATCAGCATCTCCCTCTATGTTAATTAATATGTATTACGAATTAAATAAATAGAAATAAAACGTGTGTAATATAAGTGGTAAGAACATAGTAATAAATGTTCTTGCAGTATGGAGAAAGCGGGTTAAGCTACTTTTTATTTGATTAAGGGATTTTTTTTTCAATTTTTGCGGGTAATATCTTCAACTAACTACGAATTGTGATCTTTTGACGTATCGTTCAAAAAAGTAGATTAAGTTAGAGCAGAGAAAATAAATGATAGTCACAAAGAAATACCTTCTCAGCTTTGCATTAAAGCTAAACCCTAAAATACAGTAAAATAATTTTAATATGAATAAGAAATTTCTTCTCGCGAGGAACGACTACAGCACTGACGTACGTAAGGGGAGGGGTTCAACCCCCCCTCAAAATTTATAAACTAAGCGATAATTTTGGACGATAAACAATAAGTAATAACAATAAAAAAGATCATATTATACTATAAATATTTGCACAATGAAGTAATCGAAAACAGGATTTTTTGTGAGCGAACAATATGGGCAGTGTCACATCTAATTTTCTTTAAATTTCCAAAAATCCCCCCCCCCCAAATTAAATTTTTATGTACGCCACTGGACTACAGTAATGGAATTCTTGATTTTTATTGAAGTTATTGAATCTAAATGAGATAAAAATCAAAGGAGTTGAAAATTTATTCTAACTTAAAAAGAATTAAGAAAAAATGCAAAAATTTCTTGTTAAACACGGTTGGACCCTTGTACCCCAAGCGCGTAAGATATAAGTGTCACCGACTTGGCAATCGTACAACGCTTTCGTCGACAGAAAAAAATGTCAATTTTAGCTATTTCGAATTTTAATGTTATTTTTCTCTATTTAAAAAAAGTAAAAAAATTTAAATAAGTTTAACTTTCTATGCTATATTAATTTAATTTGTATAATATTTATGAAAATCAGTGCACTCCACTTGTCAGATATTTTAAAATAAAATAAAATACAAAACCAGAATTTCAACACAAAAATAGCATATTTTATTAAATACGGTAGTCATTTTCACCATGAAGACAAATCCAGATATCAAATTTTTTTTTTTCCAATTAAAGTATATTACATTAGTTTTAATTTAAGATATATATAAAAGTGACAGTCTTTCCGGAACATTTTCAAAAATTAAGTTGAAAAAGTTAATTTTTTGTAAAAAAGATGCTATTTGAAACACTTCCTGTGGGCTAGTAAAAGGTCAAATGTTCACAAAAATATATCAAATGATAGGTAAATACCTAAGGTATTTATAAAAAACAATTATGTTGTTTCAATCATTTTTAAAAAAGTTGTGGCATTTTCAAGTAAAAAAAATTGAAAAAACCCAGTGTAGCGGGGTGGCGGCACAGTGGGGTCGTGGCATAGTTGGGTCCAGTATAGATGATATCTGACAGTGATTAAAATCACTATCATAAAAAAACGCTTCGATGCAAATATGTAGATAGTGATAATTTAAAAAAAAAAAATTTAAAAAAAAAGTAGGTCAAGTGAGAATTGAGAAAATAAATNGTCAAAAAAGTAGGTCAAGTGAGAATTGAGAAAATAAATGATAGCTACAAAAAAAAAACCACATAGTAAAATAATATTAATATGAATTTCTTCTTACGAAAGGAGACTACAGTAATGGGATCCTTAATATTTATTGAAGTTATTGAATCTAAATGAGATAAAAATCAAATGAGTTAAACATTTTTTTCTAACTCAAAAAGAATTAAAAAAAAATTCAGTACCACAGACGTGAAAGACCCAAGTGTTACCGTCTCAGAAACCGTTCGTCGCATTCCTCACTTAATAAAAATGGAAATTTAGCTAATTCAAATTTTAAAGTTATTTTTCTCGACTTCAAAGAAACAAAAAAATTTAAATATATTTAACTTTTTATACTATGTCAAAAAGTGTCAGTATTTCCGGAACACTTTCAAAAGTTAAGTTGAAAAAGTTGTCATTTTGAATCCCCTCTGTGGGCTGGTAAAGGGTTAAATTTATAAAAAAAATATACCAAATGATAGGTAAAGACATCAAGCATCTATATAAAAAAAATTATATTGATTTGTTCATTTTTGAAAAAGTTATGGCAGTTTTAAGTAAAAGAAATTGAAGAAATGTCAGAAATTAGCGATTTTTAAATTNAGTTATGGCAGTTTTAAGTAAAAAAAATTGAAGAAATGTCAGAAATTAGCGATTTTTAAATTTGTAATTTTTTTGTAGATTTCCCCCATTTACGGGGAACGAGGGAAATTTTTTTCAATTTTTGAGGGTAGTATCTTCGACTAGATACGATTTGTGATCTTTTGACGTATCGTTGAAAGAAATCGCTTCAGTGAGAGCTGAAAAAAGTGGTAACAGACACAAAAAAAAAACACGTAATAGTAAAACCAATATCTTCTCAGCTTCGCATCAAAGCTAAAATGTCGAAAATTAACGATTTATAAATTTATAATTTTTTGGTGGATTTCCCTCGTTTTTGGGGAACGAGGGTACTTTTTTCAATTTTTGAGGTTAATATCTACGACTAGATACGATTTGTGATCTTTTGACGTATTGTTCATCTAGCGTGATCTGAGATTGAGCGTTCACAAACACAAAAAAAAAAACACATCATAGTAAAATTAATACCTTTTTAACTTCGCATCGAAACTAAAATCTAAGAAAGCAGTCTTATAAATACAAAATTTAACAGTTTACAGAAAATTTAATGATATCTAAAATTATCTCTACAATTAGATCCAAATAAAAACTCTGATGCATTCTTTGGATAGCCTGATTTAGTTTTATTTTGTACCCAATCGTAATCCCAGTACTGGTTTCCATTAAAGAAATATATTGCTCCTGAAATTAATTATAATACTTAAAGTTTTTATTTAAAAAATTTATAAACTATATAATTATTATACTAAATATTATATTAGGGGTTTTAAAGATTAATTATAAATATTGAATTATTTTGAATAATTAAATTTAAGAAAACGTTGATTAAGATAAACGCTTTAAATTACTTAAATTAACTAATTTAAATATATGTAATATATAGGTAAAGTGGATAATCGGAATTGTATACAATCACAAGAAAAAAAATGTTAAGTAATTTTTTTTTAAACTTAACCACTAAATAGTTCTATTATATGATAATATATTTGAAAGGCTTTCAGTTTCACTGAAAATCATCCCTGAACACAAATAACTTGTTGAATTACATTTGTGTACATATTTACTGATGATAACTTTAAACATTTTAACTGAAAAATAGTTGAGCTATTTCTTAAGTAAATATTGGGTACATTATTAACACTAATAAACTATTCTATGTAAATGGTAAATTAATTTTTATCAATAACATAAATAATCTGAAAATATTATTCATACATTCACATTATTTGTGGCATCATATCAAATGACCGAGCATTGTGCTAGAATGCCTGATTTATGTGAGAAATAAAATTTCTGAAATTCACTACCCAAAATTTGTGAGCATTATATACTACTATTACAATACCAGTTTTTTTACTTGAATAAAAAACACACGCATACATACCATTCCAGGTAAGAATATCATCAATTGGTGTTTTTACACCCCTGAATTGTTCCTTGATATATCTATGTTTTTGCAGTAAACTTTTAGTTTGATCATCATATATCCAATAGTATTCTCCACTATGTAGCACAAAATAATAACTTAGGGTAATTCGAAAATTCAAATAAAATTTTAAATCTATTTTTAAATGCTTGATATAAAAATAAATTATATAATATAATAAAAATGATTACAAAATACCTTTACTAAAAACATTTAGAGTACAACTAATTATAATTTTTTTTCATTATAAAAATAATGTACTTAAATTGATTTAAAAACCATAAAATAAACTTGTTCCAAAGTGTAATTTATATAACAAAGCATACTTAAGTAAATTTAACACTAGAAAAATGAAATTTGGTATAAGTTTTTATTGTTAACTCTGTTGAACTATTGGCATATAGCAATCAACTGATAGTAATATAAACATTTATCTTCAAGTAGAGTAGAATATTGTAGAATTTTTGAAACTATGTTTACTAGTGTAATAGAGAAACTATAAAAAGTACATTAATAAAATCAAAATTCTTACCTAAAAAGATAAGTAAGGGAAGGATTTCCATAAACCATAGCAGCATCAACTTTTGTAACAAAACGTGGAAATTTATAATCTATTATTAATCTAGGACTATTTTCTATCAAGTGATTTCCATTAAAAACAAAATATTTAGTTCCTAAAAATATAACAAATTATTTTATTAAAAATTGATTTTACTTAGTTTTGAAAACTAAAATTTATTAATATAAATATCAAAACTATTATTTTTTTCTAAGTGATTAATTCAATTATATAGTCAATTTAAGACAAAAAATGGTAACAGACACACAAAAAACATATAGTAAAATTAATACCTTCTCAGATTATAAGAAAAATTTTATCATTAGATTTAAAAAATAAATTGTAAATTACAATTGGACAAGAGTTTTTTAATTAAAATATTTAATTACTTAAAAAGCAGTGTTTGGAAGATTCCTCTAAAAAATTGATGCATTCCCATTCATAATTGTTAAAAAAAATTACATTTACACTCATAAGAAATTTGTAATTATTTCTAAAATATTTATTTTTATTAAAAAAATGATCTTACAAAATTTGTTTTTGATAAAAACATTACATCATCTAATTGTTTGATAGGAGTAAATTTAAATAAAATCAATTTTATAAATAAGTTTAATAATAATAAATATTTGATAATAATATTTACAACTAAAAATAAATAAATACTAATAATTTTTTTTAATAATAAATTTACAAGCATAACTCTGTGGCTATTTAAATTTTTAAAATATTGGTTAAAAATAAATACAAATCTATTTCTGTGGTTACAATTGTTAAATATTGGCTTATCTAAGGTCACAGATTGATAATCATAAGTCTTACCAACATTTTAGAGGGTTAAAATTTTCTACTCATTAAAAATAAAGTGATTGCATACAATAATGCATTGCAAAAAAAATGAATGAAATTCAAAGAATATATTCATTTTAAGCATTCTTTCCAGACATTATTAAAGTTATAAATTAAATATTAATAGATTAAAATAATATAAGGTACAATTTTTTTATTTTAGTTTCATATTTGTTAAAAATTTTTAGTCATAAATAAGAAATATATCTTTTAAAAATTACCACTAAACATCACAATATTTGAATCAGGTCTTTCATATGCTGCATCAATTTTTATATCATTTTCAATGTTATTAGATAATGTGTTAAAAAATTTTAACATTTTCACTGGATATCGAGGTAATACTTTTCCTGGTTCATTGAGTCTCCATAATAGCTGAAATATTAAACAATTATGCTTAAAATAATAATTACAATTTAACATGTATGGTTTGCTAATTTAATTTCAATGAAAATTTGAGAACTTTTTCTGAAATTTTATTAAACTTATATAATTGTTTTTAATAATAATTATTAAAACTAAATAGATAATAAAGTCTTAAAAATGTTATAAACAAAATTATGCATTCAACCTTTTACATAAAAGCTAAAAACTAGCGCATCACATGAGACCACAATAAAAAGGGTGCTTTAGGTATTCAAAGCACATGTACCACTAAACCTCCATACATTGAGGAAACCAGTAATTTTAAATTCTTAAAATATACCAGTGATAAACTGATTACTCCGAACAGAATGATTTTTTTAACATAATTCATTCTAAAATAATAATTATGTTAAGAAAATATTATTTTTGATTGCATATATTTTTCAATTTCTCAATTATTATAGACAGTCTACCTATTTCAGTTAGTAATACGTATTTAGATAGGATTTTGTTGCGCTGGGCTATGTAGATTTTTCTATTCTTTCTGGTACAAGCAATAGCTTTTAGAGTGACTATTGAACAGTATTAATAATTAATGAATATTGAATTTATTAAAATTATGTACTTTTTCAGTCCATATTTTATATATTACAAGGATGTCAACTTTATTTTTTTTTTTAAGGTAACATACATGTTTAACTAGCTAATAAAATAAACAATAATCTAATTAAGGAAATGACTGCTCTATATCAATTTTTGAACTAGTATTTCAGAAGTTATTAACATTTTTAGGATCTTAGGAACTTAGGAACTGAAGGTTCTTAGGTCACAAAATGTTTAATAATATATATTTTCAAACTCACGTTTTACTTTTAGAATACATTTTAAAATGGTAATAATTTTACTAAAAGACAGAATCATACCCTTAAAATATCTACACAATTTTAGTTTCAAATTGTGTAGAAAGTCTAAATTTTTAGTTTAACTTACATCATCTTTAAACAGAAATATCTGACCTCGTAAGCATGATAAAGCATTAAAATTTCCTTTACAATCAGAAATTCCATCTTTTGTTGGAGAATTTGGTTTTGGTGTAGTAATTGATTCAGGGGTTACTACATCATCATCGGTACAGTTTTCATCACTAAATGTAGACCAATGTACATGTGGATTTTTAGGTACTTTGGATGGTGGCATAGTTGTCTTTACTTCATTTGTAAGAGTTCTTGTCACTGAAAAATCATTAAAAAATAAATAAAATAACTTTATGAAAAATGTCTAAATACCGATAAACTTATATTGTCTATCAGCAAGAATAGTGTCATAGGTCAAAATGTTTCATTTTTCTGATTTTTGCACTAATGTATACAAAAAAACACTAAATTTTCATTATTTTAAATATGGTAGTTTGCACAAGAGAGTATTATGAAAAATTAATTTGTTAATAAGTAGTAGAAAGCCTGCACATACTATTTGACTATCAAATTGTGTACTTTTATGTCCTATATTATAGCACAGTTCAACTTTAATTAGAGGTTTCCACTACCTCACACCCCTATAATAATAATTAAAATTATTAATTTACCATATAATGAATGCATTCCTAGCATGTCATCATAACCAATTTCTTGAAGTCTTGGACCTTTATAATAAGGATTCATAATTGAGTCAGGTTCAGATGAATGGCCTAAACCTAGACTATGACCCATTTCATGAATAGCAACTGAGTAAAAATTAACACCTAAAAAAATGCAAAAAAGTTTTAAATTTTTAATGTTTTACAATAATTAATAATTTGAAGATTATTTATATTACCATTATTTTCATTATTATTAACATCAAGAGTCCAGTCTTCACTTTCATCAAAATGTATATCTCCTCCTAATAAACCCATTTCAGGAAAAAATGCATGAGCCAGTACATTTCCTGGTCCATCAAATGGATATCTAAAAATAAAAATATTTACTATGGAATGTCGTATGTTGGTATTGCCCTGACGTAGACATAAAAGTAGTACACAAATTAACTAATGTTTTTGAAGACGAGTTTGTCGTTTTTAGCTCTTGAGTCCTCCCATTGGATACACTTTTTTTTTTCCACGACCAGCATTATTGTAGGCCGCCCTGGAACTGCCGTGAGGCATTACTTCAGGGCCCATTGGATAAACTGGTCAGCTACAATCTCTCAAATTAGTGAAATACTAAAGGGATAGAATGTAGACCTGTCAGCACGGTCTAGCTCAAATGTAGCAGACTGAAGGGTGGCTCCTCGTCAGCCACCAGCACAACTACCTTTTCACTATACCTACTAAAGAACGGTTAAGCCCAAAAATTAGCCAGCACACACACTAATTGTTATGATCGACTAAAGGACCAGTAGTCCAACATGGACTCTTGCTGCACACACACAATTTTTAATAGCATGAAGGTTATAGAATATTTACTCTCAAGTACAGATTTTTAAATAGTTATTTTATTTATGAAACGTAAAAACACAAAGTCAAAATGTAACATGAAATTAATAAGGTCGTACAAAATACAAAGTTACTTGCATCAAACATCCTGACCCGTAACTCGATGTTTCTTCGTCAAAACGTTCAGTCTCTCTATACTTTTCATGTTTCCCTTTATATATTCTTTTTCTTACCTTTATTAATTTGCTTACCCTGCACTTTCCCTTTATATAAACATTATTATATTGCTTAAGAATTTAAAAACTGCTTACTACTGTGGTAAAACTTATATTATATTAATATTGAAATTATTTAATACTTTCTCAGATATTTACTACAGGAACTACTTCATAACATAAATAACAAATACACTTAAGTATTTAGTATTGAGTTATTTTTTAATTACATTAAAATAATTTCTTATTTATAAATTAATAATGTATATAATTTTTAATTATATATATATCAAAAGGCTTCAAAATTTCCTCAAATAAAAATCTTTCTTAACAATGAATGCTGCAAAATAGATGGTTTGGCTATCATTGAAGAGAAGAATGGCTACTCCAATTATTCTTACTTATTCTAATTCTTGTTCGGTAAATAGAGTAGCCTACAAACAAGTCTTAAACAAATTACAATGTATTAGGCACTACCACATTACCAACTATTTTTATACATTATTTAAATAAAAATAATAATGCTAAAGAAACAAAAAACATCATTCTAGAACACCTAAATACATACAAAAGTAATAGATGAATGACAAAAAGAATGGAACCTATCAAGAAATATCAAACAGAGAGAAATAAAACAAACAATAAAGAAATTGTTTAATTAAATAATAAATTACAACAGAGAAGACAATATTATTCTTACTCGCATAAGAATGAAACACATCTGGATCATACATAATCATCTAACACAAAGAAAAGACTTTGAACCTTGCACTTAATGAGAATTGAAAACTCAGTCAAAGATATTAAACTGGAATGCTGCAAAATTGGATACCGAGTGAAAGAACCTCAAACTACTTATTAGTTTACAAGAAAATTTAAGAAACCAATGTAATAATATAGTGAAAATCTTGAAATTTATTTTCATATTATTAAAATTTAATAAAAATTAAAGACAAAATTTAATATAATCATTGTAAATATTAATTAATTAGGCCAATGATCTCAACACTCAAGGCTGTTGCTGTAATAATAATAAAAAAAAGTAATAATAATTTGTCTTACTGATCCCCATGATTATTGTTACCAAAAGATATGATAATATCAGCATCATTTGTTGAAATTTCTGAAAATCTTAGATAACTGTATTTTCCCCATTTTTGAAAAGCTCTTTGTACTTCCTCTTTCACACCTTCAACTTTCAACTTTGGTGTGATATGTGATATACTAAAATGAAATACTATGATAATCAAAAATTATATATATTTTTTTAATATTATACACATGTATTTTTTCATTGTCAATATATCATATATACATAAGTAACTTCGGGTACAAGGGCCTAAATACCCTAAAATAGAAAAATAGAGAATTAAGCCCTTCTAAAATATTTTTACCAAAACTAGTATTTTACAAATTTAATGAAGTTTTTTTAATTTAGGTGTATTTTGTACCAAAATGAAAAGGGTCATAACAATATATTTATAATTATCTTGACTATCACATTTTTCTCTATAAAACAACATTATTTTCACTAATTGGGTTAAAAATCATAGAATAAAATAAAATAAAACAGAAAAGAAGCATAGTTTGATATTGCTCTCATAAACAATATTAAACATTTTAGATACAACCCTTTTTATTAGAGATAAGTTTTATTATCCAACCAAAGCAAGGAAAAATTTTTAGGAGCTGCCCAAAAAGTTGGACAATTTTTAACCTCAGAGATTAGATTGATCTAATAGGGTACTAAAATGTAATTATATTGTAGCAAAACCCAAAAAATATAATAAAAAGTTTACTTTACACTCCAAATGACAAAATAGTTATCCAATTTTTTTAATAAAATTTAATTACTTATTTTACCATAAAGTAGTTTGATAATATTTCTATCAATTTCTAGACTATACTATTAGTACAACTTATAAATCAATTAATAAAATTGATTAATTGATTCATACAACTATCAGTATTAGGTAGTATTCCGAATAAAATATTTCAAATAATGTATTTTGACAACTAATTCAATTATGAATTCATAAAAATTAAATATTCTAAATATAATTTGAAGCTTAGATTTTTTTTAGAACTGACCCTAAATTCTGTCACTAAGAGCATAAAAGCCAATTTTATTTTTTAATTCCAATTAATTCCTTTATTTAGAGAAAATAACTCTTGAAATATTAAAATAATTTTAATTTTATGTTAATCATAAATTTTATTTTATTATTTCTCAAATATAGAAAAATTTTTAAAAGTTAACAAAAATACTTGTTAATTGTTCATGATACATTTTAAGTACAATTTATTTTAAGTGTTTGAATATTCATTCAGAATAATTTTTTTTTTAATATTATTTAAATAACATTTTTTGAATATTTGAAATAGTACTTTACCCAAGTCTTACAGTTATAATTTTTTATACTTACTAATAAGAGAGAGAACGTTTATTCCACCCACTTGATGAAATTGAAAATCTTTTTTTTCTCATTTGAGATTTTGATTGATCAACATCACTGACACCACATCTTTTAGATTTCATTAGCTAAAAATAACCAAATTTAACTAAATAATTTATAAATTAAAATACCTGAGTATAATAGAAAATTTAATTATAAAATGACAATAAATAATTTATTTTCTTTGTTATTAAAACATTAGTGTTACAAATAATTACTTTAAGAGTTTCATTGTTAAGATTTCCTGTCTCTTTTAAACCTCCAAATTTTTGTACTAACTTCAAAGCATCCATGATTGCTTCTGTAGATATTAAAGATTTTGGCCCACTTTGATCCAAATACCCAAATTTTTGCATGAATTCAAGCTTAAAATGTTAAATTTTTATAAGTCAGTAGATTTTATTATAAGTTTGTTTAAAATACAACAGTATAAATTTCTAAAAATTGAATTTTGTGAAACCAAAGGAAATTCCTATATAAGGCAAGTTTTTATTAATTAGAATATTTTTAAAATTATTAAATTTAAGAGGAGACAAATATTTAATATTTAAAGCAGATTTTATTCATATTAAATATGTATTAGTTTATTTTACCGTTTCTTGGTTAATGTGTATATTATTTATTTTCTGATTAATTTGATCAATTGGTAAACATTGAACATTACATAGAGAGAAATATAACAAAACAAAGAACAATTTAACAATCATAATTGTTAAAACAGAAATAGTCTAAGATAGAGATCATAAAACAACTATTCTTATTCTTGGCTACTTTATTAATAATATAAATAGAAGAGTTTAACTAATTAATCAAGTATTTTTCAAAACATTTATCTATCATGTATCTAATGATTACTAGATAAATTATTAACTTTCATCTTCTTCTTTTCATGATAATGTGGTGATCTTTGAACTTTCATTAAAATTTAAAACAATACTTTTATTGTTAATAGTTATTTATTCTACTCATAGATAAACCTTAGTATTCTTAACATATAATGATCTCACATGGAAAATCCTGTTGTTTTATTCGATTTTTACTTTATAATAATATAATTTTTTTAGTGTCTTAAAACAGATTTAATGAGTTGGTAGTGTAAATTTTGTGGTATTTTTTAGTTTATCAACATTTTCTTTCCTTGAATTTCCCATAATTCAAACTTTAAGATAATAACTTAATGTACGTTTTATAAGAATTGTACAAGCGGTAACATTTAAGATATTTCTTTAATTAGGTTTTTATCAAAATAGATAAAATATGGATTTAAGAAATGTTGACTGATCCATAGACAATTTTAATTTATAACTAAGAGATGTTCATAGTCTATTCAATATTTTTCGAGTTACACTTTTTTGTGTAAAGCCCTGTAATAGTACAGAATAATTATTATTACTCTACGAAAAGTGTACGTACACAATGAAAATCATATAAACAATTTATGTAGTAATTCATCATAAATTATTCACTACATTCTGAGTTATTAGCAGTTATATGTTCGGAATTTCATATTTCACACATTTGATTTTGTCTTATACATTATATAATGAGAACACAATATTAGATCTTTAGTATTAAAATAATTTAACAAAACGAAGGGTAGAATATTAATTATCCATACTCTATCATTAAGTATAGATAGAAACCTAACTGCATTGCGAAAATAAATTGCCTATACTTTAAAATAATGTCAACTTAAAACTACTATTTTTAAATCTTTTATTAGCAGGTTAAAATTAATCATTCCTATTTAACTTATGAAAAACACCTTCAAAATTAAAATTTTTTAAAAAATTGATTTTTATATAGATATAAGGAAAGGATAGAATAATAATACTCTTTACTTTTATTTATTAGCATTTTAAGTTTTATTAATACAACCTAATAAGAAATAAATATTCGTGTAGTAAATAAATCACAATACATATAAAAATTATACCAATTTAAGAAATAATTTCTGCCAGTAGTACAACTAGAAAATAATTTCAGAGGTGGGGTTTATTATTCCAAAATTTTTTTGACGACTTTTGCTTGCCAAAAGTTTTTTTACTCTGCATCATTATTTAGGAAAATTGAAATAAGCAAAGAAATATATATATTCAGTGTTCAGTAAGTAAGGAAACAGGTCAGTTGTCACAACCAATGACAACAACAGAAAAACGTTACCTTAATGAACATCACATATTTATATTTATTATCATGACTACAAAATTTAAACATCACTAATTATGTAGTTAGAGCATTGTATTCTCAACATCCTAAATACTCCCTGAACCTGCTTTCTTAGAAAAATATTAATAACATTTACTTTTGAGCCTTTTTGCTCATCACCTCAAAAGTAATCCTCAATGCATGAAATTTACTAGTTCAAACTATGATATGAAAGACATATAATTTCTCCTATACAACCATGGGCATGTTGGCCAAATGACCCAGTGTAAAGAATAACACATATCATAATTGTTAAAAAAAAAAAATTTATTTTCTTCAAATAGTTAGGTATAAGTTCAAATACAATTATTTAGTATAATGTACTAACAATACATATGTCAAAAATTTTAAAAAACAATTTGACATTTTTTAAATAGTAAAAAAAATTTACTTAAGTAATCTAATTTCATTTAATAGTTTTATACATATTAAAAATTATATAAAATTTGTATATATTATGTATCACCAGGGAAGTTGCTTTCCTTGGTAATCATATAATCCACCATTATAAGACTGATTTATTTCAGTTAATAATTTGCAAATTCCAGCTACGGATTCTTCAATTGAAAGTGGAGCATTTGCTCCACCCATTGATGTTTTTACCCAACCAGGATGAAGATTTACAGCAATGATTCCATCATTTTTAAGATCTATACTTAATGATTTTGTAGCTGCATTTAAGGCAACCTAAAAAAAATATATATAGAATTAATTTTGATATATTATTAATCAATTTAATTACTCCAGTGAATTATAATTGTTGCACAATAGATTAAATTATATTTTCAATTGTATTAAAAAAACTAAGTAATCATAAATATTTTCATAAATTATACACAAAAAACACATCATAGTAAAACCAATACCTTCTCAGCTTCGCATCGAAGCTAAAAATGCATATAGAAAGTAGAAATTTTTCAACTTAACTTTTGAAAATGTTCCGGAAGGTCTGACACTTTTATATATATCATAAATTAAAGCTAATGTAATGTACTTTTATTTGAAAAAAAAAAAAATTGACCTCTGGACTTGTCTTCGTGGTGAAAGTTGACATCAAAGTTAATAAAAAATTACGATTTTTGTAAAATAATTTTTTTTTATATTTTTAACTTAATAATGCTCTAACTTTTTCAAAAATGAACATATCAATATAA
>NW_026099574.1:41953508-41953715 GCF_025091365.1 Daktulosphaira vitifoliae
TGATTTAAAAAAAAAGTATATCCAATGAAAGATCTATATAAATACTACTTCTCATAAAAATATTGTAATGATCCATACATTTTTCAAAAAGTTATAGCACTTTAAAGTAAAAAATGTAAATTATAAAATCGAAAATTTTCACACAAAAATAGCATTCGGTAGCCGTTTTCACCATGAAGACAAGTCCAGAGGTCAAATTTTTTTTTT
>NW_026099574.1:41954008-41957200 GCF_025091365.1 Daktulosphaira vitifoliae
AAAAAAAAAAAAAAAAAAAAAAAAAAAAAACGCATCTTAGTAAAACCAATACCTTCTCAGCTTCGCATCGAAGCTAAAAATTGTGTATATGTATTAATATAGTATGTGTCAGTGATAATGATGATAACATTGTTACTTCAAAAAAGTTTACTTAATTCTACCAAATGAAATCTTTTAATCTTTGATTAAGTATACATATAACTACTATCTCAGAATATGAAAAAATCAAAACAAGAAACAATATAGAATTTCAAATTATCACTAATAATTTAACACATGGCATATGAGAAGAATTAAGATTTTGATTGTATATTTTTCGCAAAATATATATAAATAATTTTATTTAATTATTAATTTTTTTTTCATTTAATAATCTCCCCAGAGAGAGGAAAAAATTGTGTCTGTATAATTTCTCAATTTTCTCATATGTGTATAGTATGAGTTAAATTGAGGACATAGAGGAGAAATTAAAAGAAATTTTTGGGGATAATACTAATTCAGAATTAGACACATTTGTTTTTGACATAATATTTTCTGACCAGGTACTCATTAATATTTTAGACGATGGAATATCACAATTGACTGACCTATTTATTGAACTGACCACAAAAACAAAAAACCATTTACACATTTTTAAAAGATCAAAGTTTTAATTTTATTTATATACTATTTTATAATTATTCAAAAAATTTTTTTATTAATATCTATCTATATATTTATTTAATAATAATAATAATAAAAAAGTTCAATAATTTAAATAAAAATAAATTTTGACCTTCTAAGATATTAATTTGATTACTTAATTATTATAAATATTAATGAAATTCAAAAATTTAAATTAAAGAAAATTAGTGATATATATTCATTGAAAAAAGATGACCTTATAAATTTGTGTAAAAGTAATAATGTGTTTTTATATACTTTGCTTGTTCTATATGGATAAAATCCTCCTTGGTTATTAAGTGTGATAGAACTCATGATTGAGCTAATGTTTAAAATAACAGCACTAGACTTTCCAACTGAGTTGCTATTTGTTTTTGATGCAGTTTTTAGAAGTGGGACAAAAGCCTAGAAGTAAAATGTGTAAATAAATTATTTAATATATATCAGGTATATTTCTAATATATAGTATTACTTGTGTGAGCATGATAGGACCAATAGTGTTGACTTTAAAATGATTTAATAAATCTTCAGATTTTACTAAACCAATTCTTGTGAATTTAGATGATATGCCAGCATTATTAATTAGAACATTCAAACCTTTATCTTTGACAACATTTGATACTTGTGACGCCAAATTAAAAAATGATCCATGGTCAATTAAATCTGATATTTAAACAAAATTATTAATACAATTCCTAAGATATTTTTAAATTTTTGATGCAGATTAAGATACATAATACTCTCTCAAGTACGCCTATTTCTATCGTTTATTAATATATACCATTTAACATTATATAGAGTGTTAAGTAAGGATACGGATTTCTATTGTTCTCATTGTTTGCAATTGATCTGTTACATTACTTATAGTACACCTGTATACACTTAGTTTAACCCATCAACGCCGAGAATTATTTTTTTTCAAACTTTCTATTTTTTTACTAAAAACAGATTAATGTACAACACAAAAATAAAAAAAAATTATTTTTAAATTTTTTGAAAATACAATTTCTGAGATATTGAGTGTCACCATATGGGTACACTTGGCTTTTACCTATTAAATTATTATTCTAAGAACGCGCGATAAAAATAGCAATACGAATGTCACCATATGGGGACGCCAGGCGTTGATGGGTTAAGAGAATAAGTTTTTCTTACAAATTATGAAACAGTGATTATTTTATAAAAGCTGTATCACACGCCTAGATCACAACTACAACATTCAAGAAAATTTTAATTTTAAAAAATATCCAGTAAAATTTCTAGTTAACTTTTTTCATATTTCAGGAAACTTTCTTTTAAGTTGACAGTTTTGATCAAGGGTTTGTGATATATCAATCTTAGTAACTTTTCAGGAAGAAAGCATAATTTCAATAGTGTCTTATGGAAATAAATATTTTTAAACGGCAATAAGCAAAATTTCTCAATAAAATCTTAATAAGCAGTAGTATTGTCTTATTGATTTTTGAACCAGTATTTCGGAAGTTATTAAGATTATAAAGTATTGACTAGAGATGAGCAGTGGGAGCTACTATTGCTATCACTAGTTATTTCCTGGTCGTACTTTTCAACCCGCCGGGTATAAAAGTGAGAATAACTTCCAAAATACATTAAATTAAAAGAAACTAATAAAAAAATGATTATTATTTTTAATTTTCGATTAATTAAGTGTTAAAGGAATCACTCTGTATATATATTTAGATACCATAAATGTAGGACAATATTTTCGATCCTGACAATAATTAAATTTAGTATGAATTGATATTCAACAATTTAATATTGTAATTTTTATACAGAAATTATAAAAAATTAAAAAGTAGTTGTATATTTCGTTACTTATACGGCAAGTGTGTATAAAAAAACCCAACACAGCACAGGGGGGTCGCGGCACAGTGGTGACGTGACATATTTGGATCAAGTATAATGATATCTGACAGTGATTAAAATCACTATCATAAAAAACGCTTCGATGCAAATCTTTAGATAGTGTTTAATTTTAAAAAATAGGTGGATTATTCAAAAAGCAACATGATCTGCTGGTTCGTTATTAATATCCTGATTCAGATAAAGTATATCGAATGAAAGAGGGATTATTAAAAAATATTATTTCTCATAAAAAAATTATGTTGATCCATACACTTTTCAATATGTTATAGCATTATAAAGTTAAAAATAAAAAAATAAAATCGAGAATTTTCACACAATAATAGCATTTGGTAGCCATTTTCACCCTGAAGATAAAATAAAGTCCGATATTTTTTTTTTTCACGATAAAGTATATTACATTAGCTTTAATTTAAGATATATATAAAAGTGTCAGACCTTCCGGAACACTTTCAAAAGTTAAGTTGAAAAAATTAATTTTTTGTAAAAAAGTTGTCATTTTAAATCCCCCCCTGTGGGCAGGTAAAAAGTCAGATTTATAAAAAAATATACCAAATGATAGGTAATGACATCATGCATCTATAAAAAAAAGAATTATATTGATATGTTTATTTTTAAAAAAGTTACGGCAGTTTTTAGTAAAAAATA
>NW_026099574.1:41957244-41960985 GCF_025091365.1 Daktulosphaira vitifoliae
AAAAAAAAAAAAAAAAAACGCATCTTAGTAAAACCAATACCTTCTCAGCTTCGCATCGAAGCTAATAAAAGGACTAGATACAATTTTTTTTTGTTAATTATGAATAAATAAATTGGTCTACAAGAAATTTTCATCAGTCAAAAATATAATGTTTTGGATGATCATTGAAAAATATTTCCTCTTAGTGATATGATTTTATTATGTAATTCAGTATAAAACTAATTTTATCATAAAAAACGCTTCGATGCAAATCTGTAGATAGTCTTTAATTTTAAGAATTTGGTTGATTATTCTAAAAGCAAAATTAACTTTTATTTCTATCATTATTCCTAATTAGTAGTTGATTTATAAGTATAATTTATGAATTAATATCTATTAAAGCAATTCAACATAGTATAAAATTGATATTTAATAAATTAGTATTGTAATTTTTTCTGAAAATTTGTAAAAAATTATAAAATAGTTATTATATTTATGGTAAACGTGTATAAAAATTGAAGGGCTTGACATAGAACTTTTCAGATAATAATTTATTGATAAATATTTATTAATAATAATTAAGTTTAAAAAGTTGCTATTTTAAATCCCCCTATGAGCAGGCTAAGTGTTAGATTTTCAAAAAAATGATATTAAATAAAAGGAAAATACCTGAGGTTTCAATATATATAAAAAAAAGTTAATTTGTTAATAAAACCCAGAATTTTGACACAAAAATAGCATTTCAAATACGGTAGTCCTTTTCACCATGAAGACATATCCAGATGTCAATTTTTTTTTCAAATTAAATTATATTACATTAGTTTTAATTTAAGATATATATAAAAGTGACAGTCTTTCCGGAATATTTTCAAAAGTTAAGTTGAAAAAGGGCCATTTGAAATCCTTTCAGTGGGCTAGTAAAAGGTCAAATGTTCACAAAAATATATTAAATGATAGGTAAATACCTAAGGTATCTATAAAAAAACAAATATAATGATTACTATTATGATATATTAAATATATCATGATTACTGTGTATACATATGATGATAATGTGTATACATTACAAACTTGGCATTAATACCATAATAAGAAATTAGATAAGGCAATTATTACTTATCACTCTCATTCAAAAGTATATTGAAAAGATAGCGTTTCTTCTGTCCTTTTCTCAATACGTATTTCAATGTTCAATACCGTAAAATAATACATGAAAATTCGAATTTTCACAAACTTCAAAACGCTACAGAATATTTACTACTCAATATTAATAAGATATTTTTTTACTAAAATTTTTCTTAAATTCTACTCTACAAAATAGCTTAGATTTTTTTTTTACATTTTATTAAAAATATTAATTATTTTTAAATTTTAAATAAAAAAGCTATAGACCTAACGTATAACTATTATTTAAAAAAAAAATCAACTAAAAATATTAACTGGATCAAAAGTTATTTAAGTTGTCAGTGAGTGGTGGGCCACCCTGTATATATAAATGTAAAGCGACTTAAGTACGTAAACGTATCATGCATTAGGTATAGCCATGTTTTGTGGGCGGGCGGGTCGGTCTAACGTTAAACCTGAGGTATAAACGGCGGTAGGAATATATACGTAAGCCGTATGCACGCGGATGATAATGGTCAGTCAAAATAAAAATTTGTTTATATATATATAATATTGATGACACGCACGTGTGTACGGGTACGATAACCAAAAATAAATTTATACAGGAATAGTATTGCCGGCGTGTGATGAGCGAGGCGTGGGGTGGGGTGAATGCGTTATGACAGTCTAGTCTAGACGACGGAATATGCGATAACGCGTGGCGTTTGGAGAGTTACAAACATACATACATACATACAGGTGAAACTAATATAAGCGTGTTAATGAAAAGGAAGGCGGATAAGAGGAAAGACTGGAAGATGGCTGCAAACCAATCTACGGATTGAAACCATAGAGAGAGAGAGTTATACAACTAATTAATTACATTAATAATTAATTAATACTTATCTTACTTTATTAAATTTTATAGTTAAATGATTGAAATTATTTAAAATTATAAAATCTCATAACAACACAAATTATAATATTATAATTATTATATTATTATAAAAGGTAACAAGCGACAAATTTATGACTAAACAACCAAATTTTTAGCGAATATAATTTTCATTAGTGTCTTTTGTGCCTTTGAAATGGCGCTTGGTCTCTATTTTTATATTATTTCGTTAAAAAAATTGATAAAACGTCGATTTTATCAAAAATTAATAATTAAATATTTCATTATTAATGACTCAGAATCTTTAATTGACAATTCCATAGTATACATCATGTTGCTTATTCCCTCTTTTTTTTATCAGCCGATTTTAATTACAGATATATTATGATATTATATATTTATGTAAAATTACCTGCTTCGAATACATGAAGTTTACTGTTAGTTGTTAATTCCATCAATTCCTGAAAATTATACAATTATATAATTAAATAAAATGAAATTAATAATTCAGCATGGTAGGTAATGTGTCAATGTATCGAACTATAGTAATATATGAGCGAGTTGTAAAATTAAACTCGTTCAAGGTTAGACTAGTCACGAAGGCAAGAAGTACTTGCTTTTTTTTAGTGTAATGCAATTTTTTTTGCAGATCTGACACAATTATTGTGCTTCTGAGCCATTGACCACCCTATACACCTTTAATCCCGTTGTTATTTTATCTTCATAATTGGGGGGATCTATCAGAGTTCCAAAATAAAAATAAATCACATGTTGGTGTTCTAAAAAATTCTTACTCGAATTAACGTATTCAGCTATGTACACGTTGAAAATAAATATAATTCAAACTCAGACCATAGAGTATTACTCTAAGGTATAGATATTCGACAACGACAAAATGGTTTCAATTAAAAAACCCAGCACAGAGGGGTCGCGGCACAAGTGGTGCCGTAGTATAGTTGGATCAAGTATAATGATATCTGACAGTGATTAAAATCACTATCAAAAATAAACGTTTCGATGCAAATCTTTAGATAGTGTTTAATTTAAAAAAAATTGATGTTTTATTCCAAAAGCTACTTGATCTGCTGGTTCCTTATTAATATCTCGATTAAGATAAAGTATGTCGAATGAAAAAGGGTTTATTAAAAAATATTATTTCTCATAAAAAAATTGTGTGGATTCATAAACTTTTCAATAAGTTATAGCATTATAAAGTTAAATATAATATAAATTATAAAATCGAGAATTTTCACACAAAAATGGCATTCGATAGCCATTTTCACCATGAAGACAAGTCCAGAGGTCAAATTTTTTTTTTTAAATTAAAGTATATTACATTAGCTTTAATTTAAGATATATATAAAAGTGTCAGACCTTCCGGAACATTTTCAAAAGTTAAATTGAAAAAGTTGTCTTTTTAAATCCCCCCCCGTGGGCAGATAAAGGGTCAAATTTACAAAAAAAATATATCAAATGATAGGTAAAGACATCAAGCATCTATATAAAAAAAAATTATATTGATATGTTCATTTTTGAAAAAGTTACGGCACATTTTAGTAAAAAAAATTGAAAAATTTTTCGAAAATTAGCGATTTTTAAATTTGTAATTTTTTTGGTGGTTCCCCCCATTTACGGGGAACGGGGGAATTTTTAAGGGTAATGTCTTCGACTAGATACGATTTGTGATCTTTTGACGTATCATTGAAGGAAATCGGTTCGGTGAGAGCTAAGAAAAAGTGGTAACAGACACAAAAAAAAACACA
>NW_026099574.1:41961044-41992048 GCF_025091365.1 Daktulosphaira vitifoliae
AAAAAAAAAAAAAAAACAATTTTAGCTTCGCATCGAAGATAAAATTGTGATTTTTTTGAAAAATATTAAATATATTTTTTTAATTTCAAATAAAATACATTATTTTAATAAAGAATTGATTTTTGTAAATTATATGTATACTAATAAAGCATATTTTGGTGATATCCCCTTCCATTTACAATTTCTGGACACTCTACAGATAAAAATTACATTTGTTTTATAAACAAGTGTCGTACGTCGGTAAATACTTTTAAATTGTAAAACGTTGGATAATGTATTTTCCATTTTATAAATCATCAAATTGAATGCAAAAATCACAAAGCTGAAAATTTTTACGCAAATTATTAAAAAAAGTATAAAAATCGTAGATAAAATGTGGCATAATTCACATACTTGAAAAGTTCATATTGCTGTTAAATATGGAATATGCACCCAAATGCAAATTTGTTATTACTTCTTTTTGTACCTTAAGATTAGTAGTATAATATGGTTATATTGTAAAAATCGTAAATTCACGAAATTTTTATAAAAAAGGTATATAACTCCTTTTAGGGGAATAACCTTTTCAAATTATTAAAAAAGATTTTTTTCGGATAAAAAAATATCCATTAAAAAATAGTAGTTTTGGCCGGCTTTATACATATTTCAGACCATTTTGTGCAGTGACGTAATGCCAAAGTAAGAAAATCTATATCACTATTGAAGTTATGAATACTGCTCTCAATGGAACGACGTGATCTCTTGGTCTCGTCAATAAGCTGATGAACATCATTAGATAAATTAATTATATTAAACATTTCCTCAATGCTTGTAAAATATGTAGCCCTAAACTCCTTTAATTTTTCCAATGTTTGGTGAGCAAATTTTTATAAAACCTAGTATGAATAGATTATTAACAATTTATTACAGTTTAATTCTAAATAACAGATATCACAATCTTTAATTATTCATGTTTTAGCCACAATGAGCGCTGTTTTCCATAGGATATGTTGTTTTATTTGATATAATAAACAGGAAATATGTTGATTCACGCCTTTACACTACTATTATAGATAAGCGTTTTAAGACTACGGTATTAGTATAACCACTATTCTTACTACCAGTAGAAAATCATTGCTTACTGTAATAAAAGTCATTTGATAGTTAATACTGAATAAATAATATTTTTTCATTAATCAGTGCAGTTTGTGTATAATTTATAAAGAGAAATTAAGCTTATTAACTTATTAAAAAATAAAAAATGGCTCCCGTCGATTCTAGTAAGTACTACAGTACGTAATATGACAATAATACCTAAGCAATACCTTAGCTTTTCCCTTGTCTCTGCATGTCGCAAAAATGTGTTGAATTTTAGGTTGTTGATGTACGAGTAAGTTTTTCACTAGTCCTAAACCTATTCCTCGATTTGCGCCTGTTATAAGTATTGAACACATACTAAGTTATTTTAATATAAATTTAAACTGATAATTTGTGCTGGTCTAACAATTTGTGTTTAATAAACTACAAATTAAACATACGGGTAGTATTGTTCAAAAACCACACTTTTGAAACCACATAAAATGAAGTTATATTTTTATAATCTTATGAAATGATAATGTTTTGTTTAATAGAACTCAATGGTGGTAAACTGAATGGATTTTCCGAATTACGTAATCATAGTTATAAATGATAACATTATCATGAAAAGTGCTTTCATATCATTCGATTATACCGCTAATCACTAGAAAATGATATATATACTATTAATTCTGAAAAGCTATCTCCCTAGTTTATATTAGTTATATAATTATTATGTATATAAGTACTATTTTACGTAACTAAATATATTTTTAGATGTAATTTATTTTTGAGTCCAATTTTTCCGTTAAAATCTAACATATGTTTTCATTGTTATAATAATTTAAAATATAGCTAGTTTGAAATAATGCGTTTTAATATTTTGTCCCCTATTAACATTTTGCAAAAAAAATTTATAAATTTTAGTAAGGATTCTTTTAAAAGAACTACAAGTTCATGTAAGCCTGATTGACCAGCCTTGTATTTTAATTTCTAATAAAAATTTTGTATTATATATAATTGTAGGTGGACAGTATGATTTTGATCTCTTAGTATTGGGTGGCGGTTCAGGTGGTTTGGCCTGTGCTAAAGAAGCAACCAATTTTGGAAAAAAAGTTGTAGTTCTTGATTTTGTTCTTCCATCGCAACGAGGAACTACTTGGGGAATTGGTGGAACCTGTGTTAATGTTGGATGTATTCCTAAGAAACTTATGCACCAAGCTGCTCTTCTAGGAGAATCTATTCATGTAAGTAATTATTGAAAAAAATATAGCTTTAATAATTTTTTTTTTTATTAAAATGAAATAATATGTCGAGGGAGACATAAATGATGTGTGAAATAGATTTGCTAGTTGTGTAAAGAATATTGCAAAGGAGATTGTTGGTGAGAGTAGGAGTAAAATGCCAGGAAAGCTTTGTATGTTATTTATAGATTTAGAGAAAGCGTATGATTGAGTACAAAAAGAGGTTTTAAAGTGGGCATTAATGAGAAAAAGAGTCCCGAAAAGGTACATTAATATAATAGAAGATATGTATGATGGCACTTGTACCTGGGTAAAAAACGTAGGAGGAGTATCAGAAGGTTTTCGGGTAAGAGTAGGAGTGCACCAAGGTTCTGCTATACTTATTCTCTATAGCGATGGATGAAATTCCTAGAGAAATACAAGGAGAGGTGCCATTGTGCATGTTGTTGCTGACAATATAGTGTTAATAGGAGAAAATAGGGAGGAAATTAATCAAAGGCTAAAGGTGTGGAGATCAGCTCTTGAAGAAAAGGGTTTAAGAATAAGTAGAAGTAAAACAGAGTTTATAGAGTACGAGTTTGATAAAGGAGAATACAAGGTAGGTGAAATAAGGAGACCAATGACAATAGGCGAGAACGAGATTGAAGAGGTTGAAAGTATTAGAATCAATTGTGCAAAAAAGTGTGGGTATTGACGAGGATGTAAGACACAGGTTTTAATGCGGGTTGGTGAAGTGGAGAGAAGCGTCCATTGTGTTATGAGATAAAAGAATTTCAATGAAGCTAAAAGGTAAATTCTATAAGACTGTAGTGAGACCAGCTATGATGTATGGTTCAGAGTGTTGGGCTGTTGACAAGAGAATAGACCAGAGAATGAGTGCAGCAGAGATAAGAATGCATAAACAGATGAGTGGAGTTACTAAAGAAAATAGGTTATCAATTATGAATAAGATGAGAAAAAGTAGACTTAGATGATTTGGTCATGTTATGAGGAGAGAGGAATCGGAAGCGGTAAGAACAGTTTTAGAAATGAATGTTGAAGGAAGAAGTAGAGGAAGACCAAAAAAGAGATTGAGGGATGTTATTGAATGCGATATGAAGACAGCTGATGTGAGCGTAGATGATGTGGGTGATCGTGTCAAGTAAAAGTTTTGGATAAGAGTGCCCAACCCCAAGTAGTTAGGATTAAGACGAGGAAAAAGAAGAATAAAATTAAATCATATATAAAAATAATTCTTCATTTTTAATAATCTAAGTAATGTAAGCTGTTATAAAGACTTGAAGTATATTGTTATTGAGGAGAAAAGTTACTTTCATTTTTTTTATGTTAATCTCTTTGTGTAAATTTAACTTATTCCATTCATTTTCAGTTGTAAAAATTTTTTTTAGACCTTAATTTAAAAATTTAATGCTAGTAATTTTTACCCATTAGTCCTCAAGATTAAAAAAAACTAATTTTATGTTTTCACTGAATTTTTTTGCTAAGTTTATACTCGCATAACAATTTATTAAGTAAAAATCAATTGAAATACCTTTTGAGTTTTTTTACAATAAAATGTTGCATATTCACAACATTAAGATTAACTATTTATATTATTTTTTGTGACATTGTTCAAAATTGTTTTAAAGTAATTTCATTTAATAATATAATTAAGAAAAAAAAACTTAATAGATGTTTCGTTTACACAACATTGGGGATTATTGGGTTAAAAAATAATGGTTTTTTGAAAACTGTCATCTTTTTTAGTGAGCAGTATGTTATAACACATTAGCAACATAGTAAATTCAATCACTTAAATATATGTAATTCTACTATTTATTAACTTTTAGGAAGCTCAAAGTTATGGTTGGGAAATACAAGGTCCAATTTCCTTTAATTGGAGTTCATTAGTTGAAGCTGTACAAAATCATATAAAATCAGTCAATTGGGTTACACGTGTACAATTAAGGGACAAGTAAATAAATTTCTACTATAAGTTGATCTTTAACTTTAATGATTCTTTTAAATAAATACAGCTGCTTCTTTATTTCTAATAGAGGGCAGTGTTGTGTTAAGAAGGGGATATAAGCATTTGAAGATTTTTATTATTGTTATACTTTTAAAACACAATTTTAAATTTGAGGTTATAATAATAAATAATAAAAATGTTTATTTTTTCAATTTAATTATTGTATGTTTAAAATGAAAAAAATTATTTTAATATCTCTTGTCCTATTTTATTCTATGTATGGAATCAAATAGAGATTGCCATAAAGTTTCTGGAAAATTGATAATTTTATAAATAATTATCTAAGCCAAATTCTAGTAATGTAAGTGTAGCTTTATACAAAACAATTTACTCGATTAATACTTAAGATAGGCTTTTAAAATTTTAATTATTTATTAAGCCCTAGTCGCTTAGAGTACTATAAAATAAATCACCCCTTAATGTTAAATGTTTTCAAAATGGAAGCATTTGTAATATTTTCACTTTTTTTACTAACTCACTGACTTGTTATCAAAATTATAAGACATTTCCAGTATTGGTAAAAACATGAAATTTGACACAAAGGTAGGTCTTTCAATTATGTTTTTGTGTGAATTTTTTGTACTAGCAACAGTTTCATATACCTACTGTTAGTAATATAATTCTTGATTTACTTGTAGTTGTTACATATATCAATACATATTTTTATTTTTCAAAAGTAAATACCAATTTTAATAAATTTAAACTTCTATTTACTTTTAGCTTTGATGCAAAGCTGAGAAGGTATTGGTTTTACTATGATATTTTTTTTTTCTCTGTTACCACTTTTTCTCAGCTCTCACCCAACGGATTTCTTTCAATAATACATCAAAAGATCAGAAATTGTATGTAGTCGAAGACATTATCCTCAAAAAATGAAAAAAACTACTCTCGTTTCCCGTGAATGGGGGAAACCTCCAAAAAAATTACAAATTTTAAAATGGCTAAATTTCGAAATTTTTTCAATTTTTTTTACCTAAAACTGCCATAACTTTCTCAAAAATGAACAAATCAATATAATTTTTTTTATATAGATGCTTGATGTCTTTACCTATCATTTGGTATATTTTTTCTTTATTAAAATTCTTTATTTAAAGTCTGACACTTTTATATATATCTTAAATTAAAGCTAATGTAATATACTTTATTATGGTAAAAAAAAATTTCAGACTTTATTTTATCTTTATGGTGAAAACAGACATCAAAGTTAATAAAAAAAATACGATTTCTGTAAAAAAATTCTTTTTTATATTTTTAACTTTATAATGCTATAACTTTTTTAAAAATGACCAAAACAATATAATTTTTTTTTTATAGATGCTTGATGTCATTACCTATTATTTAGTATATTCTTTTTATAAATTTAACCCTTTACCTGCCCATAGGGAGATTTAAAATGACACTTTTTTAAAAAAACTTTTTTTACAAAAAATTAACTTTTCAACTTAACTTTTGAAAGTGTTCCGGAAAGTCCGACACTTTGATATATATCTTAAATTATTGATAATGTATTTATTAAGACAAAAAAAATTGTACTTTATTTTGTCTTCACGGTGAAAATGGCTACCAAATGCTATTTTTGTATGAAAATATTCGATTTTATTTGTTACATTTTTAACTTTATAATGCTATAACTTATTGAAAAGTGTATGGATCAACACAATTTTTTTATGAGAAATAATATTTTTTAATAATCCCTTTTCTTATTCGACATACTTTATCTTAATCAGGATATTAATAAGGAAATAGCAGATCATGTAGCTTTTGGAATAATCCACCAATTTTTTTAAATTAAATACTATCTAAAGATTTGCATTGAGGGGTTTTTTTTATATTGATTTTAATCACTGTCAGATATCATTATACTTGATCCAACTATGTCACGTTACCACTATGCCGCAACCCCCCTGTGCTGGGGTTTTTTTTTTAAAATTAAAAATGATTTAAGTATGCAAAATTGGAAATATACAGTTATTTTATAATTGAAAAATAAATACAATATAATATTTGTGTACCCTATATAGTGTAGCTACTACACTATATACTACTTTGAGTACTTTAAGTTTTGTTGTGAAGTTGTTGTTTGACCTATGTACCATTGTATATCAATTATTAAGAGTAAAATTAAAATTATCTACATGCACTTGGGAGATTATCATGCATTAATGATAAGAAAATTGATATTTGAGTACAAAACATTGGCCTTATAATGTCACATAAACAAAAATTCTATAGAATTCACGTTTAAACCGTGAGATCAACTAGTTTTGTATATCAGAATTTCTTCATTTGCTCCATATTACACCAAATTTTATACAATTTCTTAATGATTTAAATTGTTAAATAAAATTGCTGGAATTCTCACTTTTCCCTATTTTAAAATATTTTTGCTCATGAAATTATATTCTATTGCTAAGATTTTACACAAAATATTACTATTTAAGTTTAAATATTATGTAATAAATAAGTAAAATGATGTGCTCTTCTTCCTAGGAAAATCGAATATGTAAATGGCCATGGAGTGTTTGAAGATAATCATACAGTCTTAGCTAAAATGAAAGGTGGAAAAGAAAAACGACTAACAGCAAAAGATATTGTTATTGCTGTTGGGGGTAGACCTAAATATCCTAATTTTCCTGGTTGCAAAGAATATTGTATTACAAGTGATGATATTTTTTCTTTAAATAGTCCACCTGGTGATACTTTAGTAATTGGCGCTGGTTGTAAGTAATAATTTAATTAATAGATAAATTAATTAATAATTCAGAAAATCGAATGTTATTCTTTAGATATAGGATTAGAATGTGCTGGATTTTTAAGAGGATTAGGTTATCAAGCTACTGTTATGGTTAGATCTATGATCCTTAGAGGTTTTGATAGAGATATGGTAAATTTAATTCAAAGTGAAATGGAAGATAAAGGTGTCAAATTTTTAATTGGAAAAATTCCTACTAGTGTGAAAAAACAACCAAATGGAAAATTGCTAGTTGAATGGAATGGAGTTGAAGTAATTTATAAAATATAATATTTTAAGTATTAACTTAACTGTGTATATAGTTGCTTGAATTGTGAGATTTTGTACTAAACTTCTTATGTTTATTGTGGAAAAATTGTATTTTAGCTTCGATGCGAAGCTGAGAAGGTATTAATTTTACTATGATGTGTTTTTTTTTTTTTTTTTTTTNCACTGTCAGATTAAATCTATACTGGACCCAACTATGCAACATCCCCACTATGCCGCGACCCCACTGTGCTGGGTTTTTTTTTTTTATGTCTGTTGCCACTTTTTCTCAGCTCTCACTGGACCGATTTCTTTTAAAAATACGTCAAAAGATCACAAATTGTATCTAGTTGGAGACATTACCCTTAAAAATTGAAAAAATTTCCCTCGTTTCCCAAAAATGGGGGAAATATCCAAAAAAATTAAAAATTTAAAAATCTGTAAATTTTATCATTTTTTTCACTTTTTTTTCTTAAAACTTCCATAACTTTTTGAAAAATCAACAAATCAACATAATTTTTTTTTATACTAAAACCTTAGATATTTCCTTTTCATTTGATATCATTTTTTTGAAAATCTATCACTTAACCTGCTCATTGGGTGGGATTTCAAATAGCAACTTTTTTACAAAAACTAACTTTTTCAACTTAATTTTTGAAAATGTTCCGGAAATACTGCGTCCTTTAAACATATATCAAATTAAAGCTTATTTTATGTACTATAAAATGAAAAAAAAAAATTTGTCCCGACACCCTATCTACTATTTGCAAATTGCTGCCGAAATTTAAAAAAAAATGTAATATTTGCGATAAAAATCACCTTCTATAAGGATGTTTTTTGTACTTAAAACTTCAATAACTTTTTCAAAAATCAATAAATCTACATAATTTTTTTTTATACTGAAACCTTAGGTAATTTCCTTTCGTTTGATATCATTTTTTTTGAAAATCTAACACTAATTCTGCTCACAAGGGGGATTTAAAATAGCAACTTTTTTTACAAAAACTAACTTTTTCAACTTAACTTTTGAAAGTGTTCCGGAAATACTGCGTCCTTTAAACATATATCAAATTAAAACTTATGTCATGTACTATAAAATTTAGAAAAAAAATTTATCCTGACGACCTATCTTCTATGCGCAAATGGCTACCGTATTCAAAAATATGCTATTTTTCTATTAAAATTCTAGGTTTTGTATTTTATTTTATTTTAAAATATCTTATTAGGAGAATATATTGACTTTCATGAATATTATATAATTTAATTGACATAGAATAAAGGTCATAAGACATAAGAAATTAAACTTATTAAATTTTTTTTACTTTTTTATTTTCATACTAAATTTAATAATTATAATTAGTATTTATTCATATATTATATTTTAAAATCAAAGAACTACTAATTAGGATATAATCAAAGAAATAAGAGTGGATGTTGCTTTTGGAATAATCCACCAATTTCTCTAAATGAAACACTATCTACAGATTTGCATCGAAGCGTTTCTTATGATAGTGATTTTAATCACTGTCAAATATCATTTATACTTGTCCCATCTATGCCTTGTCTACACTGTGCCTCGACCCCACTGTGCTACCGTTTTTTTTTTTTTTTTTATAATCTATGATGTTATATAAAACATAATTAAACACTATAAAATGATTATTTTATTTTATGAATGTAATTACTTTTTTTAGATAGTTATTAAAGGCCTTTTATCATCTAATTTATTATACAGAATACTTCTTAAGTTTAAATGATAATATTTTGAAATTTTTATCAGCTATTGATTTTATATTTAGAACAACCAAGCTGAATTTGATACTGTTCTTGTTGCTACTGGACGTAAACCGTTATCTGAAGAACTAAATCCATCTTTAGCAGGACTTCAAACACATCCAGAATCAGGAAAATTTGTGGTTAATTTTGAACAAACAAATGTACCAAACATTTATGCTGTTGGTGATGTGATTCATGTAAAAAAATTATATTGAGATTTAAAAATTATTTAAATGTAGTTAATATGCCACTAGAAAATTGATATGTACCCACATCTATAATCAGTTGTTTATAGATGTTTAATTAAATTAATAATTTGTCATGTGTATTCACAGCATTACAAATAGAACTTGCATGTTAGCTTACATTATATGTAAATTAGTTTTTTTTTAAAGAATTACTTTTAATTCAAGTTTTATTATATAGGGCAAACCCGAGTTAACACCAGTAGCAATTCAAGCTGGAAAATTATTGGCAGCTCGTCTTTATAATGGTAGCAAAGAACAAATGGATTATGATAATATTGCTACAACAATATTTTCACCACTTGAATATGGTTGTGTTGGACTTACTGAAGAGGAAGCTATTGCAAGATATACTGAACCTAAAATTGAAGTAAGTCAATTTTCAAGGGAAAATAGTAATTAACTTTTAATAAATAACTTAATTATTATAAATTGATAATACTAAGCTTATTATATTAAGAAAGGAGGTAGTTTATTTATATGTTAATAAATTATATTATTATTTCATAAGATTTTTAAAAATAAATTAAAATTGTTGAAATGTATATTCTAACAGACGATTTTGATAACATTTTCAAGGTTATATATTGATGTTTTTTTCTTGTTCTAAAAACCATCATTTGTCAATATAGCTTATTTTATATTTTGTTAATTTATTTAATTATATTAGGTTTTAGGCCCAGAAATTTTTTTTTAATGTTTGGAAGTCAAAAATGGAAATACTCCATTTACTGTTAATGCTTTTATCAGCAAGGTTGATACCATTTTTCTGATTGTTCAATGTATTGGTGATTTACATCTTGAATATGTAAGAGGTCCTAGAACAAAAGACATATGGAAGAATCGTTTGTTAATAACTTTTCAGAAGAAAAATATGTTAAATATTTTGTTTTTTTTTTTTTTTTGAGAAAAATGTTAACATTAAAGTATAATAATAAGCCAATAGAAAAATATTTAGTTCAAATTGTTCGATGATCAAACACCTTTCAATGATCTTTATTGTAATGTGAAAGCTGTTGGATCTAAAATTGAAAAGGTTATGGTTGCTTGCGTACTATTATTAACATTACCTAAGTGTTTAACATTATGGTTACTGCTATTGCAAATGTGAAAGATAAAATTACTCTTTATTTTGTTAAGCAATGTTTATTAGATAAAGACACCAAATGGTAAACTGAAACTATTCATGAAAATTTTAATGAAGTTAAGCCTTATGCTTTTAAAGTTTTTAATTTCAAATGCTACTACTGTGATAAGTTAAGACATAAAAAAACAATTCTGCAGGAAACTATAGTAACTGTATCTTCATATATTTAGCATAGAAAACTAAGGCATTTAGAAGTTTAAAATATGTGCAATTTCTTGTAGATAGTCTGAAACTAAGTAAGATTATTTTACCAAAGATTTGTGAAGATTGCATTGAAGGAAAGCAAATTTGAATGTTATATTCAATATTATAATATCAAAAGCTAAAAAAGTATTAGAATTAATTCATATAGATGTGTATTACACCTCCTAATTTTACTACTATATATTTATTAAAAAACAAAATGAAGTTGTTAAATATTTTGAAAAATATTATTAAAAATTATTAAACTGTGATCTAGTAGAAGAATATTTAAACTAAATGTGATAATGGAAAAGAATACATTTCCAAGAACCTGAAAAATTTTTTAAGTCAAAAGGAATTACAATTGAAAACACTGTAGCTTACGCCTCAGAATTAAATGGAACAACTGAAAGAATGAACCATTTTTAAGTTTAAAGCCAGCCAAATGTATTATTTTTACAAGCAATATGGACAAAATATTGTGATGTGCAGCATAGCAAACAGATCACTTGCGAAAGCACTTAGTCAAACTCCTGCTAAACTACGTGTCAATAAAGCTCATTTTATATTTTAATTTATTTATTTAATTATATCAAAAATGAAATATTAGTCCTATGAACTAACATTCCTAAGTATATATATTTCAGAAAACATTTTTTCAAAAGAGGATTCTATAACTATTTAGTAGTTCATAAGTATAAAATAAAATTTAGCTTTCAAAGTGATAATTTTATCTTCTAGCTTACCCTACCTATTAGCAAGAATTAACATATTAAAGATTTTTAATTTATAGTGAAGTGTACTAGGATTGGAATTCTTTTCTTTTAAAAATATATGTTTAAAACTTTTTTATGATACAATAGATTATTTAATGTATTACTATAATACTATATTTAGGATAATTTCTAAATATAGTATTATATTTTGTTTACTTATCGTTTTTTATTATTAATCAGGTCTATCATGCTTATTATAAGCCTACAGAATTTTTTATACCACAGAAAAATGTTAAACATTGTTATTTAAAAGTTATTACATTAGTAGAAGCACCTCAAAAAGTATTAGGAATGCATTTCATAGGACCACAAGCTGGTGAAGTTATTCAAGGTTATGCTGCAGCAATAAAGTAAAAATCAATAAAAAAGAAAGTGATTTGTTTTATTATTAAATCTATTATATTTTTACAGAGCTGGCTTAACTTTTGAACATTTAAAAGATACAGTTGGAATACATCCAACAATATCAGAAGAATTCACTAGAGTAGCCATAACTAAACGTTCAGGAGAAGATCCAACACCACAAAGTTGTTGTAGTTAAATATTAGTCTATATGATTATTTACTTCAAATTTATATTTTTTACTCTTATTTTATTTTATTGGTAAAGGTGAATCATTAACATATTTATGTTATACACAATTAAAAATATATTTTATAACCAAGTCTTATTTTATTTTACTGTCAATACTATTTTTCAAAAAGTTAAATATTTTAATAGTTATTTTGAAAAAGTTCAAGTTGAATTGTTTTTAATTTTAAGTTATTTCGTTATACAAATTAATAAATTGCTCTGAGGGGTTCGAACATATTTTCATAAAATAGTTTTAATAGTTAATAACTTATTATAAATTAAAAAATTATTACATACAGTAATATTTATCATCTTTAAAATAACCTTTTTTATCTTAGTATCTTGAAGTTTATTAAATGTTTTTGGTCATTTAATAATAAATAATTTTACTTAATTAATTGGTGGAAATAAAATTTTTTTGCACTAAACCATTTTAGGTAAAAAGGAAATAATAATAAATACAATTGTTTTTAAAAAAATTAATACATAAAACACATTTAATTATAAACCATTTGAGCCATAACAAAAAAAAAAAAAAAAAAAAACAATTAATGAATTTTCTTATAGGAAATGTAAATTCTTTATATTTAAATTAAAAAGATGAAACGACTGTTTATTTAGAAGTAGATTTTTTCCCTTTAATCCATTCATCAATTTGTTTTTTTAATTCAACATTTGATTTGACCATATCCATTGTTAAAGGAGATCGAGTAAACGGGTCAGTCTGTTCATTCAAAAAATGTCTAAAATTAAAAATAATTTGATTTTTGTATTAGCATAAAAAATAACTTTGAACAAATGTTACTATATCCAAATGTTAACTTACCTTAGTATTGTGGACCTATCTACATTTACTTTGCTTGATGGTAAAGTAACAGGGTCGGTCATAATAGTAGACATTATAGGATCTAAAAAGTTTTCAGGTATTTCAGAGAGTAATAACTCGTCATCATTGCTCTGTTGAATAGCATGTTTAGATACTTTTGATGCAATATTTGCCATACCAGGAATAAGGGATGATCCACCAATCCTAACTATAAGTATTTATTCATATTTTATTGTTTACTATAAATGTGTAAAAAAATTTAACCAAAATAACAGTAAAAAATAAGATTATACAAACCTAATACATCTTCAGCTTGTTTAAATAAGTTTGAATTATAAGAACGACCATCTTTTGAAATAGCCAAACAAAATGCCTCTCCATAGTCACTTTCTCCCAAATGTAAATATATTGTACAAATATTCAAAACTATTTCAGCAGGTTCAAATTTATATTCTTTCATATCTTTTACCTACACACAAGTATTTAAATCTTCATTTTTTTATTTGTAATCATTTTTCATTAATAATCTATTTTTGTGAACAAAATGTTCCTGGACAAAACGTTATGAATATATATAAAAAAGAGTTTAAAAGGGATGTAAAAATGTAGTTTTGTAGTTTTTTAAAATGTTAAAATTAAGTTTTTCTGCATACCTTATAGAAAAAATTTTAAAATTAAAAATTACTAAACAATACTATACAATTATTCATGGAAAAGTATGGTCACTTTATTTTAAAAAAAATTTCCATTTTTACTTCTAATTTAAAAATTACCTTGTTAAAATTAAAATTAAAATGCGATATCTTAATTATGGACTAAATTATAATTAAATCTAAAAGGGAACACTTATTAACCATCATTAGAGGAAAAGGGACCGAGTTCTCCCTCAATTAAAAGCCTTAGCAATGTACTACTAAAAGTATATTGAATTTCATCTTCTTTTTGTATGACAATTTTTCAAGAACTTAGATGATATAATTAATTTTTAATCTAAATAATCATTTAATTTTAAATTTTATTTGAAAATTATTTTTATATGTTTCCATAGGCGCAAATAGGAGGGAAATTCTTTGGCTACTTAATACCCCCAAGCAGATTTCATCAATCATTAAAAATTTTATAAGAAAAAATTGAGTGATTATTTACATATTTACGTAAATACCACTATGTTTTATGAAATCCTATTTTGTAATAATACGAATGTATAGTATAGATCGTGTATTGAAATTAGTGCACAATGTATATTTTACTATAAATGTTATAATATTTTTTCATTTTCAACTATTACAGTTCAAACCACTAGAACATCTTGTATATATATATATATAGGTGGAATAGTCAATTGACTATTAATAAACTCCTAAATTTATAAATAATACAATTAACATTTCATTGTAATTTTTTTTATCATTAATATTATACCATAATTTTTTTAAAAATGAATTGAAACAATTTTTTTTTAAATATCTTAGATATTTTCCTATCATTTGGTTTTAATAATAAAATAACATTTTTTTTTCCATTTTATACTTTTTAAAATAGCCAGTTTTTAACACTTTTCTTACAAAAATAATCAATAGGTTGATAAAATTTTTTGGATAAATAATAATTGAATTACAAGCATTTTAATACAGAGAGGGCATGTAGTGTAGGCGTATACAGCTCGCACTAGTGTGCATTCATAATACACTCCACACATGTTACGTAAGTACTCTACGTTCAAAAATCTTATAATTCAATAATTATTCAGGTAATCATTTTTATTGACATATTAATTATTTTTGTAAAAAAAATGCTAAGAACTAGCCATTTTGTAATTTTGGAAAATAAAAATTTAAAAAAACTTATTATTAAAAACAAATAATAAAAAATATAATTTAAACATAATCCAAGAGTGTATCATAAATTTAAAAAATAATTACAACAAGAAATGTTAATTATACCAAAAATTATAAGAAACATCAGTTAGGACCGTTTCACATTATAGATATTTATAATATATCAGTTAAAATACTTTAAAATTTTTCTTTTTCGGACCCACTAAATGACACAAAAAATAATTTAACATTGCTGCTATTCTTTCAACCATTGTTGAGTGACAAAATATAGATTTTATTTCTGATGTCAGGTATTTAAAAGTATTAATAGTCTCTCTTCCAAGTATATTGTCAAACCTAAAAGTAATTATTTTTTAATATTAAATACAAAATAAAATAATTATAAAAAATAAAATGTTTCAAAAAACCTGGCTATCATGCCAATATGTTGAAAATGTGCCATGTTTTGGTTTCTTTCTCTTTGAGATAAGTTATTCCATTCTCCAGCATCACTAAAATATCAACCATTCAATAAGACACAAGATTAAGTGCGGGTGGGTGAAGTGGAGAGAAGTGTCCACTGTGTAATTCTATAAGACTGTAGTGAGACCAGCTATGATGTATGGTTCAGAGTGTTGGGCGGTTGACAAGAGAATAGACCAGAGAATGAGTGCAGCAGAGATGAGAATGCATAAACAGATGAGTGGAGTCACTAAAGAAAATAGGATAAGGAACGAGCATATAAGAGGAAGTATAGGCATAGAATCAATTGTGAATAAGATGAGAGAAAGTAGACTTAGATGATTTGATCATGTTATTAGGAGAGAGGAATCGGATGCGTTAAGAACAGTTTTAGAAATGAATGTTGAAGGAAGAACAAAAGATAGATGGAGGGATTTTATTAAATGCAATATGATGGTTAATATGTGTATAGATGATGAGGGAGATTGTATCAAATGAAAGTTTAAAATAAGGGTAACCAACCCCAAGTAATCGGGATAAGAAAACGAATAAGAAGATATAATACATATATACACTTTTGTTATAATTTGTAAGCAATTAATGCACTATAATTAATTTATTGTAATATGTACTTTTAAATTAGTATAGCTATGAAAGATATTTACATTAAATAATTTCTCAAGAAAGATAGCCTCCGACTATAATTTTTTTCTTTTAATTTTATGTCTTACTAACACCTGTGATGCAACATTTGATTTTTGCTTACAAAATACAAATTTAGTGAAATTTACCAAAATTCTTTATAAAATATTTTACAAATCTAAATTCATTATTAGAGCTAATGAAACTTATCTCTATATGTTTATGATAAGACAAAATTGATTAAGATGGTTTGGATATGTTATAAAAAGGTAGGAATCAGAAGCTGTGAGGACAGTTATGGAAAGCAGACTTAGATAAAAATACACTTACAGAGCAGTTTGCAATTGTTTCAACTGAGCCATATTTGTCAATGCTTCATCTAACAAAAAAACTGCATCATTCATTAACAAATTAATAAATCTCAAGAATAATGGTGGTGTTGTAGCTTCCATATTGCTTTCTGCACTAGTTGCTAGTTCTCTTTAAATAATATTAATTAGTAAAATCATTGAAAGACTGGGAAACTAAGAAAATTCTCAGTGGATCATTTCTCATATTTGAGTATAGACAATTATTCATCTATTTTAGGATTTGATTAATGATTTTATCCATTATTATTTATTATTTCATATATTAGTATTGGAATTAACTTTAATAGTAAATTATTTATAATGCTATTATAATATAGTGAGAATTTACAAATAATTTAAGATATTCATACATTTTTACTTACTTAAAAACTTCTCTATGTTCATCTAATTTCCACAAATAATCCATTACAATGTACATTGGTCTACGATAATTAAATTTCTGTTCAAATTCAACACTTTGTCCAGTCATTTCAATACCAACAAATACATCCAATAATGCATGCACAATCTGTTGTTTTATATTTAAAACATTTGATAGATAATTGCTAAATTTTATTAAAAATAAATTTCAAAAATTTTATAAATTAATACAAACTTGTTTACGGTGAGGATGATTTAAAAACAGCATTTGTCTATAATATGATCCAATTGAATTTGTAGTTGTAATATCTTCATCAGGATGAGGTAACAAACAGTCTAAACATTCGGCTAAACGAGCTCTTAAATGTGGATTTCTTACACGATCATTGGACATCATAAATACTAAAATAGCATTTAAAAGTTCACTCACTAATTCAAAACCAGGTTCTTCTAATGAACGTGAATGAAAACGTCGGACTAACATTAAATACCTCCATATATTATCAAGTACAAACTCAGGTATACATCTGAAATACATTTTAAAATTTTAAATATTTATTTATAATTACTCTATAATAATAACTCGTGATTTTCAGTTCAGTCAAAAATCGAATAGTTTTTAACATCATTGGTCATTAATTATTTAAAAAGATGATTACAGTAAAATTTTTAAAATATATACTTTAAAGTTGGAGAAGTAACACTGGCCATAGGAAACTTGAGAATATTAAATTTATCTGGACAATAAGACTGCAAAGTATCTAAATTGAAATCTTTGTCAATATCACACACAACTTGAACAAGCCAAACACAAGTTGCTTTTTGAAATTGACTAAGTAGATGTAAAGTTGATGGTTCTAAAAGAGCAGCTTTCATAGATAAATACCTGAAAGTTATGAATAATTTTAATTAAAACTTAAATTAATAAAGGCAATCTTCATATACTTTGTCATTTCAGCTTCCATTCGATCATTTATGAGTTTCATAACTTCTGAGGTAGCAGACCCAGACTGTTGGGTGTCCATAAATGTTTGTTGCATTCTTGCAAGATCTTGATTGATATTTGTCATTTTTTCTTGTATTTGAGCAAATCCTATTTCTAAAGATTTTTGTGTCATGAAAAAACATTCAGTTATAAAATTATATTGACCTTTAGAAACAGGTCTTTTGTCATCTGGGTTTTCTGAATTAGTAGGTAACAACATAGTACTTTCATCGAGTTTTCTTAAATGAACTCCTCGTAATTTAGATTCTTCAATATTTTGTACCTTAAAAATATTAAGTAATTAAAAAAAAATTCATAAAATTAGTCACTAATACTACTTTAGCTGCACAGTAAGTAGGATCAATTTTTAATAATTTCATATTATTGGTATTGGATATGAATGGTTGACATAATTTTAAAAGAACAGCACTCAAATTTATAGCAAAACCATCAGAAATAAATTCTAGCATTGATGTTTCAATATTCCACAATTTGCAACGCCCAGAATTTTTTTCCAAGCAACTCCCCAACCACAGTAGTGTTTTATGTTTAACTTCAGGTCCAGATTTCAAAAGATGTAAAAAAATAAGATGTAATTGTTGATGCAATGTATCCATACCATTCCAAATATTGTTTTCTAGTGGTCCAGACAACTACATAAGACAAAAAGATAAAAATTTAAAATCTAACAAACAAAATATAAAAAAATACTTTAAATAAAATTTTTTACTTCGATTCGAAGCTAAGAAGGTATTAATTTTACTAAGATGAGTTTTTTTTTAATTTTTTTTGTCTGTTACCACTTTTTTCAGCTCTCACCGAACCGATTTTTTTTAACGATACGTCAAAAGATCACAAATCGTATTTATTCGAAGACTTTACCCCCAAAAATTAAAAAAATTCGCTCGTTCCCCATAAATGGGAGAAATCTCCAAAAAAATTACAAATTTAAAAATTGCTAATTTTTGACATTTTTTCAACTTTTTTTACTTAAAACTGTCATAACTTTTTTAAAAATGACCAAAACAATATAATTTTTTTTTATAAATTCATGAAGTATTTACCTATCATTTTGTATATTTTTATTATAAATCTAACCCTTCATCTGCCCACAAAGGAAGATTCAAACCTTTTCAAAAAAAAAATTAACTTTTTTAACTTAACTTTTGAGAGTGTTCTGGAAAGTCTGATACTTTTATATATATTTTGTAAATTAAAGCTCATGTAATATACTATATTATGTAAAAAAAAAAATGTTGGACTTTATTTTGTCTTTATAGTGAAAAAGACTACCCTACCGTATGCTGTTTTTGTATTAAAATTCTCGATTTTATATTTTACATTTTAACTTTATAAGGCTATAACTTATTGAAAAGTGTATGGATCAATTCAATTTTTTTAAGAGATTAAATATTTATATCCCTCTTTTATTAGACATACTTTTTTTTTTTAAATAACACCACTTCCCTTTATATATTATAAATATATATATTCATATATTACACTTATAAATCATAAAACTTATAATCAGGATATAAATAAGGAAATAGGAGATCATGTAGCTTTTGAAATAATCCACCAATATTTTAAAATTAAACACTATCTACAGATTTGCATTGAAGCGTTTTTTATGATAGTGATTTTAATTACTTTATTTTTAAAGTAAAAATGGTACCAACTTTATATTTCCATTACTTTTTGAAAAAGGAATGGATTAATACAATTTTTTTAAGAGAAATATTATTTATATACCTCTTTCACTTGACATTCTTCTTTTTTTAAATCGGACCATTTCCCTATATACAGCGGGGGTTCAAACCTTAAAAATGCATATAGAAAGTAGAACTTTTTCAACTCAACTTTTAAAAAAATGTTCTGGAAATACTGACATATATATATATATATATATAATATTAGTAAATATATATATTTACATTAAATTAAAGCTTATGTAATATACTTTAATATGAAAAGAACATTTTTTAACTCATTTGATTTTTATCTCATTTAGATTCAATAACTTAAATGAACATCAAGGATCCTATCACTGTAGGCTACCTACGTTTGAAAAAAATGTTTACTCATATTAAAGTTTATTTACTATGTAATTTTTTCTATGATTCTCATTTATTTTCTCATATTTCACTTGACCAACTTTTTTAACTATTATCTAATTAAAGTTATTACCCTAAAAAATTGAAAAATTTTCCACTTTATCAATTAAAATGTTACTTAGACCACATTCTCCCTATAGATAAATAAAATCATTAATTTTAAATGTTTTTTAAAGTATTTATTGTCAAATTAGGTTTGTTATGATAATAGGCTTCAACTACAAAATTAAATAATTGTAATATATTATTTTTTTAACTTTATTTGTGTGTTACTAACAGTATAATATTCCAAATTTTTAGTAACATGTTTAGTAACAAAAAAAAAAAGTGATTTTCAGTTTCATCTGAATTTAACAAAAATTTTTTACAATTATAATCAAATTTTATATTACGCTCAATTGAGTAGATATTTTTAAACATTTCGATTGATTTTTTTAGTTAAAGCAAATCCTTAAAATTAATTAAGTTCTGAATATTTCAATTATAGTATATTTTTAGACATGGGGGCGTGGTGTGGCGCAGTGGTCACACTAGTTGTTGACAAAACTCTAGTGTTAAGCCATGCCTACCGCCATAGGTGAACGGATGGGTGACAGCGCGCGTGCTTCTATGGTGCCGAAAAAACACCATGTTCTTAGTGCAGAAGGCAAAGGGAAACCACTGCACTTAAAATTTTCCCAAGATATACCAATGGTATTAACCAACCTAACAGTTGTAAAAAAAAAATATATATTTTTAAACACTAAAAGTTATATAGAAATGATTATTGTGATTTCTATTTAAGTGATCTATTACAATAAAAATGCAAAAAATATTGAGCTATTCTGATAAATTTGTAGCAAATAGTAATTATACAAATTCCTTACTGCATATTAATCTTAAAAATACTATTTTTTTAATTTTCATACAATTTTTTTTGTAATAATGTAAACTTAAAACTTGAAATTGAGCTAAAAGTTATGGTAACAAATTCAATTTTTTTTTTTATAAACTTTCAAAAAATTAACTTTAAAAGACAAAAAAAAAAAAGGTTAAAAATGATATTTTTAACATATTAAAAATCAAAGTTATCCATTTATTCATAATTAACAACAAATTATTATCTAAAAAGTTCTGTGTTAAGCTCTTCAATTTTTATACACGTTTGCCATAAAAATAATAACTACTTATATCTTTTTAATAATTTTATGGTTAATTTTAATAATAAAAGTGTAGATTTTATAAAATATAAAGTATACATTTATATTAAATTGAAATTAAAAATCTTTTTTCATATTTAATTTTTTTGCAGATTTTTGCCTTTTCAGTGCATACTAAAGATCTAAAAACAATATTTTTAAATGCTTATTATAGCGTTTAAAGTAATACTTAGTTAATTAGTACTGCATTCTACTCAATTGCAAATTGTGATATTAGCCCAAACTAAAGTGTATTAATATGTCAAGATAAGAATTCAATGCCTATTTGTAATGTTTATCAATATATAAATTGTAAGTTTAGTTACTTATTATTAATTAATAAAAAAAGTTAATTTTCAAAAATTTACAAATACTTACTTCTTCCATTGGCTTCAGAAAAAATTCAAATTGGCCTCCTGGTGATCTTGGTAACCCAGATATAGCAAAAAGAGCTCCTAGGAGAGTATCTGTATAATAATAACCAGTAGCTTCAATAGGCACATGACAATAATCAATCAACACCTTTAATTGTATTTAAATGTTTATACATTACTTAAAAACATAGCATAAAATTTATTTTTAGTTAAAATTTTCAATAGCTCGCTTTCAAACAATAAAAATAATTGAAAAAGTAAGATTTTTTTCCACTGAAACTAAATAATAATATGTATGAATTACAAAGAGTACTAAATTATTTTTTTTATAAAATAAGGGTAATTTATAATAAGATTTATCAACAAGAATCTACTGTAAAAAAAATAAAATTTTAGTAGATTGATATTTAAACAATGATTTTTTTATATTAACTATATAACACATGTATAATTTTTTTTTTTTCAATAAAAATTTTTTTTGTGAGGATTACAAGATCATTGGGAGCGGATGTTATCTAAAATATTACGTAACAATTTATTGTTACATTATATTAGTTAGCTATTATGAAAAAATTCAAGAGAAGGTATCTTTGTAAGATATCTTAGGTGCTTCAAGTCCTAGGGATTGTTTTGAGCATCTAAGAAAAAAAATAGCTCACATGACGAAAATGTTTAACATTATAGGATTAAAATTCTTTTTATAAAATATTAAAATTGTGTCTTGGTGGCGTAGGCGCAACCTATGGCGACTCTTTTGTTATAGCCCCTTTAAAAATGATGAAAATTAAAAAAAAGAAGTATTTTTATATAGAAATATGAGGTATGGCGAAATTTAATTACACCAACAATAAAATTTGCTCAAATTGAGTCTATGAAAAATTAGTCTGATGAAAGTAAATCTGTCAGCAAACATTTTTCTCAAAAGTTCTCAACATTTTAAAATACTTGATGAGCAGCAAACATTTTTTTACCAGTAATTTTTTTTAAGTTATGTAATTGAATGCTTAATTTTAAAAAAATGTTGGTAAATCGGAGCACAAAAGTAATTTTTTAAGAAAACAGTCAAAATTATTGTATATATGTATTTTTTTTTTCAAAACCTATTCTAAGATGATAACTGTTTTTTATTATAGATATGACTTTGTAGGACATTAAAAAAGATTATTATTCTTTAAAAAATATTTCATATCTAACATAATCTATATAAATATACATTACAACAATTTGAACTCCATTAAAGCAATAACCTTACTTTAGCTAGTAGGACATCTGACGAAATAACTTGTATAAAAGCTAATTCACAATTTGGTAAAAATATAATTGTAGCTTCTTTAATTTTTTCTTTTATTATATCTAAAACTGGTTGATAAATAATTTTTAACTGAGTTTCTTGATCATCTTCATCCATTATAATTAGTTTATTTATAGAAGTCAAAAACTTCATAAAATCTTCCATAGTAGCTTTATTATTTTTAAAAATATCCAAAATCTATATTAAATATTGAACAATTGTAAATTAAATATATATATATATATAGAGAGAGAGAGTAATTCTCTCAAAATTATACAAACCTGTAAACTAATATTTTGAGAGTCGTATAGATCTGGTTGTTTTAGAGCCGTGGATACATTTGTATACAAAAATCCTCTTATGATTTCATATACATTATCATTAATTGATGGATAACAATTTTGTTGTTGCATTAAATTTAATTCCAAAAAACATTCAAATAAATAAATAATGCATTTTTTCTGAATAGTATGTTCATTAATTGATACACTCTGTTTATATTTCATTAAATATGAATCTGGTTTAGGTAAAAGTATTCTTTCAAAAATAGCTTGTTCTAACATTTCAATATCAGTCTGGTTTCCATCATAATATTTCAATATTTCAGTTATATCAGGTAAATAAACAATAGATGCGTTATACTCTTTGTCAAAATTTGGTTTTAATGTGAAATGAAAAATTTTCTCTACGAATTTATTGAATGTTTCATCAATGCAGTTATCCGCGTATTTTATTTCGGGATTAGACGTACTATCATCAGGACATAATTGAGTTTGATCATTAATCTTTTTTTTAAAAATAGAAAACTCGTTGCCTTCAGACATTTTAGAACAATAAAACAATATATTTATAAAATTAATCAATTGGTTTTTAATATCATTTGAAAAAAAAAACGAAAAAATACATTCAACACTAATCAGATCATAATTAATTCAAGATTAAACTTAAATAACACTGTAAAATTGAATGGTTTAACACAGTGTCTATCAATTGCTGTTATCGAGGTGGATTTATAAATATTTTATTTAATATCATAAATAATAAAGAAGGCACAGTTAGATAATATCTTATCTATTCTGTTTGTTTGATCAGTAGATAACATTAAAAAATTTTTTTATAAATTTGAAACATCTTTGTGATTATTCCTATAATAAAAAATTTATTAAGAGTATTGAGACATTATTAATGTAATGTTTTAATAGTTAATAAAAATTGTTTTTTATACTTGTGAAATGAGTTTGATAAGTAATTATACTGAATATTGGTTTAATGTATATCAAGAGTTTATTATTAATTCAAACCGAATATAATTTTTCCTATTAAAACTTTACTAGAACTGAACTAAGATATAATTTTTTTTCTTTTTAAGTTGAGAAAATAAAACAATCACAAGATTGTAATAAATACTTTGAGCTAATTATTTTAAACTTTATTACAATAGGATTAATAGAAGTTATCCGTTAGTTTTACATGGTTTTTTTGTTATTTAATTACCTAAATTAAAAATAAAACCAAGCGACACTTCAGTGAAATTTTAATACAATTTGATTGATCACGCTAAAGTGAAATTTCATTTATTGAGTCCAAAGTTTAGTGAAGGAGGCGAAATACGGAATATCACTTAATTAATCGTAACAAAAATTAAATCAATACTGTATATAATAAATGTTTTTTGGTAGTATTTATGGGTATAACATAGAGTTATACATAGTCATGAGTTCGTAGATACCTTAATATTATTGTTAATAATATAAATGACTTTAAAAATAGTTCAAAATCATCGAAAATATATTTGAAAGACGTTCAAATAAGAACGTGCGTTAATGAATGATGTTTTTTGAATACTGTATTCATTAACAGCTATTTTAACCTTCCGAGCTTTATTAAATATTATGACAATTTGAATGAATATAGGTATCACAGGTGTATATTACAATATGGAATATATCTGTGTGAGCTATGTCATCTTTGATATTAGAGCATAAAAATTACATAAAATTTTCTTATCATTAATAATCATTTTAATGTTATCTCTAGTTTTAGTAAACACAACTAGTTTCATGATCATTATGTCTTTTTAGAGATATTGAAAGACGCCATATTGGTTTAATCACAGAAAATTTTTGTTAGTAACTAGTAGTTTTACATTACTAGCAGAAGATTGTCGAGCCTAATTAAATTTTAGTTCAGTATCGTTAATTTTTTTTAAAATGAACACGGTCTTAGTGTATATTTTGGGATCTAAATTATTAAAATCATTCAAATGTTAATTGTAATTCTGTAAATATTGAATTGTGCTTCCTTGTGTCAAATTTCCTGGAATAACCTATTTTGCGTATTTTACACATATTCTTCAACCTAATTTGCCATCTGGAACTGAATATATTCTAAGTGTTGTAAATTATTAGTTTACAATACCTAATTTCGTGCAGTTAACACTCATAAGTAAGACTGATAAATATATTTAAGTTTTATAGGTACTAAGTAATTAAATAATAAACAAATTATGTAGTATTTAAAAACATATAGAAATAGATTTCATTAGTTCTAATAATGAATTTAGATTTGTAAAATATTTTATAAAGAATTTTGGTAAATTTCACTAAATTTGTATTTTGTAAGCAAAAATCAAATGTTCCATTACAGGTGTTAGTAAGACATAAAATTAAAAGAAAAAAATTATAGTCGGAGGCTATCTTTCTTGAGAAATTATTTAATGTAAATATCTTTCATAGCTATACTAATTTAAAAGTACATATTACAATAAATTAATTATAGTGCATTAATTGCTTACAAATTATAACAAAAGTGTATATATGTATTATATCTTCTTATTCGTTTTCTTATCCCGATTACTTGGGGTTGGTTACCCTTATTTTAAACTTTCATTTGATACAATCTCCCTCATCATCTATACACATATTAACCATCATATTGCATTTAATAAAATCCCTCCATCTATCTTTTGTTCTTCCTTCAACATTCATTTCTAAAACTGTTCTTAACGCATCCGATTCCTCTCTCCTAATAACATGACCAAATCATCTTAGTCTACTTTCTCTCATCTTATTCACAATTGATGCTATGCCTATACTTCCTCTTATATGCTCGTTCCTTATCCTATTTTCTTTAGTGACTCCACTCATCTGTTTATGCATTCTCATCTCTGCTGCACTCATTCTCTGGTCTATTCTCTTGTCAACTGCCCAAAATTTTGAACCATACGTAATAGCTATGGTATTGTTCTAGACCACATAAAGTTTCTTTGAATATTTACCTAATTAATTTATACATCAGTAAAATTGTAAGAATTGTAGTATATTATGTACATTATAATAATGTTATATAATTTATTGTGTTGAAAATGAAATTATTGGTTTTAATTAACAAGCAATTGTATTTTATTGAGATATATGTGTAAATTTTTTTTTAACTTCATTAATAACATTTTTTTTTTTAACCGAAATAAAAAAAATTATTTATCTTTGTATATTAATATTAAATGGACAATATAAAATTAATGTTATGCTCTTTAAAAAATAATAATTTTGCTTACTTATTGTGTTGTTATACTGAAATTTTATAGGTTTTCTGTTACAGTTTATTCAATCAATAATACAAATTAGAAATTCTATTAAATAGATAATTAACTTTATAAGTTTTTTCATCAGACATGAAAATGGTGTTGTCTCAAAGACAGAGAGAAGAATTGTAAGTCTAAATTCCATCATACTTATGTCATTTAATTTTATAAAATTGTTACATGAAAAATATAATTTTTTGGTAAAATTTAACCAAAAAGATTATTAATGCTGTCATAAGAGTTATTAATATTTGCTACATTTATATTAGTTTCTGATACAAATATATATTTTGAGTTATAAAATGTTTTTAAAGTACTTAGGCTTCTTTAATCTTATTTGGATTATTCATGTTAAACAACTTTGTAAATGTTCCATTTATTAATTCATAATTTATTGACATAATTTTTCGTTTTAGAAATAAAGCAATAGCTGATTACTTAAGTAGTAACAATTATAACAATGCTTTGGAAGGTTTAAAACAGGATACAGATATGCCAGGAGAAGTCGAAAATAAATATGGTGGCTTATTAGAAAAAAAATGGACGTCTGTAATTAGATTGCAAAAAAAAGTAAGCATTTTATGAATTCCTAAAATATAGTTTTATTGATTAAAATAAAAGTCATTTATTACTGTTAAAGTTTTAATGTTCAGAAAAGTGTAAAGAAAACAATAAATTAATAAACAAATAATATTACCAAATCTACGATAAAATTATATGACTACTTAGCCATGTAATTTTATAAATGTAGAGCTGTTAGGTTTTCACATGGGTTAGAACAAACTGTAGGAAAACATTTTTCAGCATTTCATTATTTTTCCTATCTTTAACAGCTGTTTGGTGATAATTCTCTTCAAGAGTATTATCCAAACTCGTAGATTAATCACTTAAAGGCTTACAGAAAAAAGATTCTATATGAATATATATATACAAACATGGTGTCTAACAATGTTCTGACAAATTTACATACTTTTTTTATGGCAAATTGTCAAAAAATTGTGTGGGACACTATATAGTATTAATTTACAGTGTTATTATATATATAAAAAAAAAATACATATAAAAATCTAGATAAAATAAAAATAATAATAAAAAAAATAAAATTTGTTATTTCATCATGCACTTTATGGTTTAAGGTCAGTGAATTAGAATCAAAACTTTCTGAATATGAAAAAGAAATAAGTTCTGGTGCACCTAAAAGGGCTTTGCGTTCACCAAGTGATTGGATACCAAGAGCGCCAGAAACTCATTGTTTGACTGGGCATAGAGAAACTGTGATAAAAGTTATATTTCACCCAGTTTTTAATATTCTTGTTTCTGCAAGTGAAGATGCTACAATAAAAAGTTGGGATTATGAGACTGGTGAATATGAAAGAACATTAAAAGGCCATACAGAAGCCATTCAAGATATTGCATTTGATGAAAATGGCAAATTATTAGGTTTGTCTTTGTAAAAATTTTCATATTTTTCCATTTGCATTCTAAATACATTAAATTAGATTTGCATTTTTAATATAAATTATTGAAATATATATACTGTATTACTTATGAAATTATTTATTTTATTGTGTATGGTTAAGATTTTGCATTTTTTTTTTGTCTGTAAAGTATAAATAGAGAACATTGTAATTGAATAGACATCTTGTATTCTTATATATCTTCTGTAAATTTTGTTAAAAAATTCATGTATAGTTTTTATATGTTATGCAAAAAGAATATGGTATTACTAGATATTTGAATACAAGTGAAACTTCTCTTATAATTTAGCTTTAATTGGAATAAAACTTTTTAGAAAGATGATAAATATGTAGAGTTTAATAAGAGAGAAAATTTTCACTAGAAGTATTTTTCAAAATCACTAGAAGTGATTTTAATCACTGTCAAATATCATTATACTTGATCCAACTATGCCACATCCCCACTGTGCTGGGTTTTTTTTAATATAAAATTTTGAATTTTAATAAAATTATGCATTCTTATTTTAATATTCCAGTGTCGTGTAGTGCTGATATGAGCATAAAGTTATGGGATTTTAGCCAAACATATGAATGCATTAGAACTATGCAAGGTCATGAACACAGTGTATCTGGAGTGTGTTTTCTTAAAGGTGGAGATTTCATAGTGTCTTCGTCTAGAGATAAAACTATTAAAATGTGGGAAGTTAATACAGGGTATGTTGGTGAACTAAAATGTCAAATGTTCAAATATATCATTTTGTTAAATATTTTTTATTGTTTTAGTTATTGTGTTAAGACATTTACTGGCCACCGTGAGTGGGTTAGAAAAGTAAAAGTTTCTCCTTGTGGACAGTTACTAGCATCGTGTTCTAATGATCATACTGTTAAAGTTTGGATAATTGCAGCTACTCAATGCAAAGTATGTATCATTAAATAAATTCATATTCACATAAATATTTATAAGTCCAAAGTACATTGATTGAAATTTATCAGGCAGATTTAAGGGGTCATGAACATGTTGTCGAATGCATAGCGTGGGCACCTGCTGCTGCATCATCAGCTATTAATGAAGGTGCTGGAGTAGATAAAAAAAAAAATGGATATGAAGGCCCTTTTATTATTTCTGGTTCAAGAGATAAATCAATAAAAGTATTTTTGATACAAATGTCAATATTGTAAAGACTAACTATACATTTCATAATTTAGATGTGGGATGTAGCTTCACGTTCGTGTTTATTTACCTTAGTTGGTCATGATAATTGGGTACGTAGTTTAGTTTTCCACCCTGGAGGCAAATATGTAATATCTGCAAGTGATGATAAAACACTTAGAATTTGGGATTTAGCAAATAAACGAAATATGAAAACTTTATTAGCACACAGTCATTTTTGTACTACTGTAGGTATGTAGAATATAATACATTATGCAAGAATTGAAAATGTTATTTTTCAAAAATTACACTTTATTTTTTTAATGCAACAATTTTGAATATTATAGAATTTTTTTCCATGTACAAGATTATATTATATTAGATTAGATAGTTTTAAAATAATTATATAAACAAATTTTATTCATAATTTATTAATTAAATCGAAACTTCTCGAATGTCTTTCATCTCTGATCTAATGTATACTATTAAAATTTGATACTTTTATAATAAAATAGTATTTAAATTATGTATATATTTCTTTAGTTGATTGAATTATTTAGTTATAATTGAAAAACTGTAAAAAGAAGATAACTCAATTTTTTTATTTTAATCATATTTAATCATAATTCTAAATTAAGACTAAAATATGAAAAACACAATATTAGAGAAGAGTAGTTACAATAAATAGTATTTATTTAATTTTAATTTTTTAATTAATTAGTATAGTATTATTTCAGTTTTGAGATATATAGGCAGGTATTATTGTATAAAATATATATACATTTTTTTTTATTCTAATATCTTATTTTAAAAGTTTTTTATTATAATTCTGCAATCATTTGTATGTGAAGACTTATGGATTTATCTATTGACATTATTTTTAAAATATACATTTAATGTTAATAGAATATTTGAATTGAGTAGTTAAAACATATTTTTTATAGCATTATTTATTTCAGATTTTCATCGATCACAGCCTTGTGTTATCACTGGTAGCGTGGATAAGACTATTAAAGTTTGGGATTGTCGCTGATCAGGAAACTCAGTAATGTAAAAAATGCCTTGCTATTCTAAATCTAAACAATATCTCCACTTCAATAATTCAGTTTAAGTTTACATTTCTAGTCTATTATAGAAGTAAAGGTGATATTGATGCCCAACTTTTATTGTTTATGTAAAAGTAACACTGCTTTATTTTTTATTATTACTATTATTATAATTATATATTTTTTGATTATTTATATTTGTAGAAAATCATTTACTTCTTAATAATTTATAGGTATGTGTAATTTTAATATCTCCCCTAAACTACTGATTAAAGTTCATGAATAAAGTATTAGGTTTTAATTTAAATAAATATTTTACATACTTCTTTATCTTATTCGTTTTGACAACGGTGAATAATTTGTTTATCTTTTACTTATTTTAATCAAATACTTATAAATTATTATAAAATTGTTTTGTATTAAATTCACATTTTTACATTTATGTTTTAACAAATTAAAAAAAAAATTCTTTACAAATTTGTATTTGGCTGGAATTGAAAACATTATTTTTTCAAAAATTACATTTTATTTAATAAATCCAACAATTTTGAATATCATAGATTTTTTTTTCAATATTAAATGGTTAAGATGGTTTTAAAGCATTCAAGTGAAAAAAAGTTTGAAATAGATTTTTAATTTAACTATAGACTTATTCAATTTTATTTATGTATTAAAAAATGTTTAATTTATTGTAATATCTAAAACCAAAAAACAAAAAAATGTTTTCACATAGAGATCCTTGAAATGAGATTATATGAATGTTGTGATGTGTTAATTAGATTAAACAATGTTATGGATGATATCAAAATAGTTCATACATTTTCATTAAAGTTTAATTCTATTGTTTTAAACATCTTTTTCAACAAATTTGAGGAATATTTAAATAGTATTTTAATACTAATTAATTGAAGTATTTTTGTAATTTGAAAAATTATTTTTTTTGTAATTTTGCCTATGGACTAGTAGAATTGGATGTAATATAATAACATTTTTTTCTAATGTAATCAATTAGAACCACTCAAACCTATATGACCTCAGATTTTAGTTAACTGAAAACAGGGGTGGATCAAAAATTCAGTTTGCAATTCAAGAGAAAAGTAATTGATAAACATTAGATTTTTGACTATAAATTATAGTCTAGTTTTTAGTATTTTTAGATATCTAAAAATACTAAAAATTTAGTTTTTCTAAATTGTTTTAGATTAAAATTATAATAATATTTGTATGCCTTAATGTTGCAATTATTTTAGCACATTTGATTAGGACTTGGTTTCTGTTGATTATAAATTACAACAATTGAACCATATATTTGAAAAACAATTCTTAGTTATAAATTAAAAAA
>NW_026099574.1:41992085-42026038 GCF_025091365.1 Daktulosphaira vitifoliae
AAAATGTAACTGGCTTAATTAAAAGAAAAAAGCAGTTTCCTCATATACCAGTATATGGTCTTCTTGAAACCAAATATTTATTATATAATTTAATTTCCTAAATAACTAATACATAATAATTGGTTTTATATTTAACTTATATATTTGATAAGCAATTGTATATTTACAAAATGATTAAAAATATAACGTAAATGTTCATACATATTACATAATATTTAACACGATGATCAATCATAATTGTGGTACATTGAATTTTACAAATACTAATTTAGTACTAATATTAAATTTTACTAATTAAAATCACAGTCCTACTCAAGTTAAAAGTAAATAGGTCATAATGATTATAGTATAAAAAAATACATGATATAATTGAAAACTTTTTTTAAATAATTACATATATTATAACAATATAGAAAAATGTTACAAGCACTAACTAAAAAATAAAAATAAAGCANATAACAATATAGAAAAATGTTACAAGCACTAACTAAAAAATAAAAATAAAGCACATTAAAATTACAAAAAAATATATAAAAACATGTTAAGAATATAATTCTAGTGATATAACTACAAATATAGTTATAATTAAAAGATTATTGGACTTTACTGAACAAAATAATATTTATTCATGTATAAAACAGTAGATAATTAATAAAAAGATACAGCAACATCAATAATCTTCATCATTGCAAATTAACATAATGTGTAGAATTTGCATGTTCTTTTGACACAACACATTAAAAGTTCATTTCTTCTTTATTAGATTTAATTAATTAATTTAATATTAAATGTACAATTTGAAATAGCATTAATATTGTAATATATCAATATTATGATTGTTTTTTAATATTATTTTTTTTATGAAAAGCTATTTTAGACCAACAATATGTTTTTTGAAATACGAAAAAAGATATTTAAAAGTTAAATTAAAATTAAAATTCTATTAAATAAGAATGACTAGATTTTCCTTACATATTCAGATGTTGATTTTAATTATTGGCAGTAGTAAGAGCAAAAGTCTCTTTAAGCAACTGTTACATGTATAGTTGAAAATTGAAACATTTTATTTTATTATCGCAAACTAATTCAATATGTAATAGGTAATAAAGTACAAATTAATATTGTTATATCTTACTAACAATTTCAACTTAGTGTAATGGTTTTGAGTACCAATAAAAATAAATACTTAACTTCAATAATTTCAGTAATTTTGTAGCTAAATTGTATTTAAAAATAATAGATGATCATTTACATTGCTATGGTTGCTAAAAGTACGGTTATATCATCTGGTTTTCCTCCTGTAAACATAGTAAATAGTATATAAAATACTAAATTCAGATATCATAAAAAAAAATACTTTCTGAATAAATATTCATTAGTGTTCTAAAATACCTGTCATACACCATATATTAATAAAAGAGATTCTACATGAGTCAACAAAGATATACTTTCTAAATAGTTAAAAGTAAGCCTAGTACGAGTTTTAGTTTAAATAAATAAAGTAGATTTTAAAGTTTTCTCTCCAATAGTATTCAACTAAGATTTAACCTTTGACCAATTTAGAGAATCTTTCTATAAGTTTTCACTAAATATTTATTCAATTTTTACTTTGAGTTAATTACTGAAATTTTATTTTTTAAATTGGGAGTATATTTATCATAACCTTAAGATATGAATGTCAATTTCTACTAATATGATTATTAAAACACATTTGTTAAAGTTTGGAATAAAAGTAAAAAAAATTATTCAGGTAATTAAATTTTTTTTATGTATTTTCTACTGATTTGCTGATTTCAATTAAAAAGTCAAAATGATTAAATAGTTAATATTTATCAAATAACATATAAAGAAATAAAAACTATCATTCAATGATTCCAGAAATTATAATTAAGTAAAATCGAAAGAAAGCTATAAAAAATTTGTTTAATAGTAACTCATGCTTTAATGCATCAATGTAATAATACAGAACATTTTTTTACAAAACACTACACAGTTCCATAGTTACTATCAATGGTATTCTTAACAAGTATACATCTCTGAATTATAGTGTATTTTATTTTAACTTACCAACAGTATTAATACCATTAGCTTGAGCAGCACGGGCAAAAGGTGATAAAAAAGATCTATCAAATGCCAAAATTCTGGCCATCCATGCTATTGTATTAGCTGCACATTGTAATTTAGTAGGATCACGCACACCTTCAACTTGACTTAGTTCTTTTAACAATAAATGATCTGGCACATTGTCAAATACTCCATCAGTAGCTAATAAGATAACATCTCCATTTTCAACAGCAAAATCTGATGTATCAGCTGAGTCTGGACTATCACTAAGAACTTGACCACTATGTGTAGGTGGTGGAACTGATAATTGATAAGGGGTGTTAAAATAATGTTGTTGTTCTTCTGACCGATGTACAACATGCCCACCTCGTACTACCATAAAACCACTATCACCAATATTAGCTGTGTATATACTGCAAGTCTCTTTGTTTAATACAACAACACATGCAGTACTACTTCCTGTAAATAATTTTAACTTTAAGTAATAAAATAATGTAGAAGTAAATTAAAATTGATTTATTTTATAAAAAGTATTAACTGATTCAAATAGAATTTTTTTGTACTTTAACTCTAACCTAAAATAGGTTGTTTGTTTTCTAACAACTCATAATAACTCTGAGCTAATAATTTATTAGGTTCATTGGGTATTATTTTTCCAAGTGACACTAGTCTTTCACAAGTTGTCATAAGAAAACTGGAAAATTCACCAGGATCTATACCATAATGACGCCAACCACCAACACCATCTGCAACACCTATAAAAAAATAAAATAGATACTTTGATTATTATTTTTATTTTTTTGTTATAATTATGAATAGTGTAGAAAAAATAACTGTAAATGTACAAGATAATATACTAAACCTTGTACTAATATGACCACCAAAATCAAAGCCTTTTTAATATATAAAAAAAAAATCAAGATAATGATTATGGCTTCAAGTAAAAAATATTATGACAAAAATGGGTTAGTTGCATAATTGTATTAATATTCGTGTAAGCTTTTTTGTGTAAAAATTTAGAAAGAGAAAATTGAATATTTAAGCCATACGATTGTATTAAAAAAGTGATAATACATAAGAGATAACAATGGTCTAAAGAAATTTTAAATTGGTCCTCTAAAAAAAAATCCACATTTCCACATTATCTATTTATAAATAGATTGAGGGTTTACTTTTTGATTAATCATAAAAATTACAAAAATATCAGTATATAAAATAGAAGTTAATGGTAAGAAATTTAAGTAACAGAAAATGTTACTTTAAGGCATAAATTTCCAGCTTAGTTCATTTATTTATATTTCTTAATAACATTTAAGAATGAACTAATTATAAAAAAATTTCATATTGAAATGTCCACTTTGTTAAAGTCAGGTATTATAAATTAAGGCTACTTCGTTAGTTTTAAAAAGTAATAATTAGCAGTAGGCACCAGGGAAACTAAATGGTACGATCCTTGTGGGGAAATACATCATTTATCCAGCAGTAAGATCATTATCAAGTTAAAAATTTAAGATAAAGGGGAATCTTATTGTTAGCATAATTATTTTCCCACTAGAAAGGTACCATCGGACAACACTAGTAAGCACTATCAAATAGTTTTGATTACCGAATATACTGGATAGTTTTTCTAAACTATTGAATGATTGTTTTAATTAAACTAACCTTGATTGAATAGTTTTAGACTATCAAACTGTCTGGTCAATTATTCAAAAATTATTATTTTAATAATAATTACCAGCGACATATCTAAAAATTTCTATACAATTAAAAACTACTTGGGGAAATATTCAAATATTTATATTTAAATGCAACTATTGAATGAGAATTTGCATGAAAACAAAATTATCGACATCAGATTACAAATATACTACATACTATTTAAAAACGGTAGCACAGTGGGGTCGCGGCATAGTGGAGACATTGCATAGTTGGGTTCAGTCTAGATTTAATCTGACAGTGATTAAAATCACTATCATAAGAAACGCTTCGATGCAAATCTGTAGATAGTGTTTAATTTTAAAAAATTGTTGGATAATTGCAAAAGCAACATCAACTTCTATTAAAATAAAATACAAAACCCATAATTATCATACAAAAATAGTATATTTTTCAATATGGTAGCCATTTGCGTATAGAAGATAGATCGTCGGGACAAATTTTTTTTTTTCATTTTGTAGTACATAAAATAAGCTTTAATTTTATATATGTTTAAAGGACGCAGTATTTCCGGAACATTTTCAAAAATTAAGTTGAAAAAGTTATTTTTTGTAAAAAAGTTACTATTTTAAATCCTCCCAGTGAGCAGAATAAGTGTTAGATTTTCAAAAAAAATTATATCAAATGAAAGGGAAATATCTAAGGTTTCAATACAAAAAAATATTATTTTTATTTGTTCATTTTTGAAAAAGTTATGGCAGTTTTAAGTACAAAAAACATCCCGATAAAATGTAATTTTTATCGCAAACATTACATTTTTTTTTAAATTTTCGACAGCCATTTGCACATAGAAGATAAGATGTCGGGACAAATTTTTTTTTTTCATTTGATAGTATATAACATAACCTTTGATTTGATATATGTTTAAAGGACGCAGTATTTCCGGAACATTTTCAAAAGTTCAGTTGAAAAAGATCTATGTTTTTTACAATATTTTAAGTTTTGAACGCCCCCTATATAAGGGGAAATTGTCCAATTTTAATAAAAAGTATGTCAAATGAAAGATGTACTTATAATGTATTTAGAAAAAAAAAATTTGTGCTGATATATACATTTTTCAAAAAGTTATAGCATTTTTAAGTTGAAAATTTAAAATCGAAAATCGAAAATTTTAACACAAAAATAGTGTTTTTTTAACTACGGCAGCCGTTTAAATGTAGAAAAAAAAGTGTCGGGACAAATTTTTTTTTTTCATTTTGTAGTACATAAAATAAGCTTTAATTTGATATATGTTTAAAGGACGCAGTCTTTCCGGAACATTTTCAAAAATTAAGTTGAAAAAATTAATTTTTGTAAAAAAGTTGCCATTTTAAATCCCCCCCAATGAGCAGGTTAAGTGATAGATTTTCAAAAAAATGATATCAAATGAAAGGTAAATATCTAAGGTTTTAGTATAAAAAAAAATTATGTTGATTTGTTGATTTTTCAAAAAGTTATGGAAGTTTTAAGAAAAAAAAGTGAAAAAATTTCGAAAATTAGCGATTTTTAAATTTGTAATTTTTTTGGATATTTCCCCCATTTGCGGGGAACGAGGGAATTTTTTTCAATTTTTAAGGGTAATGTCTTCAACTAGATACGATTTGTGATCTTTTGACGTATTTTTGAAAGAAATCGGTCCTATGAGATCTGAGAAAAAGTGGCAACAGACATAAAAAAAAAAAAAAACACATCATAGTAAAATTAATACCTTCTCCGCTTCGCATCGAAGCTAAAAAACGACAGAATAATAAATAGTACAATGGTTGGGGTTTTAATAGTTTAATTACCAAATTTAAGTAATGAAAAAAATTTGTTTGTGTTGATAATTTTTGAAAACACGTCCACATGTAGAATTCAATCACTTTCAAATAGTTTGATAGATTTCATTCTGTGGTGCCCATTAATAGTAATCTTATGGCAACTTACCTAAAACATCATTTGCTTTTCCTCTTGCAGAAAACCATGCATCATCTCCAAATTTACCTTTAATAAGTGGATGTTTGCGAGATGACTCTTTAGGAAATCCACAAACAGCATATAGAAATGATGGTTCGCGTTTTTTATTTTGATGTTCAGTATTTGAGGGAGATATGTTAGTGAAACCATTCCACAATGCACGCGATATCAGTCTACCTGTAGTTACTATTTGCTGCATAATTTTAAATATCAGTCGTTATTGTGAATATACATTTGATGAAACAGAGGTTATTGCACCACATTGTTTAATATGAAATTTATTAGTGGCTTTTAATAAAAAAATAAAAAATTTATTAAAATTAAAAAATTAATTTTTACTTAAAATTAATACGTGAAACTAAATAAAACAAAACAAAAAGATATTTTTACAAAATTAACAATAAAATTTAAGTTAATTGCTCTAATAATTTGCAATTGAAACTTTTTTTTTCTTCTTATCACATTTAAACCTTATCAACATAACATAAAGAGAATTATTTAAAAAAAAGTGTCATATACCATGGTTATAATAGTTAAGTATCTTCATAGATTAAATTACAGTTACATAGACTGTCGTCTCAATATTGTCAATATTTTTCTGCTGTAAAAGTCTTTTTCATTGATAAATTTTGCGTATCGCTGTTGGATGATGAACCATAAAATTGTCTTAATTTTGTCGGAAGTATATTGAGCTGTTATATAAATTTATGAAGTATTCAGTTTAGTGCTCATATTAGTTAAACTACATTTTGAAGATTTTTACTTTATATTCTCATCAAATATGGCTCTATTATTAAAAAGGTAATCTTATTCTTTAATGACCTATTGTTGCATATTATTTCTTCATAGCGTATATTACTACAAAGATTTAGAACAATGCTTCAAAGTTTAAATGACTTAAAAAGTAATGACCCTGACATTTGTTTTCGAATTATTAATGTTTTAATTAAAATAATTGATAATATACTAAACAATCCACACCTGTATAAATTCAGAAGACTTTGTTTAAATAGTAATATAATTCAAAATGAACTTTTACCTTACATTGGTGCTATGGAATTTCTTTTAGAAATTGGGTTCATTGAGAATAATGATGTGCTAGTACTTCCTGATTATGTTGATCAATCTGCACTTGAAGGTTTCAAACAGGAGCTCTTACAAATTATTAAAATAGATGGTGAACCTATTATTAGTCTTGATAAAAATAACAAATTTCTTAATGAAATAAATTCCATTTCCTTTGATGTTTTATCTCATGAAAATAAAATTTTACAAAAAAAAGCTTTAGAATGTTTGTCAACAGAACAAGTCTCTCAATTTTCTATTATTAAAAACTCAGAAAATGATTCATTTTCTCATGAGAATAAAATGTTAGAATTAATGAAATGGTTTAAACAGTCATTTTTTAAATGGTTTGATGTACCCCATTGTAAGTATTGCTGTATTCCTACTAAATTTAAAGAAATAAAGCATGGTACAAAAGATTTAAATGTCAGATATGTGGAAATATATAAGTGTCCTAAATGTAATTGGACAACAGAATTTAAAAGGTTCAAACTCTGTGAACAACTTTTAATTACTCGGAATGGTAGGTGTGGTGAATGGGCTAATTGTTTTACATTATTTTGTCGAGCTCTTGGATGGGAAGCCAGATATGTTGTTGATCAAACTGATCATGTATGGACAGAAGTTTGGTCAGTAACTCAAGAACGTTGGATTCATTGTGACTCCTGTGAAGTTGCTTTAGATAAACCTTTGTTGTATGAAAAAGGATGGGGAAAAAAATTGTCTTATATTATAGCATTTTCTCATGAAGAAGTACAAGATGTAACTTGGCGCTATACGATTAAAAATGATGATATCTTAACCAGAAGAATATTGTGCAATGAAAATGATTTATTAAAAAAAATTTTATTGTTATCAGAAGCAAGACAACAAAATGTATCTTACATTAGACGTAAATACTTAGCTGAAAGACGTTTAAAAGAATGTTTTGAGTTATTATTTGGTTCAAAAAATATTGACACTGACAATTATAGTGGTAGAATATCTGGTGCTCTTGATTGGAAATTATCAAGGGGTGAAACAAGAATTCAACATTTTGTATGGACTCCAACACAAGTTGAAATTAGTAAAAAGAAATTTGAAATAAAGTATTCTACTGCTTTGGATCAGTACATTCACGATGGGCAGCTTATAAAAGGATGGCAGAATGGTGTATACTATGTTCATTCAATATTTCGTAAAGAAGAATTTGATTGGAAAAAAGTATATTTGTGCCGTGAAGAAAACTCTAATACAGCAAAAATTGAATGGATGTTTGATTTCACAGAATCAAACTTAGCTGTTGAAAGAATCACATTAATTTATTTATCCAGTCTATTCGAAACTGGTGATGTTAAATGGATATTAACTGGAAATAATAATTCTGTTGTGAATTTGTCTGTTATTCAAAATGTTCAAAGTGTTCATATTGATCAGTTTATTGGTTGTAACAAAGTAAAATTAATTGCAACTTTATTTGGGGGATCTGGTGAACATGCATGGCAGCACACTCAATTATTTAGACAAGATTCAGACTCAGAAGAATTTCCACTTCAAGTGTTAATTAATTTAAAATAATATAACTGCAATAGATTTGTTTATATGATTCAATGTGTAAAGTATAATAAAATAAATAATATATATATACATATGATTAGTGTTTAAGTTAAATTATGATTTAAATGAATTAAAAAATTTAATTTTAATATAATTACATAATGAATTTTTTGTATTTAGTTAATTAAATATTAAAGCTATTGTTAAATTAATAATTTTTTAATTCTAATTCTAATGGAAATATCCTATTTTTAGAATNTTTTTTAATTCTAATTCTAATTGAAATATCCTATTTTTAGAATTAAGTTTGTTAAATACTTATGTGTTTCATTGACAGCATTTCAATAGCCAAATACACTTTAATTTGAAAAATATTAAGCAATATACATTCTATAAATTTTATTTAAAATAATAAAAAAATACATTTCAAAAAAGATAAATTACTATTTTTTAATTTATATTTTCGTCTTTCAGTGTACAGTCATCTCTAATAAGACGATCAATCTTCAATAACTCTCCGATTATGTAAGTATTTTATAAGATTTGGAATTAAAAATATACTCGTATGTATTAAATATTTAAAATCACTCAAAACCAATAATGACAATGTTTACTATTTATAAATTCTCTGCTAAATATTTAAATATTTTAACTAATGTTTTACAATCTGGTATTGTATATAAATACTTGATTAATAAATAAAATTTAACTAGATTAAATAAAAAATTAAATTTATTACTTACAAATCCTCCTTAGGTACAACAAATGATTTTTGCTATGGTAATCACTACCTAACTTAGTTTAAAAATTTGGGCTTAATTGAGTATAGATGTTATAGGATCTATAAAAAACCTTAATTTAAGAAATTAAAAATTCAATTTTATTCGTATAGATTTTGGCATATTTCTTTGGTTTGTATCATGGATGTCCACAAAAATGTATCTCTGAGAGTACAAAAACGAATGACAATAGTTTAAGGCATGATCGAAGGGGTCTGAATGATGCATCTATATTTTAGCATTTTATAAAACGATATATCTACTACCTAGGATGTTTTTTACTAGATCAATAAAAATGTATTATTAATAAAAATTTGAAAAAATATTATCATTATAATTAAAGCTAAGGCATTACTGGCCATTGATTTACAGTTAAGCTAATTTGTTTTTTACAAGTGTTTTGTCTTTAGGATGTTCAGTAAGTTGTTGTTGATTCAAAGCCTGGTTCAAAAGTTACATGGTGATGATGGGAGATTAGATGTTCTTTGAGTTTCATATTTCTTACAAAAAAAGAGTACCGCATGTATGACATACTGAAGAGTCTTCTTTTACCTTATAATAACTGTAGCCTATCCTCATTCAGTTGATTATGACACATTCTCTTTTTGATAGTAAATGTTTTTTTTTTTTTAGTTTTGTTGTATTTGATATCCATTTCTGTTTCATTATTTCTTGGATTTCATGTCTGATTTCAATTTTTTTTATCATTATATGTGATTATATCAAATGTTGTTTGTAGTAGCAGTCTTTTTTGTGTATTTGTCTGTCATTTAATTTTCTACACTAAAGAGTGACCGAAAACTTTTACATATGATTGTTTAATTTATGTTTTTTAGGATTAGTAATTAAATTTATATTTTTCTTGCTAATTCATTATGATTTTCTAGGTGATTAACGTTTAGAATTGTAGATAGTGAATCACTAAGTATTGCTGCTTTTCTAATATTGTTATGTTGTATACTATTTAATTCTTTGAGAATATTGAGATAATTTGTGTTTCACAAATGGTCATCCCAAACAAAGGCTACTTCAACTTCTATTTCTGTTTTAGATGCATTAGTATATAATTATGCTTAATCTTCATACTTGTTTTTAAACATGTTGATAAACTTTGATCAGTGATGTTGGAATATTCTTTTTTAACATTTTATTGAGTTTTGTATTGATTTTTGTTATGTATTGCCATGATGAATTTTTTTTTTAGTGGTATAATTTTAGCCATTATTATATTTTTTGTTTAGAGTATATTGATTTTGTTTTTGATAGAGAGTCATTTTTAGAATGATAGTAATGTTTTATCTAATAGCAAAAAACACAAAGGTCATCTTTCTCGCCATTTCTACAATAGGAATTGATTCTAAGTTGTATAAAATTATATATAATACACTTATAATTAAATTGATATATATGCTCTGGTAATTAGATGTAGTTCAATGTTGTGGATGGTATCTATTAATTTGAGGTTTTAATTGCTTGTTGATGTAAATTAAATATAGAAGCTATACTCATGTTTCGACAACATTAGTAAATTATAGATCGACATTAGAGGTATAGAGTGATCTTTACAATTTGAATGTGATTGACAATTTGATTTGTTAATTATTGGCATTACATATTTTTTCAAGTTTTTAAGGTGAAGTTCCCATTTATTTTTTTGATAAAATTTTATGCCTAATTATTGTTTTGTATATTAAAGTTTTTGTTATCTCTTTTATGTATAAAGATTACGAATTATAATTTCTTGCCGAGAATGTGAAGTCTGGATTATGGGTTCACTTTTATATTTTATTAATGGTATTTTATATTTTTTGGATGTTTTTATTTTTATAATATATGCCAAAATCGTTTGCAAAAATACTAGCTTTGACTGGAAGGGATACATTTTCAATGATATTATTGCTACAAAAAACAGAGAGGGAAGAAGAACCTTATGCCACCCCATTTTCATATTTGTATTGTTTTGCAGTTTATTGTTTATTTTAACTTGACATGATTGGTTTCGAAGAAAAATAATCATGTGCATTAGTAAGTTGCCTTTGTTAAGAATATTTTTTAGTTTATCTATAATTCTTAGTCTTCAAGATATGTACTTTATTTATATGAGTCCGAAGGAATTGTTTAAAGGAGGTCTTTTCAACTTCGTTTTAGATGTGAGTGTTTTAGTGTGTGCTCTTTTACTTTTGAAAGCTGCTTTGTTAGTTACAATTTATAAATTTATGTAGAATTTTCACTAGAAGTATTAATTTTTAGTTTCGATGCGAAGCTGAGAAGGTATTAATTTTAACATTATTTTTTTTTTTTGTGTGTGTCTATTGTCATTTGTCCTCAGGTCTCACTGGACCAATTTCTTTCAAAAATACGTCATAAGATCATAAATCCTATCTAGTTGAAGATTGCCCTTGAAAATTGAACATATTTACTTCGTTCCCCGAAAATGAGGGAAATCTCCAAAAAAATTACAATTTTTATAATCGTTAAATTTCGTTTTTTTTTTCTTAAAACTTCCATTACTTTTTTAAAAATTAACAAATAAACATAATTTTTTTTTATATTGAAACTATATATATTTTTTTTTCATTTGAAATTTTACAACTTTACCACCTGTTCACAGGGGGGATTTAAAAATAGCAACTTTATTACAAAAAGTAATTTTTTCAACTAAAATTTTAAAAATGTTCTGAAAATACTGCGTTCTTTAAACATATATCAAATTAAAGCTTATGTCATGTACTATAAAATGAAAAAAAAAACCCAGGGGGTCAAGACAAAATAAAGTCCGAAATTTTTTTTTTTGTCATAATAAATATATTATCTTTAATTTAAGATATATATCAAAGTGTCAGTATTTCTGGAACACTTTCAAAAATTAAGTTGAAAATATTCTACTTTCTATATGCATTTTTATGTTTTAAACCCCCCCTGTATTAAGGAAAATGGTCTGATTTAAAAAAAATGTATGTCGAATGAAAGAAATATATAAATATTATTCCTTATAAAAAAATTGTATTGATACATACATTTTTATTTTAATTAGACAATTTCCCCTTATTCATGGGGCGTTCAAAACATGATTTGTCCCATCACCTTTTCTTTTATGGGAAATGGCCGTCGAATTAACAAAAATGTAATTTTAATGTAAAAATCACTGTTTAACATGAAATATTTTAATAGTGAAAACTGCCATAACTTTTTGAAAAATTGAAAAAAAAATCCCATAATCAAATAAAAAGTAGCTTAACCCACTTTCTCCATACAAACAATTGAAATCTTTCATTTCTAATATTTTTAAAATATTTATTGTCAAGTTAGATTTGATATGATAAAAGTATTCAACTACAAAAGTAATTAATTTTACTTTGTAATTTATTAATTTTTTAATTCTTTTTGTGTGTGCCACTACCAGTATATAATATTCCAAATTTTTTTTAACTTGTTGCTATATAAATCATAAATCTAAAAATAAATGATTTTTAGTTTTATCTAAATTTAACAATGGATTTATACAATTATAATCAATTTTTATAATATGCTCAATTGAGTAAATCTTTTTAGCAACTTTTTTTGTATTGGTTTTTTTAGTTAAAGTAAATCATTAGACTTAATTCAGTTCTACATATTTTAATTGTAGAACTAACACCAAAACTTAATTAGAAATGATTCTTATGATTTTTTTTTAAATGATCTATTACGATAAAAATACAAAAAAATCGAGCTTTTCTGATTAATTTACTGTAAATAGTAATTATACAATTTCCTGACTGCATAGTAATCTTAATAATACCATTTTTTTCTATTTAATGATGTCAATTTCAAACTTGCAAGTTGAGCTAAAAGTTATGGCAATAAATTCATTTTTTTTTTTTATTACAAACTTTCACAATAAAAGTAGGTTAAAAATGATTAATCCTCCAATTTCTTAAAATTAAATATTATCTACAGATTTGCATCGAAACATTTCTTATAATAGTGATTTTAATCACTGTCAGATATCATCTATACTTGTCCCAACTATGCCATGCTCACACTGTGCCACGACCTCACCGTGCTACCTTTTTTTTTTATTGTTAATATAGATACCGAAGCATAACAATGCAAGTTAAAAATGCTCAAGAAGTTCAGTACAAACCTGGTGAAACTCATGATGAAAAAAATTCTCGTCTTAATAGACCTATGTCTCCACATCTTACCATATACCAATTACAATTAACAACTATTCTTTCTATAACACATCGTGGAACAGGAGTTGCATTAAGTGGTCTTACAGCTGCTGCTGGATCAGGTAATTCCGAAAATTATAAAACATGATTGCTGTGAATTTATGGTAAAATGTCAGAGTTAATGAACTTAAATTTTTAAAATTAATTAAAAAGTTTTAATTATTGTATTTTACATAATAATAATTTATTTTAAGAAATATTTTATAATTGATCCATTTATTTGAAAATTATGTTTTTATGTGTATTGTTTTTGTAAGACTAAAGGATCTAACAAAAATACCGGTTGCAGTGTCACCGATATTATGAAACGTAATAAATGACAATATTTTTTCTGAAAGTTAAAATCTTTAAACAATTATAAAACGTAAACGGTTGTTCGGATAAAAAAAATTCTAAGAAAAAAATTGTTTGTAATTTTTTTTCCTATCATATTATCAAATCAAAAATAGTGGTTCCTATTTAAAAAAATTATAAATAAACATTTTTATCCCTGAAGAGATAAAAAAAAAATTATTTAACTTCATATTATTGTAGAGTTTTATAAACTTAATAATTTTTCTCTTTAAAAAAATTTTTAATTCTCAATAGTTTCTGAGAAAATAAGTGTCTTACCAGATTTCGATCACTCTGTTTATTAAAATCCACATGTTCTAATGTTTGATTAAGGTGAGTCTAGGTGTGAATTAACTGTAGTTACTGGTCCATTTATACTATGCAAGAAGTGATTTATTGTAATTATGATAAAAGTTCAGTATTTTTAAACTCGTCTTTAAAATTTGATAATTTTTTATTCTTTTTTTACTAAGTGCATCTTATCAAATACTTTCATTTGATCATCTTAGTTTTAATGCAATAATTTAATGATAGTTTAAAAATATTTTTTAACTGTTTTCTACTAGTTTAATATTTGAGACTTGTATTGTATTGGTTCAATTAATGTATTTAATATATATATATATACTAAAGTGCATATAGAAAATAAAAAATAAGTCTTTTTGATTTTCAATTGCTTGCTTTAAATTGAAATTCATAAGAGTATTTAATTTAAATTAAAATCTTATATTGTAGAACAATTGTGTACCCAAGATTTCTCCACGGGAAAAGATAATGTTAATTAATAAAAATTCATATAAAGATAATTTAAATGTCTCTTTTAGGTAATTTTTTTACCAAAAATGTTGGTTTTGTATGAATAATGAAGAGCTTATCCTTTTTAGTTCACATGAATAATATTATATAAATTTAGAGATTATAATATAATGTATTTTTCATTAATATTGAAGTCATTTAATTACTTTTAAAATCTGTTAGTTAATATTTGTATTATAGTATAATATAAATTTATAAAGTTTAACATTTTTGAATTTCAGTATTTCTATTTTATGATGTTCCAACATTTTTGGAATATGTGAGAGCTCTAGATATGCCAATAGCATGTCTTCTAGCAACTAAAGCAATGATTGCATTTCCATTCTTCTACCACTACTTAAATGGAATAAGACACCTAGTAAGTTGTCAATTTGTACGATTACAAAATATAAGTTGGATGATTTTATGATTAATATATAATTTTATGATTTGAGGTATGGGATGCTGGAAAATGCTTAACAATAAAGCAAGTTTACTCAACTGGATATGGAGTTATAGCTGGTACTATAGTTATTTCTATACTCTCTTTAATAATAAGTAATTAAGACCATAAATACTCTATAGTGTAAAAGATAATGAATTCTTTTGAATAAAATATTGTTACTCCTAAAATACAAATTTTTTTTTATGATTATCATATCATAATAAAGGGTCTTCAAACAATGTACCTGATTAAATTATTTAAAATATCTTTGAATAAATTCCAGATTCCTAAAAGCTTAAGCACATATATCATTAATATGCGTATAAAATGATAGAAATTTGACAAGTGTTATACCAAAATGTTTTATATTTTTATCTTTACTAATTAATTTTATGATTATCAAATAAAGAATAATAAAAACTTAAATAAAATTTTTTTAAATTATGAAGACTCATATTTAATTGTGTGTTAGGATATATATATATAATTGTAATTGTTTGATTCTTATTTAACATTTATGTTGTAAGCATTTGTTTCAACCTTGTATTTATTTTTACTAATTCAAGTATTGTACTTTGTTGGGCGTTTAAAAATTTAAATAAATAAATAAGTAGTGAACTGAATAAAACTTTTTTAAAAACTTTATTGATTGCATCTACTTATGCATATTTCTTAACACAATTAACCAAATATTAATAGTAATGATAGGAAAAAATTACAGTTACAGTTATTCAAAATAGTTACTGTTTGACTAAAAATAACAAGTTGTTAATGAAAAGAAATTGTAATTGTTAATGTAATTTTGTGTTTTATACAAAATTGATTCATTGAGGTGTCAACATTTGCTTTGTGACACGTATAAATATATGACTCAAAAGAATACACAACTATGAGCGTTGATCATACTTAAAAGGCCATAAATCTACAGAGTTAAATGGGATTCAAATATGTTTTTTCATTTTTTATACAAATGATTTATATTTTGAATGATTAATCAAAGTTAGATAATTAATTAGAAATATATTTTTAGATAATTTATAAACAAATTATTTATTATATATGTTTTTTTTCTCTAATTTGGTAAATAATGAAGAGTGATATCAGTTTTTTTCATTATCCACTTAGCCAATTATTTTAAGTAATTCTACGTTTTCATTTAAATTATTTATAAAAATTGAATGTTTTCTTCAATCACTGTCTTTTAATTCATTAATTCAAATTTTGTTTAAAATTTAACATAATTATATTAATCTTAAAGATATTTTTAATCTTTTTGATTGTTTTTCTTTAGTACAATTTATTTATTAAGATGCAAAAAATTTCTCTGAAATGTAATTACCATTCTTGTATTGAAGTAAAATGTGAACAACCATTTTCTTTTTTTATAAAATTTACTTTAATTTTTTTTAAATAGTTAGAAAATTAAAAATTATTAAAATACTGTAGTTTTATCTGTAATTTTCAGAATATAATAAGTTTAAATATAAGTTTTTGAATAAACTAAAATTCAATCAGTTATCATTTTTACTATCATAATTTTTCTTTTGTCACATACAAATTTTAACTTATATTTATACAGTGTAGGTTTTTATTAAATTATATTGAAAATTTTTGCACTACTTGCATATATTTGAAAATTTGAATTACCTACCATTAGTTTTGTATGCAGTTATACAAATTTAAGCATTAAGACTTAGCAATTGTATTTTTCATTTCTAAAATACAGTGTTATTTATTAACTCTCCTACTCGCCCTTATACCCCTCAATTAAAAAAATTGAAAATTTTCTTTTTTTATTATTTGTATAAACATGAAATCTATATTTTTATGTACAAGTAATTTTATTATTCTTAATGAGTGTCCTAAAAGGTTTTTAAGATATTAGAATTTAAAGATTTCGAAAAATGAGGAGAGGGGTAGTGTTAAGAGCAACAATTTATTTTTACCATAACACATAGATGAAAAGTATTCCACATTACACACCTCACTCACCTACAACTAAAAATTATATTAACCCCAAAAACCGCTTTTGTAGTGTAATATCACATTTTATGTTTAAGTCCTATTAAGGATTTTTATTATAGTATTAAAATAAAAAAATTAAATGAAATGTCAATGAAAAATTAATTACACAGTATTAAAATCGTAAAAAACTTTACATTATATCACAAAATGCAATTAATGTGTATAACAAACACTGTTTAATAATATATATACATTCATGTAATGATAATTAAAAAATTAAAAATACCACATATATTTCAATAGAATCACTCAAAATGTATGCTATCCATCGCTATAATTGCTTACATTTAGCGCATAGTTTCTCTGTGTCATTCATGATAAAAATTGAACTGCCAAAATCATGTACGGTGTAACATATCTATGTGTACTTAATTTATGTTATAAGTTTAAAAATTTTTTTTTTATAAAATTGTGTTGTGATGTATAAAGAAACAAATACTTAAAAAAGCCATAGTATAAGTTAGTTTCAATATACTTTATTTTATGGAACCTGAGTTGTTCTTCTACCAGTATATTATGTAACACTTGATAATCTAGGTTTCAGCCATTTTTCTTTAAGTTTAAGCAAGGCACTTAATTTAAAAACATGTCTATGTTAATATTGATATTTAATTGTGTAAAGTAATTAATTAATTAAGTTATTTTGTTTTTAAATGTTATATTTATTAAAAAACTGATTATTTTTAAATAACTCATAAGAAGATTGAAAGCATATTTAGATGTTTTTGTTTAAACATAGTATTTATATTATATTTTCCATAAACTTAAATAATATTTATTAAAGTTTTAAATATTTTTTATAAAAACTGAGTTCATTTAAACTTTCTCTGATATCATCTAAAGCTCTGTGTTTCATAGTTTTCTTAGGTGCCATATCAATGAACTTAGGGTCCCAACGTCTACACATAATAATTTTTTTTATTTTTAAATCTTACAAAAGTATAAAAATAAAATACTAAAATAATTACTTCAAAAGTTCTTTTAAAGTTGATACATCAATTAATCTATAAGACAATTGGTTTTCAAACTTAGGTAAATACTTTCGAATAAAAATTCTGTCCATATAGATAGAATTGCCTGCAAGAGCACATTTTCCTGAAATTTGATTATCATAAATTATAAATTAAATTGATGGCTTTAGTTTTTACAAATTTATTTTAACTACTGTACAGAATAATCAGTTTATCATAAACTATTCAATTACTTGCAAAATAAATACAATAATGAGAAAAAATTTTTCGGTTTTTTTTTTAATTATGTATGATAAAAGTTGATGTATTAGCTATAAATTACTTTTTAGAATCATCCCTAATAACTACTTATAGGGGTGTAAAACTTTAATATTTTCAAAAGGAAATGTATATAATTTACTACTTTCTTTTATTTAATAGAAAATTATGTAATTAAGAAAATAACGGGTTAATAATGATTTTTAGATCAATATTTTGGAGTTATTCTAATTTTATTATCTAGGTGGGAGGAAAAATACAGCCGGTAAATAACTAGTGATAAAAACAGGTGCACTCATCTTTAGCCATCACTTTAAATTGTTAAAAAGTTCTGATATAGTAATCAAAAAGTTATCATCCAATCATTTTCTTAATAACATCATTATCTATTAAATAAACTAGTAAATCATGTACCATTTGAAAAAATAAAGTTTAAGACCCCTGTACTTATAAGGAATGATTTTAAAAAAGTAATTATTAGCTGATAAATCAAGAAATATATGTAATTAAAAAGTAAAAAAAAATTTTTTAGTATTATATATATTTTGAGAGTAATTGAAAAGTTTATGATAAACCTATCCACTCTGTATAGTGTTCAATAAGTAAGAAAAAGAGTTTTCATTGTTTTTATTCATTTTTACAATTAACTCATTTCCTTACGTTTTGAACACTATATAGGATTTTAAGTACCTTTTATAGTAAAGGGATCAATAAAATCATATAATATCTGATCAGCTTGCTCCAATGTAATTTTACTCTTTTTACAACTTTCAGTTAAACCACTCTAAAAGATATTAAATTTATTAAAATTAAAATCTAAAGTAAATTTATGGATTAGTACTCTACTGAAATAATTAAATCCAAAAATATTATGTTATAAATTATATGATAAGACCAATGGTATGCGTAAGTTAGTATTTAAACCAAATAAATTACTTTAAACATATTGTTATAAAATAAAAAATACTTCAAAATTAAGTAAGAAAATTTAGCTAATGATAGAAAGAAGATCAATAGAGATTTGGTTAATTCATTAATTATCATAATTAGTTGGACCCCTTGAACAATATCCAAATATTGTAATTATAATCCTCAACAGAAACCTAACTATAAAGAAGAGCCAAGTTCCAACTTTTCCCTTCTACAGTATTGCCTAAACAAAGTAGTGCTATCTAAAATCTGGCCAAGTTTGCTCTTTCATTTGTATTGCTAATAATTGATCAATTTTTAAATGAGGCATACAAAACTTTTTGTAACAATTCTCAATAAATCCAGGAGAGATGAGAACATTTTTTTTCCAGAGTTTTCTCTTTTTCTTCTCCCATGTAATTTCTAAATGAATATTGAGTCAGTATTTGGCCAAATTTTGAGCAATATGAATAAAGGAGGATTGTTTCATATAAAAATAAATTTCGAAATGTCGTTTTATTACAAATGTAATAATACAAAAAATTGTTTGTGTATTGACCTCCTTGAACTTTTTCCTATTTTACTATTGTCATAACACAATAAGTAACACTGTACTGAAATAGCGCTAAAAGAACACAAAATATAATTAACTTTGAAATATACAAAATAATACTTTATATTAAGCTTATTAATTTTTTAATTTACTGCTTACATAAGTATGCTAGGACTTCCTCATAAAATATACATGTGCTATAAATTATGAGCCCTGCTTATAAATTACCATTTGAAAGACAAAAAAAATTATATATATAAAAGTATTCAAGTTATTATCACCCCATAAAGTACTGATGATTTTAAATAACACACATAGTTGGAAATAAAAATTAAAAATTTTAATCTAAAATCTATAAGTCAAAAATAAAAACTATTTTTTTAAATGTAATTAATTTTACTTTTACAAAAACTCTGTTAAATTCAGGTATAGAAACGGTTGGGATTCATAAAAATATACTTCGGAATATCATTTTAATTTTGTAACATCAATGAATTGATTTTATTATCTATAAACTTATTGATTTATCTTTTACGTTCAAATGGCTGCCGTAGTCAAAAAAATGCTATTTTGGTGTTAAAATTTTCGATTTTATATTTTCAGCTTTCAATTGCTATAACTTTTTTAAAAATTTGATTGAGCTAATTTATAAGTTTAATGCAACTTAATTCATGAATATAATAATATAAAATACAAATTGTGACTTTAAACACTTTGTTTTATAATAGCCACATTTTTTTGCCTAAAATGATGTCATATAATTATTTTTAACCAAAATCCAATGAGTTATTACAGAAGGCCAGAAATTTTCTATTGTGTAAAAAATAAATCCTTTAATTTTACATTATACTTAACATAACCTACCTAACTTGTAGTTACACCTTGTATATATTATACAATTGTAAAAATAATTACCATGGCATGATGATTTTTTGGCCATTCTTCCATATTATCTAAAACTTCATCAGGATGTTTAATTATTATATTTGGTCCTTCAGCTAAAATATTCAATTGACCATCTGTCACTATTACAGCAGCTTCTATTAATGTATGTTTATCAGCATCTAGGCCAGTCATCTATTATGTAAACTTTTTTTTAATGAGGAGTATAATAATTATAATGGGTGACATTTCAAAATGTTATACTAACAACATTGAAAATATTGAATTATACATTACATTTTGAGTTAAATGATTAATCATTTCAAAAGTTCACAAAAAACTTGTGTGTGCAACAGTTCTCTAAATAAACCACACTAAAAAGTTATAATTTTTCAAAATTTCAAATTCAATTAATATGTAATTAATTTGTAGCTTTGATCCCTTTTGCTATAGGAATATCATGTATGTATATTGGACAATATTATAGGTGCCCCTACCTAAAATAATGTCTAGAAAGGTAACTTTTTTAATATAAAAAAGAATAAACTAAGTCACTTATAAACCTCTATTATTAAGACACAGAATTAAGTGCAACTTGTTGAAGTGGAGAGAAGCGTCAGGTGTCTTATGCGATAAAAGAATTCTAATGAGGCTGAAAGGTAAATTCTACAAGACTGTAATAAGGCCAGCTGTGATATATGGTTCAGAGTGTTGAGCGGTTAATAAGTGGTAGAGGAAGACCATAAATGAGATGGAGAGATGCTATTGAATGTGATATGAGGACAGCTGATGTGAGCGTAGATGATGTGGGATATCGTGTCAAGTGGAAGTTTAGGATAAGGATGGCCGACCCCAAGTAGTTGGGATTAAGGCGAGGAAGAAGAAGAAGAAGAAGATATAGATGAATAATAAAAAATAACAATGGAATTCAATTCAACCTGATTATCTCCATCTTTCAGATATGAGGCAACTCTATAAATAATAAAAACCCTAATCTATGAGACTGGAATATAAGAATGAATTAAATACAATTACATAATTTATCTTCTTTTTTCTTACCATCATCCCAACTACACATATATATCCCTTCATCTCATTTTTTGGTCTTCCATCTCTTATTTTTTCAACATTCATTTTCAAAACGGCTCTTACTAGCTACTGATAACTTTTTCCTCATAAAAAGGTCAAACTATCTAAGTTTAATTTATCTTGTCTTAGCTTGGTTGATACTACACCTAAACTCCTTCTTGAATAATTATTAAGAATCTCATTTTTACATAAAGCATGTTTATTTTAGGATAGTAAGTTACTTATTTGAATTTTTAAAATTTAATTCCAATGATTAATACTTAATATTTTTTTTTCTAAGTGTTTATAATATTAAAATAATTTTTTTAATACATCTTTTTTATTTATTCACTAGGTGCTTTAAAATATTGAAAGCAATTAAATTCTTTTGTCACTCTACTAGTCCAAGGTTAAGAAATATTTTTTTTTGGAAAGAACAAAATGGTCTATTTTATAGTGAAATAAAAAAAAAAATTTAATAACTAGTATAAAAATTACCTCTCCATCAAACCATACAATATTATTAGAGCAACGATTTTCCATACTTTTATTTCTAAAAAAAAAAAAAACTGCAGAACAATTCAAATTTTACTAAAATATACTTATAGGTATTGTATACAGAAAAACATCAGCTTTAAATCTGCACAAATGAAACACTTGATTTCTATCTGAAATATTTAAATAAAAATTATGATTAATTTTCCAATATAACTAATTTTTTATCAATATAAATTTTTATGCAAAGTATTAAAGGATTTTAACTAAAATATAATTTTCTTTTAAATATGAAAGGGTTTCTTTTAATTAAAGTAATTTTTAAACTTAAATTAAATTAATTTAAATATATTTTACTAATATTAATATATGTTATAGATTTTTATTTGTTATATAAAATAAAAAAATATATTAAAATTAAAATGTGTTACATATTTAAAAAAAATATTTTAGCTAGTTAGACAGAATAAAAAACACTTATCCATATTAATTAACTAAAAATCAACACAACTTTTCTTTTTACATAAATTTGAAGAAGTAATAGTTTCTTTCAAATTCTTATAAAATTTAGGGTAATTTGAAGTTTGAAAAAATTATTTAAAGAATTTAAACCTCAATATCTTATTAAAAAATCAACTGTAATAAATTATACTAAACCAAAACTGTAATATGTATATATGAATAAAGGAAATTTTTTTAAATATAATCATTTAAAATTTTGACATCTGAGTAAACTGTTTTTTAAACGCAATTATGTATTTGTCCATTTTTTATTTTTTCAAAATGATAAGAAAAATCAAGATATATCAAACAAATGTTTGAGATGCGAATAATATTTGTAAAAGTCTTAAGATTTAGATTTTATATTCAATATTGTATATAAGTAATCATTTTCTTACATTTATTTAAGAAATGAACCATACCAAATAGAGATATATTCATTTGTTAAATTTAAATACGTAACTACCCCTTGAATGTTCTTCAGAACAAGATAGACTGTCCCCAAGTATACAAAATGAATACTGATAACATTTTATACAGCTAATATAGAGAAGTAAATAAATAAATCAGTCGGCTATTTTGAAGTAGGGATATCAGTGTGTTGAAATCGAAAATTTTTAACTATATTAGCTTTTCCAAAATTCAATAATAATTTAAACATAATTTTAAAAACTCATTTAATATTTAATGGGTGTATTGAAGCATATTTAAACAATAAATTATTGGAATAATTCCTTATTTTGATAAAATAAATACATTTTTATTTGTTATGATTACAGTAGAAATGATAACATGGCCTATAGCAAAATGGCTATCAATTATTGTGTACATTAACATGTGTTCAAGGTCTGGATTCGTTGGGAATCTGTTCCCTACTTATTTCCTTTATATGTGTTTATCATTCTGTATGTTGATACGTTTATCATTATAGAATTAAAAAATATATATATCTGTAGAAATTTTTCCAAATGAAGTTAACATATTGTCCTGTAGAGTAATGTAATTTTTTTTATAATCATATCATGTTAATGATAGTGTTTTGAATTAACTTATTGTCTGATATGTAATCTACTAAGTTGTTGATCAATTTTCAATAAATATAATTTAGACATATAATATATATTATTTCAATTCAATAGTTATGGAGTTAAGTCATAGCTTATTATTGAATGAAGATGCATTAAAACAGCTATCAGAAACTAAAAAACCTGTTTTTATATTCGAATGGTTAAGGTTTTTGAATAAATCATTATTAACATCCAAGAAAGTAAAAAAATATGTTTTTATCATTTTTTTTAGATAATACTTAAATATTTTTATGTTTAATAATATTTTCAAAACATTTTTAAGGGCGACATTAAAGATTATCAAAAAAAATTAGTTGAACAGTTGACTAATTTAATACAAGAAAATCCAGGTCCTCCCACTAGAATACTTATTGCTAAATGTTTATCAACATTATTTAATGTTGGTGATACATTCTTACTTTTCGATACTGTCAATAAATGTAATGATATATTAAGAGTTAAGGATGATTCATTAGCTTTTCTTGCCACTAAATTGTAAGTGTAATATGATTAGTTAAGAATTGGATATGTTAAATATTATGTGATATTATGCACTACAATTTTTGAGGTAAAGCTTTAACCTTTAACTAAGGAACTTGTAATTAAATCAAACAAAATTATTCAAAGTGTTGAAAATAATAATTTTATAAATTATTACCATAATAATTATTAATAACACTCTGTTTAAAAGATTAGTTTTTTCAAATCATACTTAAATAAATTTCACTTTTGTTTGATTTAAAATTTTATAAAAGAACTAAATGTTTAAGTTAAGTTTAGTTCAGTGCAAAACCAAATAATTAGTATCTATAAACATTAGTATTGTGTCAAGGTTGTCGATTTGTTTTAAAGACCTCAACAAATTTGTTTGTATCATTTAATATTCAATATTAAATATTTTTATTTTATATTAATAAATTATATTATTATATTTTTTAATAAAACTTAATTTGTACAATAATTAAAAATTTTCAGAGGTGCTATTACTTGTATTGGCCACATGTACAAAAATTTGGGTAGGATGATGGGTCGATCATATGAAGAAACTATTTGTATCTTATTAAAAAATCTTAAACATGCAGAATCACAAATGCGAGTGGAAATAATTACTACATTAGAAAAAGTAAAATAACATTTTTTCTTTTTTTTTTATTAACTAATTACCATAGAAATTTTTGTAGATATGCACAGGTATGGGATGTGTGATGGGGAATATTCACAAAGATATTTATAAAGCAATCAAACATTATTTAACAGACAGAGTAATGGCTGTTCGCTCAGCAACAGCAAAAGTAACTAAAAATATCTATTTATTAGTATATATGTTTAATTTTTTTGATTTTTAGTGTATATTAGAAATGGTGAAATGTTCAAATTTTTTTTATACAGCAGAATTAGAAAATTTAACTAATTTATGTTTTCGAGCATTTGAAAATGCTAATTATGAAGTAAGATGTTCAGTAGCCAAATTATTGGGAACTTTGACTGCTTTTACACAAATTAAATCTAAAGAACAGCATTCATGTAAGTATGCTATATTTTGTTTTTCAATCTTTAAATAATAAATTTCTTGTTTATTTTTAGCATCTACTAGTAAAAATTCCAAAAATATGTCCTTAGATGATGCATTAGGTATTTTAATGAATGGTTTCTTAAGAGGTGGTATGGGATTTTTAAAAGGAACTGGTGAAATTATTAAAGGAACTTCTGGCAGTCATAGAGAAATTAGAGTTGGTGTAACTTATGTAAGTATATTATAAGAATATAAGTTTTTTTAAAAAAATAATTGACTAATATTTTTTAATGTTGCTTCTATATGTTTCTTTTATGTTTGTATTCACTAAAATGAATTTTTTTTTTTTTTTTTATTGTATGAATTCTAAGGTTTTTAATATGTTGTGGAATTGTTTTTTAAGGTTTCTTGAGAGTTGATTGCAGTGGGTGTTGGTGGTGGGGGTGCGACTTTAAATATAATATCACTACTTATAGGTATAAAAAATTGTCAAATTAAATATAATAAAATAAAACACAATACAATTATTATTATTTTAAAGGCCGTGGTAGAAAATAGAAATGAAAATATTAATAATAGCGATTATACTATTATAGCAAACGATAACGACAAGCAGTTAATTCTAAAAATAAATTAGCCAATATAGTAATATACTAATACTTTACTGTGTGGACAACGCTGCTAATTGTCCAAAACCCGTACATAAGATTGCAGCTAAATCATACTCGCACGTATACGATTGGCCGCCTCATTTATAATATACGTTTCAAAATATTGTTTGGACGATGCTGCCGGTCGTCCAAACATTGCTCGTGTGTGTATGAGTACCCGCATATACTGAGAGAAACATCTTAAATGATTGCAAACGACAAATGTATTTTACTATTTAAAAATTTTCATTTTTAATAAAAATGTAGAATTAAAAATATACAATTAATTTTCTTCTTTTAATTAAGTTTAGTAGGGGGTATGATCGTCCCGTCTTCCAAGCCACAATCTGGTTGATTGACCTTTTGAGACTGTTCCTTATTGCATTATATTTGGAGTGTTTCAGAATTCTTTTGTATTAGGTGACTTTGGGTGAATCAAGCTCATTCATAACACTTATCACTTTCTTAAGCTATGAAAATTACATAATCTTTTCTGATGTTGTATATTATTTGATTTGATCATATTTTTGTTGTTAGTTTTATTTCACTCAGTTTTGAGGATTATAATGTTCTAATATTAAGAAATATCTGCTAAATCATAGAAAAATAATTAATTCATTATTATATAATTTGTTAAAATTATCTCACCATCTAAATAATTTTTTTTCTATTATTTCAGTCATATGTGGAATTTGTTCAGACTTTAAAAAATGACTGGTTGGAAAAAAATTTGTTTGCATTCATGCGCCATGTTTTAGACCTAGTTGTTAATCCTAAGTCTGCATCTTCTCATGTTGATGCTATTTATTCTAGAAAATGTGTAAGTTTTATATTACGGAGTACTCTTGGGCAAATGTTAGGTGAAAAAGCTCAATCTTCTGCTTGTAAAGAATTAGCTATAATAGTTAAAAAGCAAATGACTTCAATTGGTAATGCATATTTACACATGACATATTTTAAAAATAAATTATTTTAATTTTACTATGAACAAATTTTCTTTTCAGATTTTAGTCCAGAAAACGCTAAAGAATTTAACCAAGAAACTATTTTTGGTCAACATTTTCTTGTCTGTGCTTTACAAGAAATAGGTTGTTTATTACTTAATATGGGCACAATAGCTGTAAATCTTATATCAGACAATACTTGTAGTAAATATCAACATTGCAATACATTTTTTATTAGTTATTATTAACTAATCCATCATTTATTCATTTGAAACTATAAATTTTTGTATAGACAATTTTTTGTCTAAAACCAACAATTTATTTTTAGAACAACTATAACCCACTAAATTACATACAGAATAAATATATTTAAACATTTTTTTTTTTTTTTTTGTTTATCTTTAGTTACACATTATTCTTGAATTATTAACTATGTAATACTTTTTAAGTTCATCCCTTATGTCTTGTAAGGGTGTCAACTTTGTTTTTTTAAATGGAAACACATATTTTTAATTTAATAAAATGTTTGAGTTTTTAATTTAATAGTAAATGGTATTTGAATTTTTAATATAACTTTATTCGTTTATTAGATATAAACATTTAATGTTTAACATTTTTGAGTTAATATACATGTATAATACACAAGGCAATACAAATACAAGTAGCTAAATGAATTTTATAACATCACTATCACAGTTACGGATTGTTTATTTTATAATAAACAATTTATAGCAGAATAAAGTTATATTAAAAATTCAAATGCCATTAACTATTAAATTAAAAACTCAAACATTTTATTAAATTAAAAATATGTATTTCCACTTAAAAAAACGAAGTTGACACCCTTACAAGGCATAAGGGATGAACTTAAAAAGTATTACATAGTTAATAATTCAAGAATAATGTGTAACTAAAGATAACCAAAAAAAAAAAAAAATGTTTAAATATATTTATTCTGTATGTAATTGAGTAGGTTATAACAAAAAAAATCACTCTGTATATATTTTTTTATAGATGTAATTGAAATAGCTTTGTCTGTTTTGGTTCATCCAAGTCAAGCAGCTCGGTTATCAGCTGCTTGGTGCATACAATGTCTTTGTATTGCTTTACCTAGCCAGTGCACTCTCTTAATTGATCGGTATGTATCTTTTTAAATTTTTAAACTAATAATTTAATCTAAATAATTAAGTTACTTTTTAAATAAAATTTGTATTATAAAAAACTATATCATCATATTATTTTCTCAGGTATGCATCAAAACTATAATATTAATAATTTATAAAAAATAAATTGCTAACAATTATTTTATTTTTGAGAATTTAATCTTTATTTTTCTTAGTATGATTAAAAGAAAAATAATATACAAGGTGATCTACTAACTGTGTCCTATGTTACATCTTTATAAGTATATGATAAAATATAAAATTTTTGTTTCTTAAGTTGTATATTCTACATACTTAGATTATCTTATATAGATAATCTAATCACTTACCTCTAATCCCTCTTCTTTCCATTTAAAACTGTATCATATTTAGTTTTTAAATAAAAACATGCATATTAAATTTGCTTATAAATAAGGAAATGAATAATTGACAACTTTTGAACCATAATTTTAAAAGATTTGTAGACTATGTACACATATTTATTATTTTTTACACTTAAATTATTAAAGATGATAAAATTTAGAATGGGAAAGAGTGTAAAATACTACTTATTAAAGTGTGTAGAATACTAAAAAATTCTGAAGAAAATCTTCTTCTTCTTCTTCCTCGCCTTAATCCCAACTACTTGGGGTCGGCTACTCATATCCTAAACTTCCACTTGACACGATATCCCACATCCTCTACGCTCACATCAGCTGTCCTCATATCACATTCAATAGCATCTCTCCATCTCATTTTTGGTCTTCCTCTACCTCTTCTTTCTTCAACATTCATTTCTTACAGCTTCCGATTCTTCTTTCCTCATAACATGGCTAAACTATCTAAGTTTATTTTCTCTCATTTTATCCACGATTGATACTACACCTATACTTCCTCTTACATATTCATTCCTTATCCTATCTTCTCTAACTGCTCAACACTCTGAATTATACATAATACCTCATCACTACAGTCTTATAAAACTTAAAGCCTCTTGGAAATATTCATATCACATAACACACCAGACACTTCTCTCCACTTCACTAATCTGCACTTAATCTTGTGTCTTATATACTTGTTTTTTTTAACAAATTCAAATGGTGTTTGTATAGTTTTTTTATGTATGAGCACTAATTTCTAAAAAAAAATCAAATAAGGATTAAGAAAATTTGTTAATTTATAAGAAGTAATTTAAAAAAACATGATGAGGCATAACTATTAAGAATCCCATTTTGATATAAAGCATATTTATTTTAGGATAGTAAATTATTCATTTGAATTTTTTAAATTTAATTTGTATGCTTAATACTTAATTATTTTTTTACTAAGTGTTTATATTATAAAAATTATTTTTTTTAATACTTCTTTTTTATTTATTCACTAGGTGCATTGAAAATATTGAAAGCACTAGAGCTACATCTGAAATAATATCAGGATATAGTGCTGTTTTGGTTAGTATACTTGGAAGTGTTAATGTCTCTCCTTTGGGTATTCCTCATATGAAAGGAAAAGTAAGTTTTAATCTAAATTTTTTTTTTTTAATTAATCTCCAAGAATTTTGAATGTGTCCCTTTTAATAACAATTCTTATTTCTCTAATTCATAATAAGATTGTATTAAAGTNTCTTATTTCTCTAATTCATAATAAGATTGTATTAAAGTTCTTTATTTATTCTTCTAAAAACATTTAATAACTTATTTCTTGTAGCTATTTGTTGTAATATCATATGAATGAAAAATTATTGTTGAAATTTTTTTTCTCTATAATGTTTTATAATATGTAATATTATGTAAAATCATATTATGAATTTTACAATTAAATTTTGAATATTATAAGGGAATACTTATACAGAATTTAAATATCTCTTCAATTTTTAGAGGTGTATTAAAAGTAAATTTAAAAATTTTATCAATATACAATAAGTGGAGTAATTTAACATTTTTTCATTTACAATTTGAGAAAATAATTTTTTTGTTCAATTGCTTTTTTAGCTTTGTTAAGAAGCTAAGTATAATTGTTCTATGATGTAATACTATGATTTTTTTTAATTATGTCTATCGCCACTTCATCTCAGCTCTCATCGGATCATAATCTTTCAACAATATTTCAAAAAAACAAATTGTATTTAGTTGAAGGCATTACCCATAATATTAAAAAAAATTTCCCTAGTTTCCTGTAAATAGAGGAAATCCCCCAAAAATGAACAATTTTTTTAAATCAGTAAATTTTGATTTTTTTAAACTGTTTTTCTCAAAACATAAACTTTTTGAAAAATGAACAAATTATAATAACTTTTTTTTATACAAATACTTTAGGTATTTTCCTCTTATTGATATAAATTAAAAAAAAAAGTTTTTAACTTAAATTTTGAAAATGTTTTAGAAATAATGTGAGTGGGTCTGGTGAAAATTTCAAATCTTAAGTCGTAAAACTCTGGGGTCAGCGAGCGTTTTTCTCAAAAATGATCGAAATTTTAAAACGCTTGCTGGCTCACAGCAAAAATTTCCGATCTTCGCCAATAGATTTCTTAGTCCTGTAACCAAGTACTTTTGTTGAAAAAAAATTTTGAAAATCCGAACATTCCAAGTAATCTTTCCAGAAAAGCATTTTTTTTCTTTGTTCTATTATATAATAAGATTTTCAAATTTAATTTCCTGAACTTTTTAAAAATGTATGGTTTAATTCAATTTTTTTATAAGTACTTCATATATATAATTTTGAACAAATATAATTTTTTTTAAATCAGACCAATTTCCCTTATACAGGAAGGGTTAAAAACTTGAAACATATGTATAAAGTGTAGAACTTTTTCAACCTACTTTTAAAAGTGTTCCATAAATACTCCTGACTTTAATCATATGTTTATTTAAAGTTTATGCTATTTACTTTAAGTTAAAAAAAAAATTTGTCATAACACCTTATCTTCTATATATCAACACCATATAATAACAATAAATGTTATTTTGGTATGAAATATTCATTCAATATGCATTTCATACTAAATTTAATTACTATAATATGTATTTATTCTTGTTTTATACTTATAAATCATAAAAATTGTAATCAGGATATGAATAATAAAATAGGAATTAATAATAAAATAGATGTTGCTTTTTAAAAAATTCAATAATTCCTTTCAAAAATCAATTACTACTTACATATATCTACAGATTTGTTTTAAAGTTTTTATGATAGTGATTTTAATCACTGTCAGATATCATCTATACTTCTCCCTAGTGTTCCACTATGTTTTTTCATGTAATATTAGATTATTAATTTTATTATAAATAAGAAAACTTAATAAAATAAAGTAATGAAGAATCCTTTATTTTTTTTAAAAATTTTTGTCTCACTTTACCTAACCTTACTTTATGGAATAATTTTTTAGATTATTTTCAATACTGCAGAAGATTTATTAAGAAGTGCTAGTCAAAATAGCCGCCTATCTTTAAGTAGAACTCAAGCTGGGTGGCTACTTATTGGTGGTGTGATGACATTAGGTAAAGTTTTAGTTGTTATAAAAAATTGATATTGTTAATTCTAATTAAGTATCTAATTATAATTAGACACTTCATAATTATTAATCTTTTTTAAATTTCCTTGAACTATATTTCTGTTTAATCATAACTTATTTAGTACATTTTTAGGCATAAGTGTTGTTCGAGGTCTATTACCTCGTATGCTTCTTTTATGGAGAAACTCATTTCCAAGATCATCTAAAGAACTTGATTCTGAAAAAGCTCGAGGTGATGCATTTACATGGCAGGTTAAAATTATTTAATTAAATAATTAGTAATTATCCATATTACATTCTCAGTGCAAGGATCTCATATATCAAGATTTTTGATGTTTGACATTTTGTTATAATTAGTAAAACATGAAGGGATAACAGTATACTCAAATTTGATTATTTGTTTCTATTATACTTAAATAATTTTATTCAGTAGGGTATTTATATGAGGTCCATGGGGTTCAAACTCCAATCGATATACAATAATTGTAGAAGAGTGAATCTTCCTACTACTCTACATTCTAAAAACTATCTGGATCTCCCTTTAAAAAATCATAAATATGTGACAGATTTTATTAATATTTTGTATTTTCAGCTGACACTGGAAGGTCGTGCTGGNGGGGTTCAAACTCCAATCGATATACAATAATTGTAGAAGAGTGAATCTTCCTACTACTCTACATTCTAAAAACTATCTTGATCTCCCTTTAAAAAATCATAAATATGTGACAGATTTTATTAATATTTTGTATTTTCAGCTGACACTGGAAGGTCGTGCTGGTGCTATGTCATCTATGTATAGTTTTTTGTACAACTGTAATGATTTAGTTACTGNGGTGCTATGTCATCTATATATAGTTTTTTGTACAACTGTAATGATTTAGTTACTGAAGATATTATAAGGAGACTATTAACTCCTATAGAATCTGCATTGGCTATGTTAATAAAGTAACTAAAATTTCATTATATTATTTCAATGTGTCTTCTTTGGTATGTAAAAATGTCAATTTTCTTATGTAATTTTTTCAAGATTTAAAAAATCCTATTTTTATTATTAGTTGACTCTTGATAAAATTTTATTCTTTTATTAAATGAATGAATAAAAAAACAGTAAAATAATTTTTACATATGAAATAGTAACTAATTCCAAAACTGTAACTATGTTTTTCATTTTAAAGTAATTAAATATTATACTGAGATTTATTTTTTAGTATGACATCAGTTGTCAAAAATTGTGGTCAACATTTAAAAGCTCCTATTGCATTGGTAAGGTTACGATTGTATGAAACATTATCACTTATTCCAGCTCAAGATTTTGAAGGTAATGCAAAATTATTTGACTTACAAATTTTAAAATAAAATCAACTTTGATTTTTAAGTTCTATTGAATTTTTAAAAGACATTAAAAATTGATTAACTGTAAAACCATTATTTTTAACTACACAATATTTATTCAAGAATTTTTAACTATTGTATTACATTGTAACAAATTTATTTGGTTTCCTTGAATATATTATTATTAAAGAAATCAGCATTTTAAATTCTGAGATAAGCCTTTTATTGAAATTTGCAATTTATATGTTTAAATGTTTATATGTATAAATGAACATTATTTTTTAATTTAAATAACAACTAATCTATTACTTGCAAATGAAAATTACTAATAAATAATTTTTATAATACAGAGTTCTTAATTAATATATAATAATTTAATTAATTAAATTTATTTTTTTCAAACGTATCTTGTAGCATCATATACACATATTTTAAGACTATTAGTTTCGGAGTTCACATTAGCAGAAAATCCTGCTAATACTGTGACGTCAAAATTAAGATATTTATGTCAAAATGAAGAAAGTGTGCTATTAGGTCTATGTCCCGTACAACACTCCCACCATCAAACAATTGAAGACCAGGTAAAATACATTCAATATCAATATAAAATTATTTAATTATTAATTACATTAATTTTTGACAAAAATAAGATTTTTACAACAAAATATTTTTGATATTGCATTTGTAGTAAATCAAACAGATATTGATGGAAGGGTTTGATTCACTACAATTGAAAAATAAATTATGTAACAAAAACCCCCTTCAATCAGAATGTATAGTTCAAGGGTTTTAAGTAGAAAAATAAAGATTAAAATATAGTAGATACTTGTACTCTTGTTGATACAAATAGACCACCTTTTAATATAGCAGTAAATATCAATATTTCACTTACCGTTATATATCTTGAATATTGATGCAGTTAACTTTAATAAATATGCTTTCACTCAAAATATAGTATCTACTATTTAAACTTTATATTATTATTTTTTTAAATGTAATATGTAGAATATGTATTATAAAAATTGACAACAATTAAATCTTAATAATTAATTTTGTATAATTATCAATTTTTATGGATTAAAATGTGTAATATGTTAATATACTAAAGCAAAATTCCAAATATATAAATTACTACAACACAATTATTATTAGAAGGTATTTTATTTTTTCATTCTTCTAAAAAATGTATATATGTTATGTAGCTAATTTTTTATTGTATTAAAGCCAAAATTAAAAAAAAAAAT
>NW_026099574.1:42026256-42098493 GCF_025091365.1 Daktulosphaira vitifoliae
AAAAAAAAAAAAAAAAAAAAACACATCATAGTAAAATTAATACCTTCTCCGCTTCGCATCGAAGCTAAAATTATTAATTATTTTTGTTTTAAAATGTTTTATAATTCTTAAACTGCAATATCTATGATTTTTTTTAAATAGTAAAATAAATATTAAGTAAGCTTACACAATTTTTAATCTAGGAATCAAAGTGATTTTGGCTTTTCAAAAATTTGCCATAGTAAATATTAGTTGAGCTATACCAAATTGTTTTTTTAAGAATTTATAATATTAATGGTTATAGAAACCAAAAATAATATGAAGTCTTTTTTAAAATTTTAAACAATAATTAAACTTATTCAAATCAAATATTCAATTCAATATTCAAATGATTACAAGTTTCTGTTATCATTTTTTCAACATTTACTGCATTTTTTACATTAAAAATATTTGGTATAAATTAATTAATTTACTAAATATAAGAAAAATGACTAAACACCAAAATTATTTTTGTTCTTTATTCTGCTCATTTTATTAGATAAATATTTATAAATATATAATCCACGGAACAATTGGGATCAAGAATATAAAGGACCTAGCAAAATGTATGCCTTTATCCAACAGTAATTAACATCATTATTATAAAACCATTTAATTTAAACATACAAATTTTTACTTATCTTACCAAGCTATGTGAAATTCAAATCAACTAAACATATTATAATATAATTACATGCAAATATATGTAGATGTTGAGAAAGAAAAAAATTATACAAAATCAACTATTTTTACAAAGAAAATATGTCATTATTTTAAAACTTATTAAAGCTATTTTTTTTATTAATATAAAGTTTGAGGATTTTTTTTTTAACATAAATTTTTTTTTATAACTTTTTATTTCATTTAGTTTTATAGACCTTCTAGAATTCATGCATTTTTACAAATATTGTAAAAAATTAATTTAAAATAAAAATTAGTTACGATTTTTAACTTCCTAAATTCCTAAATGAATTTTTTTTTTTAATAAGGTGTTAGACTTTTAGGAACATTTTTGTTCCTATCATTTTTGTGGTAATGCTTTTTTTTTTTCCATTTGTTTCATATTTTTTTAAAAGATTTAATAGGTATGAGCATATTATATAATTTTTTTTTACCANTTTTAAAAGATTTAATAGGTATGAGCATATTATATAATTTTTTTTTACCATTATTAACTATCTGTAGTACTCATTGAATTTTTAGGTATGGGTTTTATTAAAGGGACCTTTGTTTTCAAGTTGCCTCTTTCCTAAAAAATGTCTGGAAAGCCAGAGACTTTTAAAATAAAAAGATTATAACAACCCAGATGTAACTCGTAATTAAATGATACATCTTGTTAGTTTTCGAAAATAGCCATCTTATTATTGTCACTCTGAGATAGTGGTGGACTAACAAAATATCAGGAAAGGTGGAGCCCTCTATGAAATTTACCTGGTTTCAACACTATGGTTACCAATGATCACCTATCCAGGAACTAACAGGAATAGTGCAATTGGTCATTAGTGCTAAGGCGGCAGCTAAGTAGTCCACTCCGCCATACTATGCCCCAAGATTAAAGATGTTTATTATAAACTTGGGTCTTTCTGTACAAAATCGGTCAAATTATGCTTATAATGTATAAGTCAAGTATACAGAATGTTCAGTAAGTAAGGAAACAAGTCAATTGTTACTAACAATGAGATCAATAGAAACCTGTTTCCTTATTTACTAATCATTCTACATATATCTAGTTATTACACTAATACTATTTTTTGTGAAAAGAGTTAAAAGGTATAAAAAATAATTATAAATCACTTAATTACTACAAAGAAAAAAATAAAAATTGTTTTGATGCATTTTAGTAAAAGAGCTCTTGTTTACAAAATAAGATATTTGATTTCAGTTTTCAATGAACTGTCATATTTTTCTCTTTTTAATAATGTACCTATAAATATAAATAATTACTTATATTATTTTATTATATTTGTAAATATTTTTCTTATACGCTTCATTGGAAAAGGTGGATTGTTCAAAAAAAATTGACAATGATTATGTAAGTTTTAATTAAAAATAATCATAAAAATATTGTTTGATTTTATTTTGTGATCTACTAAAATTCTATAATGTATAAAGTCTATTTTCTTAAAAAACTTTTCTATAGTATTAGCTTAAATATTTATAAGTGAGCTTATTAAGAAAATATCTTGTATATTTAAACTAATTTACTTTGATTTATTTAATCTGGATTAAATTTTTTTGTTTTAGCTAATTCAGAATAATGCAATAGGATCTGGAGCCTTAGAACATGATCCCAGATGCTTATATCTTTCAGTGTCTAAAGTATATATTATTTTGTAGCCAATATGACGTAATTTTAAGTTGTTATTGTTATCTTAACTTTTGTAGGATAATATAGTTCCCAGTCCTTTGCCTTTAGGTGTATCAGTTATTGATGCTTCTATTACATTGTTTGGTTTAATTTTTCCCCGAGTTGCTAATAAGCATAGAATTCAAATGATTGATCATTTTGCTGATCAAATAAAATATTCAAAGTCATGTCGTTGTGATGTTATTTCTATCAATATATTTGCCTCATTATTGTCTGGTTTCAAAGTTCTTTCGGATACAAAAGCAACTATAGCACATGAAGAAATTAAAACTACAACATCTTCATTAATAATGGTAAATTTATACCTTGTATTTTAATGAATTTACGTTTTAATTCATAAATATTAATATATTTTTAGAGTACATTGACTAATAGCAACACTATTCTTCGAGTTGCAGCTGCTGAATGTGTGGGGCGTATGGCTCAAGCTGTTTCAGATTCTCGATTTACTGCTATGCTTGCTCAAACTAGTTTTGATCGTCTTAGATGTGCTAGAGATGTTCCGAGTCGTACTGGTCATTCATTAGCTTTAGGTTTTCTTCATAAACATGTTGGAGGTATGGGATCTTCACATCATTTAAATACCAGTGTTAGCATCTTACTTGCGTTAGCTCAAGATACCACATCACCTATAGTTCAAGTACACATTTAATTTAATTTAAATTCCCCTTTCATTTTATAGGTGTTAAATAATTTGATTTTTAATTTCTAGGTTTGGTCTTTACATGCCTTATCACTTATAGCAAATTCTGGTGGGCCAATGTTTAGAGGATATGTTGAGCCTTCTTTATCATTGGCTTTGAAACTTTTATTGATAGTTCCCCATCACCATGCAGATGTTCATCAATGTATTGGCAAGCTGATTTCTGCTTTAATTACAACTATTGGACCAGAATTACAAGGTTTATTTTTATTATAATTTTAGCAAAATTGATATTATTTTAACAAATTCTACTTTTTGTTGTAAAACTTAGCTTAAAGTTTTACAGTAAGTAAAAAATAACAATAATAAAGCGGACATTTTCACTATAACTTCTATTTTATAAGTTTAAGTTGCTAATGTATACTATATAAATATAAAAAGTTACAAAGTTTAAAAATACTTAACTATTGTTTTTTTTTTTTTAAATTACTCATGATTATATCAAGCATGAATAATAGAGCGATTATATTAAACACTATAAATGGGAAAAAAATTTATTACATAAAATTCTTAAAAATCAAATATTTATATACAAATATTTTTAAAATTATCAAATTTCATTAATGAATAATAATAATACAGACAAAAGTCTATATTATTATGACTTAAATACTTATCATTTATTTTAAAATGAAAATGCTATTAACAAAAATATATTTTTGAATGACCATTTTTAACGATTAGTGTAAAATCAAATTACCAATTTAACATAAAAAAAACAACATTTTTATAAGCAATTTATGCCTCAACTTTGTTGGCCTATTATTCATTTTGCTAATGAAAATAAAGAGCCTTAGTAGATGTTATGAGTCTAAAAGTGGATATATAATGATACATTTTGTATAGGCAATTCTGCATCAATCACAACTGCAAGGTCATCGTTTTTATGTGCCTGTGCTATTATGCAAGATCATGAGGATCCTTTAGTTCAAGCTGAGTCAACAGTATGTCTACAAGAACTGCATTTATTTACACCAAAGCATGTTAATCTTACTGCATTAGTATGGACTTTATGTGTTAGTATCTTTTTTTTTAAATATAATTTGTTAGTAATAATTACATAACATAACATGCCCAAACCATCCAAACTGTATTATTAATTAAAACTGTTAAATAAAAATAATTTTCATCCCTTAAGGGTTTAAAAAAAAAATTAACTACACATTTTTATAGAATATTTTGAATCAAACAGTATTTTTTTTTTAATTTTATTTTTCCTAGTCTTTTATAAACCTTTCTAATGAAAATTTATTTTTAGAAAATCTCCATTTCTATTAGTTGCCTCACACAAAATACTGGCTCCATTGTTGACTTACCAGGCATAAATCCAAATTAATTTTTAGATACCGATGTCTCATTTCTTATTCTCTTATCTATTACCTTTTCCCAAATTTTCATACTATGACTCATAAGCTTTATGCCTCTATAATTTCCACACTCCTGTATGTCACCTTTACCTTTAAATATTGGCACCACAATACTATTCCTCCATTCATTTGGAATTTTCCCTTCTAATAAGATTTTATTTAAAAGTTCCTTCAACTACCTCATGCCAACACCACCTAATATTTTCCATACTTCTACTGGCACTTCATCTGGTTCTACTGCTTTATTTTTTTTCATTGATGCCACAGCCTCCCATACCTCTATCTCACTAATTAAATCTACCAGTCCCTCATTCCACGAGATATCCTCTAATGTCTCTTTTGGGTACTTCTCATTCAGTAATTTTTCAAAATACTCTTTCCACTTTTCGTTTCACATCATCATCACTCGAGAGTACCTTATTATCAACACTTTTTATACACTTTATATAATGATAATCTTTAGACCTTTTCTCTCTTACCTTTGCTAGTCTATAGATTTCTTTCTCACCTTCCTTTGTTCCTAGCCTATCATACAACTCATCATACCTCTTAAACTTTGCCTTACTTACTGCATACTTAGCTTCTTTACACAAGCGTTTATACTCCATCCAATCTTCTCCCCTTTTGCTCTTCTGCCATACTTTGAATTGCTGTTTCTTACTTTCTATGATTTTTTGAATGTCCTTATCCCACCTTCAGGTTTCCTTGTATCCTGGCATTTTACTCCTACTCTCACCTTTGCAGTATTCTTTACACAACTAGCAAATCTATTCCACACATAATTTATGTCTCCTTTGACATTCCACACCGTCTTCTCTTTTACTATCTTTACAAACTCTTTCATTTTTCCCTATAAATTTCCACCACCACTTCGATTTTTCCCCGTGTTTCTTCTATTTTTGTTTATTCTCTTTCCGGTACACCACAACTCCATTGCCATCTGTCTATGTTGTATAATTACACTCTCGCCTAGTATAACTTTACAATCTTTTACTCGCTTTACGCTCTCTCTCTTCCACATAAAATAATCGATCTGTGATCTATTACTCCCACTCTTATAAGTTTTATAATGTTTTTCTCTTTTTCTAAAATAAGTATTAACCACAGCAAGATCATACCATACTGCAAAGTCCAGAATTCTTTCTCCAGCCTCATTCTTCCCACTAAAACCATACCCTCCATGTACTCTTTCATATCCTCTCCTCTTATTACCTACATGTCCATTCATATCTCCACTTATCACTGCATCCTCATTGCCAGGTACCCCTTGCATTACCTCACCCATCTCTGTCCAAAACACTTCTTTGTCTATTTCATCACATTCCACTTGTGGTGCATAGGCACTTATTACATTCAGCATTTTTTCTTTGAATATCAAAATTATAATTACAGGTACAATATTTAAATATTTTTTTACAGCAAAATCTTTCAAATAGTCATTTACTTTTAAGAAAAGCAGCTGTCTCATGTTTACGTCAGTTATCTCAACGAGAAGCGAGAGAAGTCTGTGAAATAGCTGATTCATTTCTGAATTCACATGATAATGATAATACTGAAGGTGTGCTAAATTTATATTTTAGTATCTAGATGTTAAAAAAAAAATGTTTAGTAGCAAACATATCACACATTAGTGAAATTTAGTGGCGCTAGAAAAATTTAATTAAAAAAAATTTTCAGGTTTCTTCATTACTGAATCTGGTCTTCCTGGTGTATTATTTAACATGCTTGATACAGAAATGGATAGTCAACTTATAGAAGATATTCACGATACTTTGATTAGTATGCTTCAAATTTTAGCAGTAGATAATCTTACAAAATGGATAAACTTATGTAAATCTGTGTTGGCTGTTTCCTCAGGTAAAATATTTATGAACTAGATATACAAGATGATTATTTCATTATTAATCACTTAATTAATCAAAAATAAATACAATATAATACAATAATGCCCTCTCTCAGGGTTCAAACGTGGATGTCATATATACTGACTTCACCAAGGCTTTTGATAAAATTAATCATAAAATATTATTTACAAAATTAAGCCAGATTGGTATAAGTGGTTCTCTTTTATCTTGGATTTTATCTTTTATTGAGGATCGATATCAAATTGTAGCTTATAAAGACATTTAGTCTATACTAATACGTGTCACATCAGGAGTTCCTCAAGGTTCCCATTTAGCACCAATGTTATTTTTTATATTCATTAATGACATTCAGTTTAAAAACTGCGCTAAATTAAAGTTTGCTGATGATCTCAAATTATTGAGAACTGTGTTAACAATCAAGTTGAAGCAGATATATTACAATCTGATTTAAACACTTGAATGAATGGTGCAGAAATAATAAATTTACTCTAAATATTAGTAAATGTCAGATAATGACTTTCTAGAGAGCTAGAGTTATTTCGTCATTTGAGTATAATATAAATGATGTACTGCTAAATCGCTCTATGGAGCCTGTCAAAGACCTTGGTATATTTTTTGAACCCAAACTAAAATTCAACTGTCATATAAACCACATTGTAAACAGATCAAATCAAAGCTTAGGTTTTTTACGTCGAAATTGTTCTGACTTTAATGATACATTAGCTTTAAGGTCCATTTATTGCTGTCTTGTACGTTCCGTCTGTGAATATGGTTCGGTAATATGGTCTCCTTACACATCTGTTCATAAATATAAAATTGAGAAAATCCAACAAAAGTTTTTACGTTTCCTTTTATTTATGTGTTCCATACCCAGAGAACTTCATTCTTCTTACCTCATACTTTTAACGTTCCTATCACTCAAAACTCTTGAAAAACATTGTTTGCATTTAGATGTATACTTTGTGTATAAGCTATTCACAGGCAGTTTTGACTATCCTATTTTTTTAAGTTTTTTCTCTTTTCACACCCCTACTCATAATACCCGGTCTAAAAATACATTTTATTTAAACACAGAAGTTATTAATTATGCAAGTAATACTCTAAACAAAATAATGAAAACTATAAATGATTTAAAAATAGATCTGTTCATATCACATAACTTTAACTTATTTAAAATTTATTGTAGCTCTATTTATTGTAACACTTAGCTATAAGTAATATTTTATTGTATATTATTTTATTAATTTTTATAAATTATCATATTATTTATGAACGATTGTATTACTAACGTTATATTTGGGCTTGGCCCGTTTGAAATTTAATAAATAAAAAATAAATAAATATTAAGAACTTTGATAACTTATATATTTTGTATCATAAAAAGATGTAAGAGTTAAAAATAATTATTATACTACTTAAAATGATATATTTTATAATATTTACATTAATTTTTTTAGATTTAAATATTAAAGAAACAGAGAAGTTTGAAGGAAATATACTAAATGATGATGACGAAACAGGAGATGATCATGACGAATTTCAAATGAATAGCAAAGATGAAGCTTCTGCCAAAAGAAAACAACAACCTTGCTGGTCTACTAAAGTATTTGCAATTCAGTGTATGTGCCGTATTATATCTACATGTTATAGAGACCAAAATTCTGCACCACATTTTAATCTGTCATTAGCCAAAGAATTATTGATCACTAACAATAAAGGTTAGTAAAAATAAATATTTCAACATAAATATTTCATAAATTAGTTGATCATTTATTTCATACTCAAATGTACTCAACCTATCTTCTTCTATTACCATGGAATACCTTGCTATCATTAATACTCTCATTTTTATATCTTCTACTTCAATTAATGAATTTGCTATCTTGTCTATTTGTCATTACTTCTAATCAATTTTGCATTCATCTTTCTTTTTACATTATTATTGTTAGATCACTTACCTTCTTCTTCTTCCTCGCCTTAATCACAACTACTTGGGGTCGGCAACCCTTATCCTAAACTCACATCAGCTGTCCTCAAATCACATTCAATAGCATCTCTCTATCTCATTTTTGGTCTTCCTCTACCTCTTCTTTCTTCAATATTCATTTCTTACAGCTTCCGATTCTTCTCTCCTCATAACATGCCTAAACCATCTAAGTCTATTTTCTCTCATCTTATCCACGTTTGATGCTACACCTATACTCCCTCTAATATGCTCATTCCTTATCCTACCTTTTCTAGTCTGTCCACTTATCCATCTAAGCATTCTGATCTCTGCTACACTCATTTTCTGCTCTACTTTCTTATCAACCGCCCAACACTCTGAATCATACATCACAGCTGGCCTTATTACAGTCTTGTAGAATTTACCTTTCAGCCTCATTTGAATTCTTTTATCGCATAAGACGCCAGATGCTTCTCTCCACTTCAACCACCCACACTTATTTCTGTGTCTTACATCCTCGTAATACCACCACTCTTTTGCACAACTGACCCTAAATATTTAAAACTTTCCACCTCTCCAATCACGTCCTCGCCTATTGTCACTGACCTCCTTATTTCACTTACCTTGTGTTCTCCTTTGTCAAACTCGTACTCTATATACTCTGTTTTACTTCTACTTATTCTTAAACCCTTTTTTTCAAGAGCTGATTTCCACACCTCTAGCCTATTAGATCACTTACCTCTATAATTCAATCCCAGAATAATATTATAACATAGTATTATTATTGTTATACTTTTTACTATTTATTTATAATTGTTAGGTGATTACTATTTTAATAAAAACTATAAAAAAATTAAAATAAGTCATTCATTTTTTATAAATAATAAAGATTTATAAAAAATTAAAGCATATTCTAAATATTGTAGAAATTCAATGGTAAACAAAGTGTTATGTAAGTTTGATTGGCAATACATTATGCCTTATGATATAAGTAATTCTGTTCTTCTAAGCTATATAGGATTTTCCTTCAACTCTGTCTTCTATGTCTACCTTGTATCTCTTACTTAACTCAAATAACATGAAATGTTTTATTATATTTATTTTTATATTTTAAATTATTTTCAAGGTACTCATTGATAATTTAATCTATTAGTAAATTATAATCCAATATATATATTAAAAAATATATATCATTTTTACAATTTTAAAGCAAATTTTACTATTTTTAAATTAAACCCATAGCGACCAAGGATTTCACTAAATTTAGGTTCTTTAATAGATATTTTTGTACTATAGTCTCTAAAAACCTTAGAATTACAATATTTTATATATGGGTAAAACTGTAAAAATATGAATATATATATATATATATAAGATGTTTAGTAAGTAAGAAAGCAAATTTCTATTATCCTTATTGTTTATAAAAATTGACTTTTTTCTTGTTTACTGAACTCTTTTTATAATACATTTTATGAAAGTGACCGTCTAATAAGTGATTCAAACAATTTTTATAAATGCATAAAGTTCTGAGATCAAAATATGGCCTCTTGGATAATTGGAATAAGTAATGAATTAGTATTTACTCTTTATAATTTCTTTTGTTAATAGGCATAAATTAGGTGAATAGAAATAAAATCTTTTATAAGATGGTCACTTATAACTTATGTCATAGATAACCTTAAATTTTACAAAAGTATTAATTATTTTTCACTCTAATTCATGTGTTACACTTTTGTTAAAACAAGTATCATATTATTATTTTAATAGTTATTAATTTTTATAGGTGATTATTTAATTCTTCATTTGTCAGATTTGATAAGAATGGCATTCATGGCAGCTACAAGTGATAGTGATCAACTACGTTTAGAAGGGTTTCAAACCCTCAATGAAATTATAGAAAAATTTGGGAAAGTTGCAGAACCAGAATTTCCTGGACATTTATTATTAGAACAATTTCAGGCACAAGTAATTTAAACAAATATTTGTCACTAAAAATATTCATTTAAATTTTTTTGTTATATTTATTACTTTAGGTTAGTGCAGCTTTACGCCCTGCTTTTTCAGAAGATACATCAAGTCATGTTACAGCTGCTGCATGTCAAGTTTGTGGAACATGGATTGGCAGTGGAGTTGCTCGTAATATTAATGATTTAAAGAGAGTATACCATTTGTTAGTTACATCATTAACAAAACTAAAACCAGGAGTACATATGAATTTGAATAATCAATATAATGAAAGTATTGTAACATTTGAGTGCTTAGCAATTCTTAAATCATGGTCCCAAGTATATAAATATTTGTTTATAAGCCTAGAGTTTTTAATAATTATAAAAGCTTTTTATATGTTTTATTTTAGATTTACATAATTGCTATGATTAATAGTGGTATGGCTCCAGGAAATTTTAGTGCAATAGAGTTTTCCAAAGCCATTGAAATATGTGATGATTTTTCCAAATTTGAGAGTCAAAATGATAGTTTATTAAATTTAATAAATCCAGAACTAAGCTTATTGTCAAAACATTGGCATGCTGCTCTTAAAGATCATGCTCTTCTATTATTACCTAGTGGTAATCAGATTCTTGTCAATAAATATTGAAAAATAAATGGAAATAATTTCTTTAAATTTAAAATTTAAGTTATAATTTCAAATCATTTACTTAATAATATTGTTTATAATTGGATTTATTTATATATATATATATATATATATATATATATAGATTTTTATTGAAAATGTTAAAATTTTAGAATGCTAATTTTTCAAATAATTTCATCATAATTTTTCATTTAATTAGAATTTTTTAATATCATATACTTTTGAAAGTAATTGCTGAATGAGTTTTATTTTTATGGATTGGTGAAATACTTAAGTTAAAATAGATGATTACTATTTAACTAACATAATAGTATAATATAAAATAGTATTCTAACATATCTTACATATACATAGATTATGTTAAAATGTATTGAAAACAAAAGTAATGCAAAGTTGAATTTATATCTAAAACAAATTCATTAAACAATAATGTTTAGATGATTTTAGAAGAGATAGATTTTACAAAATAAGTTAATTAAATTTTATACGAGGTTTAAATTTTATAAATCACTTATATAGTCATTAAATTAAATATTTCTTTATCTAGTATTGACTAACTTAAATATATTAAAATTAATATCTAATAATTTAAGTTAAAATTTTCAAAGTTAAAAAAAAAATTATTAATACAAATCTAGATATTTAAATTACATAAGTAATTCTCAAACACAAAATAAATTATTTGTTATTATTTACAATTATGTAAAATAATTGTTTTTTACTTTATTACAGTTTTATCATATTGCAATTTAAACATATGTCTATACATAACATAATTATTAAATTAAATAAAATAAATACATAATAATCTAGATAAAAATTTTCATGATAATCTATAAAAGCAAATATTCTATTTTTTTTAACAAAAAATTTATAATCTATTCAATTAACTAACATTATAATTGTATTAATTTTGTATGAAAAAAATGAGTTTAACTAAAATAAATTTCTATTTAGAATTTAGCAGTCAACTTCCTCATGAAGGTGGAGCTTTTTATACTTCAAGTACTATTGATAGTAGTCGTAATTACTACAAAAACTCTTGGCCTCCAATTTTGTATGCGTTATCTCTATGGATGAATTCTAATGATTTCAAAGAAAGGAATGAAAACCTCGATAAAGAATTACAAGACAAGTTTCATCTCATATTTGGTATTTATTAAAAAAAAAATTTTTTTTTAATTACACATTTAACATATAATATATAATTTTTAATTATATATTATAAAAAAGCCAGTCAATGGAAACGTGGCCATAGTTGGGTCCAGTATAGACTTAATTTGACAGTGATCAAAAATACTATCATCAAAAATGCTTCGATGCAAATCTGTAGATAGTGTTTAAATTTAATAAATTGTTGGATTATTTTAAAAGCAACATGATCTCCAATTTCTTTATTTATATACTGATTACAAGTTTTATGATTTATAAGTGTTATGTATGTATAAATAATGATTATAGCAATAAAATAATGTATTTAATAATTTAGTATTGTAATTTTTAAGGAGAAAAATTATTAATTAAAAAATTATAAAGTAGTTATTACTTCATTGACAAGCGTATATAAAAGTTGAAAGTCTTCATGCAATACTTAAAATAATAAGTTGTTTATTGTTTATAAATAAATTACTGGTCTACAAGGAATTTTCATGAGAGACCAAAATATACTTATCTAAACCCATTTTTGTACCAATTTCAATTGTACAATTAAAATTTTGCATATGGCCAAAATAATTACAAAATCCTTCTAATAACAAATATTTATGTTTGATTATTAGGTTATGTATGAATAAGCAATAAATATATTTTCATTAAAAATAAGTTTGAAAAAGTTCTACTTTCTATATACATTTTTAAGTTTTGAACCCCCTTCTATATAGGGAAATGATATGATTTTAAAAAAAAGTATGTCGAATGACAGAAGTATATAAATAGTATTTCTCATAAAAAAATTGTATTGATCCATACATTTTTCAAAAAGTTATAGATATAACATTTAAAAATGTAAAATATAAAATTGAGAATTTTAACACAAAAATAGCATATGGTAACCATTTTTACCGTGAAAATAAAGTACAAAATTTTTTTTACATAATTCAGTATATTACATTAGCTTTAATTTAAGATATTTATAAAAGTGTCAATATTTCTGTAACACTTTCAAAAATTAATTTTTTATGAAAAAGTTGTCATTTTGAATCCCCTCTGTGGACAAGTAAAGGGTCAAATTTATAAAATTTGTGTGAAAGTATACAAAATGATAGATAAATATCTCATGTATCTATAAAAATAAAATTATATTGATTTGTTCATTTTTAAAAAAATTAAGGCAGTTTTAAGTAAAAACAATTGATAAAATGTCAAAAATTAACGATTTTTAAATTTGTAATTTTTTTGGAGATTTCCCCCATTTACGGGGAACGAGGGAAAAATTTTCAATTTTTGAGGGTAATGTCTTCGACTAGATACGATTTGTGATCTTTTGACGTATTGTTAAAAGAAATCAGTTTGGTGAGAGCTGAAATAAAAAACATCATAGTAAAATTAATATCTTCTTAGCTTTGAATCGAAGAAAAACTACTTTCTAACCATCACTTATCATCAATAGTTATTGAAAACCTATGTATAAATATATAAAAATTATTTTTACGTAAAAACAATATGATTAATAGTTAATACAAATTTAAATATCTTAATTTATAAATATACTAATGGCCACTTTTTTCTACTGATTAAAGAATTAGATTTATTTTATTAATTTAAATAAGTCTTTAAAATATTTTCTTCATTGGCTATTTAATTATGACTGTAAAAAACAAAAAATTTATGTTTAAATATTTTTTGTATGTTTATTTTGTAACAGCAATTAATGTAACCTTTAAATAATAAATATATATTAAGTTCTATTTAACATAAACTTTAATTTTAAAAATTCTTATTTTAAAGCCAACTATATAATAATACAACATAGGAAATATACGCAGCATACAATTATATAATAATATAAAAAGTGTTATCATATTGCTGTAAAACCTAAAGCCAAGTACAAGTTTTTAATTTAGTTAAATAACAATTAAAATAAAATGTAATTTGAAAGTAATTATTGAAATTTCCTCACAGTTTATTTTAAAAATATACAGTATTTCAAACTTTAAAGAAATCATTCAAAAATGTTATCATTTACTTTAAAACTAATGTAATATTTTACAAATTTGTAATTCTAGGTGTATGTACAGAAGCCATATGTAATCAGCGCACATTAGAAAATATTGACAACCTTAAAATTTGTTTAAAATCATTGTACACAATTTTAGACTCTATGGTTGCACGTCAAATTTTAATGAAAAACCAAATATTGGGAATTGAAACTATGAATATTATGCATAAGTAATGAGAAAACCTATAAAAACAAAAAATTTTCATGAAAATTTTATTTGATAATCTAGTAATTAATATTTCATTTTATTTTAGGTTACTGTTAACTAATGATAATATTAAAGTTCAACAAATAGTTATGGATGTAGTGCAACAGATTGTTAAAGCTACAAAAGAGGACTTAGAAAACAAAATGAAAAATAGTAATGACCGTAAGATTTTGATATGTAGAAACAGCAAAACAATTGTCTTAGTTTAAAAAAACTTATAAAAGTTACATTATTGAAATAAATTTTCATTTACAAACATATACAGATTTATTACCCAATTCATAAAAAGTTTTAAAGTATATAAATTATAAATTATGTCATTAAACCTTCTTATTGGTGTAATCTCAACCATTGTACAATCAACAATACCTTTAAAATATTATTACTTTGAACTAGATAGTTCTTTTTGCTGTAACCTTTTTGGTGTTAAAACCAACTATATTTACTAATTTATTATTCGTGCAAATTTAAAAAAAAATCTAGATTCTGCAATTAAACAAGAAGTTTTTTGGGATGATGGGAGCAATGATGGAATCATAAAACATAAAAAATGTATAGTATTTGCTACTCTTGAAGTTTGTTTGTGTCTTATTGTTCGACAGATACCAGATTTGAATCCAACTCCTATTGTTACAAATTCTACTAGAAAATTACATACTAATAATATAAATCACAAAATTATTGCTACAACACTAAAAATAATGGCTCAACTACCATCACTTTGTTCACCTAAAGGTAAGAAAATAAATTACTAAGAGATGCTAGTGAAATATTAATTAAAAATTTAGATTATATTGAAAATATTAAAATCAAAAAACCACAAAAAATTACTAAAAAATATATTTTGGAAGCTGAACACATACATAGAATTTTTTTTGTTGGGTTAATAATGGTAACATTGTTTCCAAAATATGTATCTGTAAATTTTAAGTAATTTTTTTGTGACTTTTGTGTTAAATATTTTTTAGTTTTAAATTAATAGTATTTTTAATATTGTTTTAATTTTAAATAGTATTAGCGACAAGTGATCAATTTTTATTATATAGTTAAATATTGTTATGTATTTTAGGAGGTGTTCAAATTCTTCCTACAATTGCATACCTCACAACGAATATTTTAAAAGAAGTTGAAGAGACTACCAATGAAACTTCTAAACATGAAGTATCAGTTTCAGCTGTGTTAGATGTATTTTATGAAATTTGTAAACATCCATTTGGTTATAATGAAACTACTGCGAGTCAATGGAGATCATTATTACAGAGTACAGTTGCTAAGCTAATTGACATGTCAAAAACTGGTATTGAAATAAGAATTTATAAATTTCATTATTTTTTATACAACAAATTGATTTTGTAAAAAATTCCTAAAATTAACAATACTCAATTTTTCTGAAATTGTTAACCCTCTGGGTAAGGATAAGGTGTATTAATGAAACAAAAGATGAAAAACTAACTAAAAAACACTCTTTTTTAAACTGTCAACAATTAATTGCCCTTTTCTATTATTGAATTACAATTCTATAATGAGAAAAAACTAACTTATTTTATACATTTTTATATGAGTTTTAGGCTTAATGTTGATGATATTATTGGCTATGACTTGTACTCATTTCATTTATATTATGTATTAATATATTTAGTTAATATATAAAGATATATATATATACTAAATCAAAATTCATATTTCTTAAGTCTATTTCAAATCTCTCAAATCAATAATTTAAAAAATTGATATATCAATATTGGCTGTATAATTTAAACTAATGTGGTTACATAAATTCATTACAATACCATTCATGTTAATAATTATGTTTTTACAGGCGACAAAGAAAAAAAAATTAATGAAAAAACAATGATGTCAATCATTTCTATATTTACACTACATTCTCCTCCTGATGTCATGAATGCTCAAAATATTTTATACCCTTGCATTAATTATTGTTTACAATGCATTAGAAGTGATAGTATTCAAGTAAATATATGTTTTTCTTTTTATTGTATAAATATTAGTTAGTTTAGAGAAGTTTTAACTTTAACATAACATATATCAGTTAAAATTAAAATTATATTAAATATTTTTACCTAATATGATGATCAAATTTCAGATTACACCTCGTAAACATTTTTACTATTTATTATGATTAAATGTTAATAAAATTTGAGCTAAAATTCTTGTATCTTTTTGTTTGTGTTACTTTTTTAAGTATAAATTAAAACTACTTAATAATGTTAATGTCATATTAATTTTTAATAATATTAGTTACTGCATTACTACCAAGAGAATGTATTTGTAATACAAATATGTTTTATGTATATTTTATTACTTTGATTAAGTGCATATATATTTATACTTAAAAATATTACACATTGAAAAGCAAAATTAAGTTTTATTTAACTCATTTTTAATTATTATTAAACATTTTTCATTTGTTTTTTATTTATAATTAACAAATTTATGTTTATGTATGACAATTTTTTAGGTGAAGATTAATTGTATTCAATTTCTTAAGGCTGTATATGAACATAAAGATAAATATATTGGAACTGGTTATATTCAAGCATTAGCACCACGTGTTGTTGAATTATTGCTTGAAAAAATTTCAACACCTTTATTAGAACATCAATTTGTTTTAATTTGTGAATCAATTAGTTGTTTAGAGAGCTTAGTTCAATTAGCTCCTTCTAAACATAGTATGTATTAAGTTATTCCAAAAATATAAAAATTAATAATAATATTTAATTTTTTTGACTTTTGTTGTAGTTAAACTAATAAATAAAAAAGTATATAATTATTAAATGAAGGCTAAACTTGATTTTTCTTAGAAAAATATTTACGTTCTTTAAAATTTGGTTTAACTATATCAAAAATCAAAGAATGGTGAAAAATATATAAATTTATTTCAATTCTTCCACTATAATTTTTGTGTTGGGTATTTATATAATTCCATATTTTTAAATTATAGGAATTCAAATGTTAACATTATTAGTACCAGTTCTAATTAATTATTTAGTCGATTCAGAATGTTTAAAATATAATTCATCTACTAAAAACCAATTTAAATTACATGAATTTAGTATACAATGTTTACTTAAAATCGGTCCTCTTTATCCCCAGGTAAGAATAATTAGCATTAAATTTAAAATTATACTAAAATATTTCTAATTCAAGTGTTCAATATAAATAAAAACTGTTAATACCATCATAAAAAAGAATTATGACTACTCTAATATTGATTCTTTTAAATCAAAATATTTATTAACTTTTTGGCATAGATTGTATCTGAAACGCTATTGCTTATACATTGTTATTTTGTTAGTAAACATTACTCTGTTATTACTTGAACCAATTTTATTCAACGACATATCAAAAGATCACAAAACTCTTAAGTTAAAGCCAAGAGCGCCATAATCTTTATAAATTTCTCTCGGTCTCATAATAAAGGTAAATATTATAAAACAATCAATGTTGATATTTTTAGTTTTCACATTGTATTGTAATATATTTTTGAGAACTAGAAGGATTATTACGAAATACTTACTTTTACTTGAGATATTCACCTTACAGACGACATTCATTTAAATTAAATCATTAACCAGTTACTCAGGTTGGGGATAAAAATCATATAAACATTTTATCTTCAATGAAAAGCTGAGAATATATTAATTATACTGTAAGGGAGACTGGGGCAGATTTGAATAAAAATTACATTTTGATATTTCATTTTTTTTTTTTTTTGCATTTAATTTGAAGTATAATGGTCCTGTTAGATTCTCATAATATTTTAACATCACACTGTAACTATTAAAAATCTAAATCATTGAATAATATTTTATTATAAAATGTTAAACGCATAATAAAAAGTTACTTTTTATTCAAATGTCCCCCTTGGTAGGGGTACATTTGAATCCATGTGGGGCACATTTGAATGAGTCTTTATATTGAAAAATTAACACACATAAAATTACCAATAAGTAAAAGTATATTATTTTAATACATTTTCTTAGTAGGTACTTTATAATATAAAACAACAGTTTCTCTAGAAAAATTAAAAGTAGATAGTTACCTACCTACTTGTAAACAGAAAATTAACAAATTTTTAATATCTTATAGATAAATAAATTCAACATTTACTGTCCTTTTTTTAACATAATTTCTTACCATTTTTTTAAAATAAAATACACTTTATGAGATCATTATAATGTTAAAAACCAATTCAAATCTACCCCACTTTGGAATATTCAATTGTACTCCATAGAACATGTTTCAACAAATTTATCAAAAATTGTACATTGAAATACAACATCACATTCCATAATATCCCATTTAAAAGATTTAATATTTTAATTTAGTATGTTTTGTTAAATACTTACTGAATGTTTTTGTTTTTTTCTCAAACTCTTATTAAGATAGTAATAAAACGGTAACAAAAAATTCAAAAATACAGTTTTATTTATAGTTATGAAAATATTAATAACAGATAGCTGATGACATATCATATATTGGGTACCGTATGACTAACCTTCTGTATTTTACTTGAATTTACTTCATCACTACAGCTAATTTTATTTAATCAATTCAAATCTACCCCGCATTAAAATGTGCCCCAATCTCCTCTAATCTTTTTTTTTGTCTATCGCCACTTCATCTCAGCTCTCGCCCGATCGTTTTCTTTTAAAGGTATGTCAAATATCACAAATCGTATNCAAATGTACCCCAATCTCCTCTAATCTTTTTTTTTTGTCTATCGCCACTTCATCTCAGCTCTCGCCCGATCGTTTTCTTTTAAAGGTATGTCAAATATCACAAATCGTATCTAGTTAATGACATTACCTCGAAAATAGAAAAAATTTCGATCGTTTCCTGTAAATGTAAGAAATCTGCCAAAAAATTACGATTTTATGAATCGATAAATTTCGACATTTTTTAAACCTACCCACAACTTAATTTTTGAAAATGTTTCGGAAATACAGTATTATTCAAACATATGTTATTTACGCCATTATGTGACTACCATATATTTGTTATATATGTTATGTTTCCTTCATGTGTCATAAATCAAATTTTTTGGGCTTGTGCTATAAATTTTTGAACAATGCTTTTTCGTGTCTTTTTTTTTTTTGCTTTATCATTAGTAAATGTTAATAATACTGTTTACATTCCCTCTTAGGTAATGTTAAAAAATGTTTGTAACTTTTGAGATCTTTGAACAGTTATTTACAAATTTAATTTCACAATTCATTAACTCTAACCTCTCTGACCCATTTTGATGAGATGAAGTCGATGACGCATAGCCGAAAATCCCACGGAGGTTTTCCGTACCACAGGCGGGACGGGCGTCCCAGTTGATGGCCTAGTCATCGTCTGCCGTCCCGACACTCGTTATCAGACTGGTTTACCGCTCGGATAACAGTGGGGCTTGGATCCGCGGTGGCTGTCACTGGAGTGACTTTGTGGCTTATGGCTATGGCCTCAGGGAAAGCAGCTGAGAGACGGGTCATTGGTCTGTCCTTGGCGCCTACCGGCCTTTCCCAGTGGGGAGATACATTGGAGGTTACGTATGCCATAATACGTAGTGGCTTGGATAGTTGCCGCGGCCCTAGCAGGGTGCCCGAGATTGGTGCAAACCAGAGGCAAACGGTACGAATAACTTGGTTGTCCGACGCTGGTGTTCCGTTTGAATACACGGTGACCATGGACCGACTTGTCGCTCCTCGCTCACTGATCCTCCGTACCCGGAAAATAGCACCTAGTGGTAACGCTGATCACGGTTGTAGGTGAATCTCTTCAGAGTGAAACCCACATAGACAATAAAGACAATTACCCGATTTGACGGTTTACTGAAATTTTCATAATTTTTTATAGACTGTGCATTTTTTTTTTATGTAGAATGAGACTGGCGAATTTTTATAATTTATACATCATGAAATTTTAGTAAATATTTCCTTAAAAAATTGTGTTATATTTGCTTCAATGCGAAGCTAAGAAGATTTTAATTTTACTATGATGTGTCTTTTATTATATATATATATTTAATTAAAATTGTTTAAAGATTTTTTTCAACTTAATTAGTAATATTAATAGATTTCTTAAAGGTTTCATTAATATTATATTAAAATCAATAAATTACATCTTATAAAAAAATGTTTTGTTACAGGAATTTAAATTAATTATATCACAAAATAACAAACTTCGAATTAAATTAGAAAATTCTATAAAATCTAATAAAACTATGCAACAACATTATAATTCCAACTCTCAAACATCACAAAACTTGAATAAATCAATGCAACCATCAATCAAACTGAAGATGGATTTCACAAATTTTAACTAAAAGAATAACACGCAGTAATATTATATTGTTGTATTAAAAAAAAAGACAAAAAGTAAATTCAAGATTAAACTAAAATGACATTAAGATAAATAGATTTTTTATTTTTAATGGATTAATTAATCTCGTAATATTTTAGTTTTTTAAATTTTATTAATGTTACTTAAATATTTTTATAATAGACTAAATTTTGTAGTAGTAATTTAAAATGTTTACTGTGACTTGTACTTTACAATGTGATTTTATTTTTATTTTGAAATTATTAAATACTTGTAACTATTTTATAATTAAAATTGTTTAATTTAAACTAAATTATTTTTAATAATTACTGTTAATATTATTAGGTGGAACGAAGTATTTAATTATTTCACACCAATTTTAAAGTGAGGGATTACAACAGAGGGGTTTTTAAAAATGATGTTGTTAAATCCATTCAATACACCCTCTAGAATTGTTTCATTAAATGAAAAAATAACTTATACAAAATTTAGTTGAAATCGAATGACGCTAACATGTGCTGCAAGAAGATTGAAAATTTCACTGTGTGATTTTTCGATTTACGTCACCTAAATTACAAACTGTGCTATCAACAGAAAAATTTATAGAGCTTAATTTATAGAACTAAATGTTTACGTAAAAATATTATTAGTAAAAAAGCTATTTCTATAACACTTAGACATAAAAATTATTAGAACAATAAATTTATATCCTAAATGTTGAAATAGATTTTATTAATTTATTTATATGTTGCAGACGAACTTCCAAACTTTGAATATTAATGCGCGTAATACGTTTTTATTTACAATAATTAAATAATAAATTATAATTATAATAATGTAACGTTACAAATTTGAAAGTGGACCATTTATAATTTTTATTGTTTATCTGTTTTTTTTATGGCGAAAGAGAATGCTCGAATGAAACGTTTTCTAAGACACGTCACGTCACTTTTTCATGTCAACACTCATTATTTTTGCCGTTGATCGCTAGATATGGCGACCAAAGAATAAATATAATTAAAATCGAATTGTTTATCGGTACATAGTGAGTAAGCATTTGAGTCTGTACATTATGACTTCAATGTTATGTGGAATAAGTATAAGGTACCAATTGATTAATTTATCTATTATTTATATTTTTTCTAACAAAATTATAATAGTTATGAACAAATAATATTAATACAAATTATCTGTTGTGTAACAGATTAATAAATAATTTTTTCTAGTTACAGTTTACAATCTCTATTTATGTATAATATTGCTAAGCCATTAAACTTTTCCTGGTTCATTGTAAATTGGAAGCAAATTTTAACTATTTTTAAATAACTAAATGAATTTTCAGGATTTGCTCTTGTGGTAGGCATGACATTAAGAATTGTTAAAAAAAACCTTTGATTTAGGGAACATAGATGTATACTTAAATGCTTTTATTGAAGGATCAATTTTTTCTGAAATGTTTTTCTAAAATTATTTCCATAAATTTAACTTTTCATGTAGTACTTCAATACTATAAGATAAATCTACTTTAAATGTCTAAGTTGAATTCATAACTTTTTTTAACGTCTGAAGTATCATGCACAAAAAAATATTTAGAAATGATCAATTTCAAAATATTTATTTTTCAAAGAAGGTGTCGAATATGTATTTTTTTTTTGCTACATATAAAAAGAATGTTAGTTTTGATGCAATAATTATTAGTACAATTAATGACATATTTAAAATACTAACTACAAAAAAAGAAAACTTCCACAACAAAACAATAACATGTAATTTATAAATGTATGGTAATAATTAAAATTTAACAAAATACATCTTAAATATTATATTTTTTGCCTTTCTTGAAAAAAAAAAGTAAATAGATTTTTTTGCAGAATCAATTTTAACACTTTAAATGTAATTAAGTTATTCTGTTTACCCAAAATGGAATATGAAAGTAATTAGTAATATTGTAGTGTCTTATATAATTACACAAAAAGTTCATGTTAATATAACGTAAATACCAAAATATATTCATTTATTCGTCTTTAAAACTAAACAATGAAAAACTGATATTATAATAGAAAATGATACATTAACTATGAAGGAATATAATACATAGCATCAATAAAATATCTTGTGATGTCACCTACTATAGTCCTATCTGGCAACGTAGCTGACATACCATACATAGCTATCTGAAAATTGATAGTTTTCATTTAATGATGATACATTTTTTTTATGTAATTCAAATTTACTTTTCTAGATTGTTCTACATGAGGATTATTTATTATTTCATGTAATTCTTTTTTAAAGTCTTCTATGAATAAAGAGGCAACTCCAGGTTTTGTATGAAGGTGTGTTATACATATATGAATTCTATAAAAAGAAAAGAAAATCATCATAAATATACAAATTATAGCATAAGTTATATTTGCTAGAGAAAAACTGTTAATTACTTCCATTGTTAACTTAATCTAATTATTAAAATATCTACTTTACTGTGATATACTCCTGATATACATGTAACCACATGTATAAGTTAATTATTGAATATTATTAAGAAATTTTCTTCTAAAAAGGGCTTTTATTAGACTATTATATAATCAATATATTATTGGTTTTTTTTTTTTATAACAGAAATATGTATTATTTTTGTACATTTTACAGTATGAAATAAAAGTAACAATCATTGTTATATTATTGTATAAAAACCTGCTGGATAATGTCATATCTTCAGTAATGCTATTTTTCTTTTATTTTATAATGATGAAGAAAGAAGTTTTTGCTATCTAAACAACATGGTATAATATTCATTTTTTTTTTCAAGTAAATAACATGGATAGAATAAAATAGAAACACTGAGAATGATATTTTGATGTTANTAAATAACATGGATAGAATAAAATAGAAACACTGAGAATGATATTTTGATGTTAAAAATTTCAGGATAAAATATTAAAAACACTTTAAAATTTACATATTTATATTTAGTTTAAATGTATACCCTCTAAAAGGATTAATGACACATTTATAATATGTTTGTATATATCTATACCTCTGTTAATTTTACAGTTTTGTAGTCTGATATCTGCTTAATTACCAAAAAAACTATTATTTATTAATTACAGTATTGTTAATTTAAGATCAATAATAAAATTCAAAAATACCCAATGGGAAACTGCAACATATTTAAATTCCATCCTCTTGAATTCATTGCATCAGATAGACGATAAATATTAAATGACTTTGATCCAATAGCTATAACACTCGTAGTTGGATTACCAAATATAAAGATATCTTTTATTTTACGTAATCTAAAAGTAATATTATTAAATTTACTAAAAAATAATTTTGGTATAACAAATAAAAATAATAGATATTCACACTGTTTTTAAGTTAAACAGAATACTAACTATCTGAATATTGTATTCAAATAAATTATGAAGTCTAATTAATAATAACATGAATTTAGATAACAAACTTAGTTTAAAAAATCTCAATGAATGTCTTAGAAGTTACCCTTAAAATAATTCATGAGTAAATTATATTGAACTATAATGTAAACTTTAAGCTAAAATATTCTTAGTTTAATTAACTTACTCATTTTCAACAAACATTTTAGTTTTAATAATTTCTTTTGTTGACGAAATATAACCTTCTAAGCCAAAATGCATTAATGTAGCCCAACAAGCTGCAATAATTCCTAAAAAAAAATCTATCATAAATGCTAATTAAATTTATAAGGATACAAGAGATTTGCTAACTAGATATGTTGATAACTATAAATAGTTAAAACGGAATTTACTTTATATGTTATACCTGTTTATATTTTTTATATTACCAACAAATACTCTAAGTCTTATACTAATAACATCTAATTATCATAATGTTTGGCATTAATGCAGCATCATGGAGAAGTTTATTAATACTACGAGTGCTATCTCAAAACCAACCTCCAAAGTATTATAACTCACTACATACGAACACTTTATTTATATTTTGCTACTTGTTATAACCGTTAAATTATTTTTGTATACTATGCCGAGTTTTACTGTTTTTGTTCAATATTTTCTACTGTTTTCAATTACGATAAGGAAAATCCAATTTTGTTAACTACTGCTTTAAAATGCAAAGTGTCTTGCAAGCAAAAGAAACTCGAATTCCTGAATTAAAAAACTGAGTCCAGTACATGAACCCAGAAACTAAAGAACAGTCAAAGCAATGTATGCACAATACTAAATCCCCAAACAAGCCAAAAAATTCAAATGATCTTTTTTTAACTGAAAAATGATGGCCAGTTTTCTGGAACAGTAGATATATTGTTGACTGAATTAATAGAACCTGGTACCACAATAACTGCATTGGTATACTTTGAAACTCTATTTAAGCTGAAAAGAAAAATCCAAAACATAAGACGAGGAATACTTACAAAAGGTATGGTAGTTCTGCATAATAACACAACCACACACTGCTACATGCACAAAAACTTTAATTGAAGTCAGCTGGGATATTTTTGAACACCCCCCACAATCCTTACATGGCAATAAGTGATCTATTGTACCTCAACAGTTTGTAAGTATTGAGGAACTTATGAAAGGAGTAAATCAATAGCTCAAAATACTGGTGGCATTATATTTTAGAGAAGTCATACAGAAACTCGTCATATGTTACATAAAATGTATAGATTAAATGGAGACTACCTAAAAAAGTAATTTAAATGAAAATATTTTAAGCAATTAATTATTGTTTTTTATTTTTTAATGATATAACACTTCGGATATTGATTTTAGGATAGTTCTCATCAAAGATGAATGTTTCTATTATGTAAAAGTGAAATTACATAAATATATAAAACTGAGAATAGAGGGATGAAGGCAATACTGTGATATAATTAAATTTTGTCATGAAGATATATATTTTTTCTATACCTCCTCCTAATGAAAAATTGTATTTTTACCGTTAAATATTAACTGATGAGATGTATCACCTATAATGTAATTTATAAAATATAAAGTAGTTTGTTCAATATTATTGCATCATAAAATAAATTAAAGAAAAATATGATTTAACATTACAATTAAATTAAAAAAATATATTTTTTAATAAATTGTTTTCATAAGTATAATTGTACAACCATCATCATTTAAAGACATTGTTCTGTAAAAGTTTATTGCAGAATTCATTTAAAATTTTTAATAACAAATTTAATAGTTAATTTATACATAAGGTAAAGGAAAACTAACTAAATTGAAACTACTTTACTACTAAATTCTCTTAATTACAATTTAGGTTAAAATATAATTATAAAAGTGAAATACCTCCTGATCTTGAACCACTTATTGTAGGCGAACCATAATGCCCACCTGGCCATTCAGTACATACATAGTATTGATTATGTCTGAATTTTTTGTCTGAATACAATATAACAGATGAACCTTTAGGAGAATAACCATACTAAAAAATATTACAAATGAAAAATAATTTTCTATGATGAAATAGTTGAAACGACACATTTTTTAATTAATCAAACATTGTTTTAATTCATTGAATTTTAAAATGTTTAAAGATTTAAAAAAATATTGTTTTTATATAATAATTAGAGAGTAGATATATACATGCACTATTATATTGTTAAGTTATTCCAAACACATCAGCCAGTACAAATTTGTATTAATAGGCTTGAAAATTTGAGTTTATATTCTTATTAAATATTTCTTTTACTATTTCATATAATTTATACCTTATGGGTATCAGCCGATATGCTAGTAACTCCAGGTAATATAAAATCAAATGAAGGCAAGTGATAACCTGCTAATGGCATGAAAGCAGCAATGAATCCACCTAAGCAACAATCAACATGAACTGGAATTTTATACTTTAATCCCAGATTTGATATTGCTTCAATATCATCAGACGTGCCATATGGAAAATTAGGAAACGATCCAACTAACTAAAAAAATTTAAATAATGTTAAAAATTTTCAAGAAAGTTATATAAAACAATGTTATTAGTTTATTTATTAAATTACCAAAATTGTATTTTTTGATATGGCTTTTTCCATTTTTTTCAAATCAACTGTAAAATAATCAGGATCTAAATCGATATGATGAACTCTGAGACCAAAATATGAAGCAGCTTTATCAAAAGCAGGATGTGCTGATTTTGGAGCTAATATGACACCATTTCTGATTCCCCATTTGTTTCTACTATAATCTCTATAAGCTTTACATGCCATTATAATTGATTCAGTTCCACCACTAGTCATCTTTAGTAAATTAAGTACAAATAGTATAACTCTTAAAATTATAACAATTTATGTTACCATACCGTTCCACAAACATTTGGTCCTCCATGAAAAAGATCACTAACAATGCGGACAACTTCAGCTTCCATTTTACAAATCCCAGGAAAAATATCAGAGTGTAATGGATTTGTATATGATGCTAAACCATATACTTCAGTAAGTAATTCTATTAATTTTTCATCATAATAATATACTGCACCAGAAATGTAACCTTCTTTCCACTTGTATTTTCCTAAAATATATTAAAATTTAAAAGTACAATACAAGAAATTTATAAAATATGTTATTACCAAGATTTAAATATCTGTTAACAGTTTCAATAAGATCCTCACGAGATAACCCTTTTCCTGGTAACTTAACAATATATTTTTCATTTTTAGTGTTTTCCATCATATCATTTTCAAATGCTTCTGATATTTGTTTGGTTTCATCATGTATTCGCTTGGCAATTTTAGGGATTTTCTTAACTTGAGTAAAAATAAATTTTTTAGATCTTTCATACAAGCCTAAAATGAATTTTTAAATTAAAATAAAAGAAATTTGGTATAAATATTTCATAAAAAAAAAAATAAGTATAATTTGGAAAACTTATTCTACTATTAGACTAAAAAACTTTATTCCTCAAAAATTAAAAAAAATTGTTTATATCTTTAAATATAAATTCTATTTTATTGGTGTTCCAAATTGTTTACCATACCATTGATTAAACATACATTTATATTGAATCAATGATATACTTACATCAATATACATAAATAATAAAATACTTGCTCTCATCTTGAATTATAAAATTCCAAATCCATATAGAAGTTAATACACTCGTAGCTGTAATTGAAGCTACTTGCCATGATTCACAATGTCCAAACATATTGTTGATGGTATTTTTAGTCACAAAAAGTCCATTTTTAATATAATCCATTTTTTTTTTTAATTCTTGAATATGCAGAAATCTATTAGAACAAAAAAAAATTGTAAAATTCTCAATGGATAAATTTTAATTTGATAGTATAGAATAACTTAACTTGAGTTATAATTTACACATAATTAAAATTATATTATTCAAACATATTGATAAATCAATATTAAAAAATAAAAAAGGAAACTAAAAGTTAGTTCTATATAATATGCACACAATGTGATGAAAAACCTAATACTTCAATACAACTTTCTTATGAGTTTTCTCAAGCATAAAGTTTAAGAAATATGAGTGACTTCATGTTTTATTTTTTAGTATAAAAATCATAATAAGATTAAAATATTTTTTTTTATCTCCCTTCTTTTTTTTTATTTTAGAATAAATACTGTGTCAAATTTAACTTTTTTGGATATTTTATTGAAAAGATTTCTTTCTAATTTTTAAAGGACTAATAAATGTTAAAATCTTAAACAAAAAATATTCATACATTATGATAAGATTTATGCATTATAATATATTATATAAAGCAATTTACACATCACAGTTTGACAGGTCATTACTTGTGATTGTACTAGTGTTCATTTTTGTTGCACTGTGCTATGCAATTTTTCCTGACTTCTTACTAGTACAAACAATAATTTTTATAAGAGGACATTAAACATAAATACCATAATTGTAATATTTTTATTATTAAATAATAGAGAATTATTTACTTTAAAGTAATTATTGGGTATTTGCTAAGAACAATAAACAAATTTGGTGTCTAACCACATATATACCTTGATATTCATTGAAGTTATTAAATCTAAATGAGTTAAAAAATTTTTTCTAATTCAAAATCCTTTATAAAGTATATTAAAATAAAATAAAATATAAAAACGAGAATTATATCATGTTTTTCAATATGGTAGGCATTTTTACCATGAATATGAAGTTCAAATTTTTTTTTTTACATTTTAAAATATATTACATAAGCTTTAATTTAAGATATATATAAAAGTGTCAGTATTCCTGTAAGTTCAAAAAGTTAATTTTTTGTGAAAAAAATTAATTTGTGAAATAATAAATAAATATCTAATGAATTAAAAAAAAAAAAATTGTTTCTATACACCTATTTTTCAAAAACTTACGTTTTTCTATATCAGTAACTTTCAAGGCAAATATAATTAATGAATTCTTTTATAATTTTCAAATAAATAAAATTGTGATATTTTTCAAACATTATTAATCACATAGATTTTGAATATTACATAGTTCAGTGATGAGGTTAAATGAGAATGTACGTTACTATTTTATTTTAGTTAAAAAAAATATTATTGATTTTTATTTAAAAAAATTAAATAAAGTATTAGTGTAATATGAAATTTTCGATATTTTTTTGAGTCACAATTTTTATATCAAGATTTATTGTCTAATAATATGAAAAATAATCTCAACCTAACTCTCCATAAATAAAGACACTTAAATATAAACCATTTTCATTGTTAAATTTTATCAAGAAACTACAGTAATAATTTATGTAACTTCAAGTCAGCTATAAGGTAAAAGAAAATAAAAAATAGTATATATAAGTCAAAGGGTATTGAATATAAGATATATGTAATGCAACATAACTTATTCTTATTTATGAATAATAAAATAATAATAATTTAATACTTGTATTATGATTTAATTTCTGTAACTATTTAAAAAAAAATATTTCTAAGAAAAAAAGTCACCAACTTCACCACATCATAAGAACGTTAACATTACCTTAATAACTTATGAATTGTACTTAATATTCAGTAATTAATTAGTAGGACAATTACAGGAAATTGCTAGTTCTCATTCATTCATTCCCATTTGTGAACTTGAACATAATTCGTAGTTAATTGTGAGAAGCAATAGCAATTTCTTTTAACTCTGAGAATGTTATATCATTCTGACGTACTTTAAATGTGAACAATCACTTATTTTGAATACATCAGTCTATATATATAGTAATGGAATATTCATATATAACATACGGATTTAAATTTATCAATTTTCATATATTTAACTTTAACGGTAATACTTATCCAAGGTCAAGATTAATACAGACCTAATAAAAAATAGTACCATAGTATTAGTAAAATAGTATATAGAGAGATATGATATTCTGATAACGTAATATTATAATTTCGAAAACTAGCAATGCCAGGAAAAATTATTCTTATGAAATTATGGAATAAATTCAATTCAAAATAATTTTAATTTGTAGATTTCTTTCAACCATTTAGTTTAATGATTAGAGATAAAAATTTAAGGTACATGCAACAATTTCATATATTTAACTTAACCTAACAAAAAGTTAATGTATAACTTGGTACAGAAATCATAGATAATTAGTCAAATTATTTTTCTCTCTAAATTAGTCAATCAAATAAGAGATCTATTATAGTTCTCTATATTTATATGTTTATAAAAGATGTATAAATGAATAGATTAGGTACGATAGGCTTTTACGTGTATTATGTTGAAGCAATCATGTGTTGCTTCTTAAGAAGATATTTCATGGATGACTTATTATATTTTGTTGTGTAAAATTTCATAAAAAGCATAATTTGATCATTCGTACTCAATAGTATTTTCTAGTAAATATCGTTACATAATTGATAACTTGTTAATTAAGTATCGAAATGTTATATTATTTTGAATCGGTACTATAGTAAAATAAATTAACTTCTTAAAATCAGGCGTGTTTCTAATAAATATGAAATATGTAATTGCTGTACATGCTGGTATGTAAATATATTATTTAAAGTTTATATAATGCTACTATTAATACAAAAAAATATATTTAAAGGGGCAGGATATCTCAAACCAGCCAATGAAGTCAAGTATAAAAAACTTTGTAAAAAAGCCTGCAACAAAGTAATTTTAGTAACAAATTATTTAATTGTATTCTTCTTACTTAATTTTTTTTAAGGGATTAGAAGTTATAGCAAATAATGGATCAGCTTTAGAAGCTGTCACATTAGCTACTTCTGTATTAGAAGATTCTCCAATAACAAATGCAGGTTATGGATCCAATTTAACTTGGAATGGTACTGTTGAATGTGATGCCAGTATAATGGATGGAAAATCCATGCATTTTGGAGGTATTGGAGCTGTTTCCGGAGTAAAAAATCCTATAAAACTGGCAAAACTTATATGTGAAAAGCAAAATATGCAATTGTCTTTTGGTAGAATTCCTCCTTGGTATTTGTTTAAAAAATATTCATTTTTGTACAAAATGTAATAATTTAGGTATAGTTTATTAGTAGGTCAAGGAGCTTATGATTTTGCAAAAGCTAACAATATTGCTATTGTTGATCCTCATGAATTGATAACAGGTATAATAAAATTAAATACATGTTTAAAACATTTCAAAATTTTAATAAATTTTATGAAAATTACTTCTTTTTATTTCGACTTTTATATAATTTGCCATAAATATCTATTATTTACTCTAACCCTATTTTCTATAGTTTTAGAGATCATAAATTTTATTTGCAGTACATACATTCAAATGTAATAGTGAAACATTTATAAGTAGTGTGATTCTAAATTAGTCAAATCTTAGTATATATTACTCGATTATATGAAATGTTCAGAATTACATTGTCAATGTAAACATTTATTTAAGCAATGTTATGGTAATTACATGTTAAAAACACAAAATTCATTATTAAATAAACTAAAAAAGTTTTGATTTTTAAAAAGACATAAAATTAAGATAAAATTTGTATTGCTTTTCCACTAATATGACATTCAATCAGGGTCATGCTATGGTATTGGAAGAGTAATGGGGGTAAGTTACTTAGGGCACTAAATAATATAAATACCTTTTTTTTTTTTTTTTGCATACAATGTATTTTATTAAAAATATAAAATAAAGGTGCCAAATATATGATTACCCTAGGGCACCACTGACAGTTAGCATCTTACTGTATTCAATGATTTGTTTTTCAATAATGAACAACGTACTTCCAATTTATTTGTTCAATTCTTTTCTTCTGCATTCTTGACTGATTCTGATATAAATATTTTTTTTTAATATTTTTTAGTTATAATTTACAAAATGAAGTTTGTTTATGTAATGTTTTCATTACTATTGCAGACATTTTTCAAGGGAACTTTATTTAATATTAATTCTTTTTGTAGTTCTGATTTGATTCCTCGTGTAATTTTATTTAATTATCGTTATATACTTTCTTGTTTTTTATAATTATTGTTTAACTTACTATTATTCTTTGAAGTTTTTCCTGATTAATAAAAATCTTGTTTTTAACCAATATTAAATTGGGTGGCCATTTATTAATTAATAATTATAGACCTATTTCCAAACCTAGTACAATTTCAAAAAATGTTAGATAAATTATTAAAATCTAAACGTAATTGTAAGTTTTCAAATTTAATAATTAATCAGTAACACGGTTTCTACTTAAAAAAGATCATCTTATACTAATTTGTTGATCTTAAACTATATTTACCATAATTTTACATTGATCATAACTGTATGTATGTATATTTTTTATATTATAACAAATCTATTATTAATATCATTGTATATTTTTTATATTTTCTGCGTTTTTTTTATTTTGTATTTTAATTTTTTAACTTATTAATTCTGTTAATTGTACATTTAATATTCATTAATCATTTTTTAATTTTTATTTAGATAAATCAAAAAAACAATTTGTATACAACAAATACAAAGTCATGAAAGATAATATTGATATCCCTATGGTAATATTGTTAAACTTAGAATTTAATTTTAAAATTATAAATAATTACTAATTGTTTTTTAGAATAAGTCAAGGTTAGATACTGTAGGTTGTGTTTGTATTGATAATTTAGGAAGAACAGCTGCTTCATCATCAAGTGGTGGAATAATATTAAAACATTCAGGACGTGTTGGCCAAGTATGAAAAAGATTATATTTACTTCAATTTTATTACATTGATAGTTATAAAATTCTTATTAGTAGTAAAAATTTAACACTTGTTACGCTATTTTCAATTAGAACATACATTAAACCCTCTATAAAAGATTTAATTTAAATAATAAAAAATTATTATTATAAAATAATAATAAAAAACATTTTAAAGTAGAATTAGTATTCTAGTAAGATTCCACAATACTGATTTTCAATGTCATTTAAAAATTAATCTTTGTATTTGGAAGTCTGAAATGACTCTTGATAATAATTCTTCCAATGCTTTGTTAATTAAAATGTTAGTGTAATAAATCAGATTTTGATGATTTATTTTTCTCTATTTAAAGTAAAACTTTCATTAAAAACATTATTTTGACTTATTCTACTTCATTTATAGAAAAAATAAAGTAATACATAAATATTTGTTGGCAAGTTAACATACTCTACTAAATTAAAAATTAAAATTCATTTGTTTATAAATATTGTGTACATTAATACAATTATTGTTGTTTTATATTTATTATTATTATTGTTAAGTTATAACTGTGATTCAACTTTTAATTCAATAAATATTTTTTATTACTTTCTTTTTTGAGTTGGGACCAAAATGATGTAAAAAAAATTATTTCTTGTTTATTTTTACCCTGGTATAAGTAACAATACATATCCTCTATTATATTATTATACCTTTGTAGGACTCCTTTTCCCATTAATGCACACTTTAAAACTCCTCTCGGTAGTCTATTATTTGCTTATTAAATCCTTTAATAATTATTATTATATCCTTCAACCATCTTATGTCAATACCACCTAATATTTTTCACTAGAACTTTACCAGGTCCTATTGTTTTATCCTTTTTCAACAAAGCCACAGCTTTCCATACATTTTTATCACTAATTAAATCTACCATTCCATGAGATATCCTCTAATGTCTCATTTAGATACTCCTCATTCAGTAATTTATCAAAATATTCTTTCCACCTTTTATTCACATCATTATCACTTGTTAGCACCTTCTTATCCCTTTTTATGCACCTTGCGTTGTAATAATCTTTAGACTGTTTTTCTTTTTTGCAAGTCTATAGGCTTCTTTACACAAGTATTTATACTCCAACCAATCTTCTATCCTCTTTTGTTCTTTTACCATACTTTGAACTGATTTTTCTTGTTTTTCTGAACGTTCTCATCCCATCATCAGGTATCCTTGTTTCCTTACATTCTATTCCTTCTCTCATCAACTATCTCCTTAGCAGTATTCTTTACACAACTTGCAAATCTATTCCATTTTTCTACTATTTTTAAAAACTCAAGATCATACGATACTGTAAATTCCAGAATTCTTTCTCCAGCCTCATTTTTCCCACTAAAACCATACCCTCCATGTACTCTTTCATATCCTCTCCTCTCATTACCTATATGTCCATTTATATTTCCACCTATCATCGTAACCTCATTACCAGGTATTTCTTGCATCATCTCATCCATCTCTTTCCAAAACACTTCCTTGTCTATTTCATCACATCTTACTTGTGGTGCATAAGCACTTATTACATTTAGCACTTTTACACTAATTCTGTCGCTTTTCCTATCTACTTCTACTACTATACATTTCATCTCCTCATCCATTATTATCCATACACCATTTTTTGTATTAGACTTACCTGAGTATATTATCTAATAACCCTCATCTATTACACATGATTTCTCTCCCTTCCACTTAGTTTCCTATGCACAACAAATATTAATTGTTTTTCTCTATTAATTCTCTACTTCTACCAGTTAATGTTCCAATATTTCAAGTACCTATTCTTACTTTCTCCCTTATATATGAGCCCAACCTAGAGTTGAGTGATGATGTCTGTACACCATTGACACTACAAGTGTTGGGTAGGCTTATACACATGACTGGTGAAACAGCTACCACACAATTTGTCAGGCTAGTATCAAACACTTTATTCTTTAGGTTTTCACCTTCTTTAACTACTTAAAGTTCTCCTAGTTCAGGACTCATTTATTAATAAAAATTTTACATCAACTCTACCTGGCAAAACTTTATTAGTCACCTTTTACGACAGGCAGAGGGGCTGTGGAAGTATCCTTATCTCCTATCCACAAGGATTAATATAGTACAGAATGGCTAATAATAAAAATAACCAAACCCATTCCACACTCTCATTCTTCATTTTGTAATTATTAATATTTTTATGAAGCAGTTCGTCAATATCCTGTCATACTTCTGTTTATTTAAATCATATTTTCACCCAAATTATTTAAAAAAATAATAATTTATTAAAATTGAATAATAATAATAAACCATTAATTTTTTTAAAAAGTCTGCATTATTAGGTTCTGGATGTTGGGCTCAAATAAATGAAAATGTTTCGATTGCTGTAACAACATCTGGCTGTGGCGAACATCTTATGAAAACAAATTTAGCAAAAGAAATATCACATCAATTAATGAATAATGAATGTCCTACCTTTGCAATAAATAAAAGTTTCAATGAACATTTTTTTCGTGAGTCTACACAATTTTGATTACTTAAAAATAATTAAGTTGAACATTATAAAAAATAATTATTTATCAGAATCCCCATTGTTAAGTTCCTACAAAGAAAAACTTGCCGGCGCCTTGGTTCTTTATCAGAATAATGATTATTATGAAATTTTAAGTGCACATAGTACCAAAACAATGTGCTTTGCTTATGCTACTGAAAGTAATCATAAGGTAATTAAAACAAATTATATTCAAGTCGAGCATAAAATTCTATGTATTTTTAATTATAGAGTATTGTAAGTCGTTTAACTCCTTCTACATCAGGAAATCGATTATTGGTTCATGGATATCCAGTATAATTATATTTCTATCGAACACTAGTCATAATATTTTTATTATACCATGTAATTTGAAATTTAATAAATAACTTATGTTTTCCAAAATCATTTTAATAAAATCAAATATTTAATAATTTAAATACTTATTACAAAATTGTTCATGATATAATATTGTTAAAAGCCTATTTATCTATAAAACATTCCTGTTGAAAACTATATTAGGGTCATTCAGAAATATTGCAATAGTAAATAAGTACTAACACATATATATTTATGGAATAATGTCATATAAAAAATATAAATACAAACACATTAGTATTATAGACCAAAAACAGGCTTATAAATCTGATTAGCATAATAAAAATATTTTCTTTTGATTATTCTTATTAAAAATACTTTGTACAAATCACCATTATATAAAAATATATCACATTTTAATTCGTATTTTTTGAAATCATGGTAATGTCTTTTAGTTATTAACAAATTTAAGTAATATTACATGTATACATAATAATACTATAAAATACTTAATGTTAATTTTAATTGTTAGTGAGACTTAATACTTAAAAATTTAATGATTAATGCACTACAATAAAAATATTGTATTTATTACTACTAATATAATTAAGTTATTACGAAATTTTTTTTTAGAGATAACTTAAAAAATTCATCAAATGTTTTTTGAAAGTTTAAAATTAATTTATTCTACAAATTATTAAAAGTTTTGAAAATATATAGGAAGTTATTATGAACATTTATTTACAATATAATAATTTAAATATATAGAAAAATATTTTGTGCATTTATATATATATAAGGAACAAATTAAAAGATAAATATACTTCATAAAATTTTGTCAGTCAAGAAATATTGCAAAAAATTATACTTAAACACAACCATATTCATACCAGTTAGAATCTTCATTTGTGTGAGACTTATTTGAACGTACTGATTGATTACTTTTATTATCTTTATTGATGGTTTCATCATTAATTGAATGGATTAACCTGAAAAATAATTTTGTAAAATTATATAAACTTTTCTAATGAATTTTCAAAACAATTTACTTGTTTTCATTCTGATATGATGATGTAAGAGGAGAATCGGGTAATGAATGACTAGCAACAATAGATCCTTCATCACAATCCTAAAAATTAAATTTTATTAAATTAAAGCAAAATAGTACAATTTTAAATTTACACAATATTTTAATGGATAGAAACTTAATTTTTTTTTTTATTTAAATTTTATAAATTAAAAAAATTAGATGTGTAATTTATAATTAATTTAGCATAATGAAAAACTCTGGAAGACCATAACTCATCGACAAACGATTACAACAAAAAAAAACCCAGCACAGTAGGGATGTGGTATAGTTGGGTTTACTATAGATGATATCTGAAGGTGATTAAAATCACTTTAATAAAAAAACGCTTCGATGCAAATCTGTAGATAGTCTTTAATTTTAAGAAATTGCTTGATTATTCTAAAAGTAATATTAACTTCTATTTCTATCATAATTCCTAATTAGTAGTTGATTTATAAGTAATTAATGAATAAATATCTATTAAAGCAATTCAACGTAATATGAAATTGTTATTTAATAATGTAATATTATATTTTTTTTGGAGAATTTATAAAAAATTATAAAGTAATTATTTTTATGGCTAACGTGTATAAAAATTGAAGAGCTTGACACAGAAATTTATTGATAATAATTTGTAGTTAATTATGAATAAATGGATAACTTTGATTTTTAATATGTTAAAAATAATCAGTGCAAAATATCATTTTTAACCTATTTTTTTGGTATTTTAAAGTTGATTTTTTGAAAGTTTATAATAAAAAAAGTTTAATTTTTTACTATAACTTTAAGCTCAACTTCAAGTTTGAAATTTACATTATTAAATAGAAAAAATGATGATAATAAAAAAATAGTATTATTAAGATTAACATACAGTCAGGAAATTGTATAATTACTATTTACTGTAAATTTATCAAAAAAGTTCAATATTTTTTTTCCATTTTCAATGTAATAGATCACTTAAATAGAAATCAGTTATCATTTCTAAGTAATTTTTGGTGATTAAAAATATTCTACATTTGAATTATTAAAGAACAGAATTAATTTTAATGATTTACTTTAACTAAAAAAACCAATCAAAATGTTATTAAAAAAATCTACTCAGTTGAATGTATTAGTTGTGGTCAATTGATGTATTTAAAAAAAATTGGCTAGGTAAGAGCAAAGAAAATAAATGAGAGCCATAAAGAAAAAATAACATAATAAAAAAACTTTAATATGGATAAGAAATTTCTTCAAACTAGGGGAACTACAGTAATGGGGTCGTCTTTGATATTTATTAAAGTTATGGAATTTAAATGAGATAAAAATCAAATAATCTTATAATTTTTTTTAACTCAAAAACTTTTGTAAGGTATTTTAAAATAAAATACAAAATCGAAAATTTTAACACAAAAATAGCATAAGGTAGACATTTTCACCATGAAGACAAAATGAATTTTGAAATTTATTTTTTCCATATTTATGTATATTACATAAGCTTTAATTTAAGATATATAGAAAAGTGTCAGACTTTCCGGAATACTCTCAAAAGTTAAGTTGAAAAGGTTAATTTTTTTTAAAAAGTTGTCATTTTGAATCTTCCCTTGTATGCAGATAAAGGGTCAGATTTATAATAAAAATATACAAAATAATAGGTAAATACCTTATGAATCTATAAAAAAAAATTATATTGTTTTGGTCATTTTTAAAAAAGTTATGGCAGTTTTAAGTAAAAAAAGTTGAAAAAATTTCGAAAATTAGCCATTTTAAAATTTATAATTTTTTTGGAGGTTTCCCCCATTTACGGGGAATGAGAGAAATTTTTTCAATTTTTGAGGGTCATGTCTTTCACTAGATACGATTTGTGATCTTTTGACGTATCGTTGAAAGAAATCTGTTTGGTGAGAGCTGAGAAGAAGTGGTAATAGACACAAAAAAAAACACATCATAGTAAAACCAATACCTTCTCAGCTTCGCATCGAAGCTAAAACATTTTATCATAACATAAAATTATATTCTATTGTTCTATTTTATTTGTTATAATTAGTATAAATGAATTGGTTGATAAAAAAAAATAAATGAAAAGTATTTAATGATCAACCGTCATTTATAAATATTTTCAAAAATTTCATATATTTTAGCTTACACTTTATTTTTAAAAAAACGTATAGGTTTTTAAGATAAGTGAATAATTTTTTTTTCAACTTATAATCATAAATATCTGGCAAACCACATGAAAAAAAAAGTTTTAATTTTAAGCTTACTTGAGACTACTACAAATATATCATAAATGACTTTAATTATGATATCCACACTATCAATTTTTGACTTAAATATTGAAACTAAAAATTTGTTTTTTACAGTAAATATCAAACTATTTTGATATACTAGTCATAATATTCGAACAAAAATTGAATAACAGAGGTGATTTTTGGCCAAAATACTAAAAAGACATTGAGCTACCAGTAAATATTTTTTCAAAAACTTCAAATCTTCACAAAATTCCTATTTTAATGTATAAATTAAAGTTAAAATGATTCTCATTAAAATTTTGAAGATCAATTTTTTTTGATCCACCCTAATATATGTATATATTTTCCAATTTTATATTAATAACCCTAATTTAGAACTATAATTACTTTTTTTTTTTGAAAAATTTGATCTTCAAACTTAAATTTAAAATAAAATAAACTAAAAATTTTTAAGGAACCTAAAAATAGTTGACATGTTTTATTCCAAAGACTGCAAAATGTAAAATAGGTTCTACTTATAATTCTGTTTATATTGCTTATCAAGTCTTGGGAAGCATTTACTAAATAATGTTTAATTATTAATTAATCTTACATTTTCTTCACCAGAAAGATAAAGGGTCTGCCTTGTTCCAGGTGTTCCCAGACTGGTTAAATTGTCAGAATATTCTAAAACAAAACATTTAAATTATGATTCACCAACATACTTCTTTAAATAATAATAATTATAAATATACCATGATTTAATGGAGTATCTTCAAAATCTAAACTTGTATCAGAATCAATCCCTCTTCTAACCATATCTTCATGCCAAGATGTTCGACTCTATTTAAAATTAATTTAATTATAAAATAATAATAATTAATGACAGAGAAATAATAATATTTGAAATTAAATTATAAATTATGGATGACTCATTATTTCTAAAAATGAAATTTTAGAAATGTACCTTATTAATCAATTCTGTTCCAGCTTTTTTTACTCTTTTTAACAATGCAGAACCAAAAGTTTTTCTAAAAATGAAATTTTATAAAAAATTAATTGTAACATTTGTATTACCTAAAACTAAATAAAAATAAAATGAAGTAAATGTTACAAATTTAAATAATAAATGTTTAAATTCAAAAATTATTATGTTGTATTATTTCATAAATATGATATCGAAATTAAAATTATTTTTAAAAATAACTTTTACTATGATAAAAAAATTTATTTACTTCTTATTAATACTACAGCTGTTTAATTTTCTATAATGATCCATTATTTTTTCTTCTAGTTTTTCCTTTTGACGTGATAAATGATTTAATTTATCCCTAAAATATTATGAAATTAAATATTAAATATGTAAAATATAATATTTATAAAGTTTATTCCAGGGAATGTAAGTTAGGCAACTTCTTTATTGTTTAGTCCTTGAAATAAAGGTACAATAAAGGGATAAAAATGTCACAAAAATGTTAGGCTCTTAATGATTCTGAACAATATAATTCCCAGCCTGATTAAGCTGTATTAAACAATACTTAATTTTATATTACAATAAAATCAAATTAAAAAAAAATTTAATATATAAAAAAAAGATTTCTGTACGATACGATATATATTTGAATTTTATACAAACGCATTATTTTTTTCTTCTAAATGATACTGTTCTTTATCTTCTAATGATTGAGTCAAAAGTTCATGGTACTGGGTAATAAGCATTGTTACATGTTCCATTAAAGACCTTCTGTCCTCTACAAAAGTACTAGTCATTTGTTGTAATACCTATGGTACCAAAAGAAATGCAATTATAATATAGTACTATATATATATATATATATATATAATATACAGAGTGATTTTTTTATCATAACCCACTCAATTACTTACAGAATAAATATATTTAAACATTTTTTTTTTGGTTATCTTTAGTTAAACATTATTCTTGAATTATTAACTATGTAATACTTTTTAAGTTTATCCCTTATGCCTTGTAAGGATGACAACTTTGTTTTTTTAAATGGAAACACATATTTTTAATTTAATAAAATGTTTGAGTTTTTAATTCAATAGTAAATGGCATGTGAATTTTTAATATAACTTTATTCGTTTATTAGATATAAACATTTAAAGTTTCAAATTTTTGAGTTAATATACATGTATAATACACAAGGGATTACAAATACAGGTAGCTAAATGGTTTTTATGACATCGCTGTCACAGTCACGGATTGTTTATTATCAATTATGACTATCAATAGATATACTTTTTACATAATCAGTTAGTGTATTTATGAACTCACCACAATGTGTCTTACTACCATTCATAATACCAATACTGTGTACCTGCGTATATTGATGTCATAAAAAAACCAATTAGCTACCTGTATTTGCAATCCCTTGTGTATTTTACATGTATATTAACTCAAAAATTTGAAACTTTAAATGTTTATATCTAATGAACAAATATAGTTATATTAAAAATTCAAATGAGCGCACAATGGACCAACAGGGTGAGTGCATCGGCATTATGTCCACCTCGATAATAACTAAAAAAAATTCAAATTACTATTGAATTAAAAACTCAAACATTTTATTAAATTAAAAATATGTGTTTCCATTTAAAAAAACAAAGTTGACATCCTTACAAGGCATAAGGGATGAACTTAAAAAGTATTACATAGTTAATAATTCAAGAATGCGTAACTAAAGATAACTAAAAAAAAAAAAAAAATGTTTAAATATATTTATTCAGTAAGTAATTTAGTGGGTTATGATAAAAAAATCACTCAGTATATATATATTATAATATGCTAGTATAGTTACTGTATATCGAGCATTAGCATCAGTGAGTTTAGATTTCAAGTTATTTATTTCTTTCAAGTATCCTTCAACTTGGTCAATTGTTTCATAACTATTTCTCAAATCTGTTTTGAGTTTTTCATTAATTGTGAATAAAGCTCGAAAATCGTCCTAAAATATTTTTTAAATACAAAACAAAAATAATAGTTATTCAATCACATATTATTATTAAAAAAATTGTTTTAAAGTGTTACAAAAAATAAATTATTTATTTATTCATATGATTCTTCAATTCTATTCAACCATCAAATGAGATTTTAAAATCAATTATTAATCTTAGATGAATGATTAACATTAACTGCAAATAAAGCTCAGTACAGTAACAGAACACACTGATTAATTTAATATTCTTAACTTAAATACATTGTTCAAATAATTTTTTTTTACCTTTAATTTAGAGTGTTCAGCGGGTAAATGTTTAACAGTAGCAATTTCTATCTTTAACTGTTCATTATCTCTTTTTAACTTAGACTCGACACTTCTCAACTGGGTTAACTTTTCTTTTAATGCCAATCTTGCATCTTTAAGATCACTTTTCAAGGAATCTTTTTGTTTTAATTGTTCTTCGTATTCTACTGCTAGCTGATTATGTAGTTTTTGTAGTTTAGAAAAAGCTATTTTAGTTGCATCCAAGTCTTTTTGAGTCTACGATTAAAATAAGCATTGATATACTGATTTGAATTTAAATTTGTAAAATAAAATTAAAAAAAAGTTAAATTGTTTTACATCTTCTTTTTCAGCAACTAACTGTGAATTAGCTAGTTGCAATGCAGTATGTTGAGTGTTAAGAGATTGCACTTTAGATTTCAATGTGGTTAATTCAACTTCTAATTGAGCAACATGATCATTATTTAAATCAGAACTTTTAGAAGTGTTGATTTTATTTCTTACAGCTTTAATTACTTCAGGACTGGAAACAATTCTGAAAATATTTACAATATACAAAATTAGTTTTGCTATAAATAAAAGTTTTATATCTATATTAATATAACAAGTTAAATATAGTTATTTTAGCCTTATTTTCAAGGTTAATTTCAGTATAATAAGTATTATAAAAATATAATATACTGTATGGAACATTTAGTTTCATACAAACAATTTTTTTATTATAAAAATTATTAAATATATATTCCTTTAATTCAGAATATAAAAATATGTATATTTTTACATCTAAAATAAAAAATTGTGTAGTTGTAAATTTACTTTGTACCTATGGTAGTCAAATTAAAGAACATCTTTTCTAAAAAAATTCCCAGTATTAAAATGATAACTAAAAAAAAAAACATACTTAGAGACACAATTTGTAAATATTGTCTTCATAAATTATGGATAGAACTGGTAAGAGAAAGGTTTACTCCCCCCAAAAGTGCACCCAGTTAAACTTAGAAGTTTTTTTTTATAATATTATACTTTTAATACATTTTTAACATTTTATATGTGTAATTACCAATCCTGCTTAATCTACATCTAGGAATAAAGCCTAACTTTCTCAAAATATTATATGTATATTAAAATAAACAATTGTATTTAGGTTGAGAGAAAACTAGATATAACTTCCCAAAATGTTTAATCATTTATGCCTTTGTATTACTCATAGTATGATTCAATTTTATGCCTACAAAGAAAATAGTCATTATTTAAATTTTTATTTGTATGGATATTATTTTAAAAAAGGGGTTGGCCTGGCCTAGTAGTTAGAAATGTATGTTTTGACGCACAGGGTCCTGGGTTCGAATTCCAGGGTGCCAACAAGATTATTCTTGTAATTTCCTCATTCATGATATCTGGTCTCTGATGCAGACTGGTCAGAATACCCGTCTCGTCCATTCTTGACTTAGCCAAGAACTATCTTTGACTCCCTAACATTTGAAAGAAGGTCACTACCCCCTGTGAATGTTAAGTTTAGGAAACAAAAATATGTAAAACTGATCATTATTATTATTATTTCAAAAATTTCTCTGTTTTCAATTATTAATTTTAATTTTAAAGTATAACTTATTTTAATTTAGAAATTAAATTAGATTACTGGTCTAAAACATTTTCTGGTTCAGCAGACTGATCCAAAGCTAAACCCAATCTATCTAAATTTTCAATAATTAATTGAGATTGTCGTTTTTCTGTAACTAAATCATCTTGGACTGCTTTAGTCGCTGCTACTTCAACAGCATATTTACTTTCTAAATCATAGAATTCATTTTCAATATCCCGTAATCTAGTAATTTGCTTATCATTTTCTTCTATATTCGTTATTAACAACTTATTTTCTTTTTTTAGTAATTCAATTTCGCTTGATAAATTATCAATTGTTTCTAATTTATTCTAAAATTAATAATGTTTTAACATAATTATATTATTTTGCAAAAATTTTATTCTTACTTCCAATAATGTTTTTAATTTAGAAATATCTCTTTCCAAATGGTTATTCTTAAGTTCAACATTTTTTAATAAATCAGATTTTTCATTACTGTAAAGTACACTGTTTTCTTCTGCTTGCTTTTTCAAAACTTCAATTTCTTTTTTAGTAATTTCTAATTCTTTACTTTTTTCCTTTATAAGATAAAAATTATTTAAAAAATTTAAATATCCTATAAAATTATGAAATAAAGAGAAATTTATATTAGTTGAACTTGTTATTTGAAATATGTGTAAATTTTAATAATTGTAAAATGTTTTCATAAAAAATTAGTAAAATTGAATTAAATTCTTTTTTTCCAAAACCAACAATTTAATTCATGTGATAATTTTTGAAACTAATCACAAAAAAAAGAGAATACAACAATTCAAGAGTCTTAATCCAAGTCTCATTTCACAATATTTACAAACTCTTTTGGTTATGTCCACTGCTATATCAGTTACAATGATGTAACTACTGAGAGTTTTTCAGCAACCCCTGGTCCCAGGCCCTTATTCGAATTGTAACTATGTACTTTTATTAATATAGATTAATAATTTTTTTCATAATTGACGTTTGTTTAAATAAATTTATATATTAAAAAAGTTTTTTAACCCTTAAACAGTCGCGTGGGGGTCTAGCATACCCCCACATGAATAAAAACGGATGTATTATATTGCATAAAAGGTGTATATAGATATAAATCTAGAAGATGGTTTTTATAGTAATATTGAATCAATTTTCATAAATAAATACCTTCGAAAAAAAAATTTATGACTTAAAATATTCATCAAAATTGAAATGGGTCGTATTTACCCCCACGCGACTTGTAACATTATAATTTTTTTTTGGATTTTTATTTTTTTCAAAATATTGTTTTATCGTAAATGCAATGTTATAATCGATATAATATTGTGGATTTGGAATTATGTGGATCTACCACTGACTGTGCAATTAAGTTTTAAAAATAAATAATCTATTTAGAATTTCCACTAAGTGATGATACGGAAAAAATTAGAACAAAACATGTAATAAATACATCGCGTATATTAAACAGTATGCAATGACTGTTGGGAGAAAAATCAATGTTCAACAGATTCAGAATAATTGTATATACTCGTATCATAATAATTAAATGTATTGTAATATTAATAATAAAAAAATTCAATTCAGAAAAATGATTATATAAATGTAAATACACATAAAACTAATAAATATAAGTCGTGTTTGAGCTCAAAGAAATACAAGAAAAATTAATTAAAATACATTTTGTAATAGTAAAAGCTTTTGTTTACTGTCTTAAAAATAAGATTTTGCAGTAAAAATAATTTTTTTTACAAAACAAAATTTTTTTTTTTTTCGTAATATAATTTTTAGTAATAAACATAGTTTTGTAATTTAATTATTTTTTAATTTTTATCCATATTTATACATCATATGGTAACAATTAATGTCTTTGAATTAAAAAAAATGAGCTTTTTGATATATATTTTATACTTTTTTAGAAATGGGGTCTGATAGACCCCCACGCGACTATGAACGTTAAAAATAGGCACGCACCTTCTAAGGGTTAAATTATACATGTATTATTTATAAATAAAAAAATTTTATATATTTTTTTATATAAAAAAACTATATATTAATATAATTAGGTATTATTATGTACAATTAAAAGCTTATAAAATTTTATTACCATCAAGATTTTCGTTATAGTTGTGCAACTGACTAGTTAATTAAATTAATTACTGTACACATAGATAAAAAGCCATATTCAATAATTTTTAACTTACAATTATCTGATACTTTTGATGTACACAACATTCATTTAGTTTTTTTAACTCATTTTTCAGTGTACACAATTCATTTTCCACTAATGCACAATGATTTTGCAATCGCTTTTTAATATTTTCTGATTCCTCAAGCTGTTTTTTATAAATTGACAAAAGTACATAAATAAATATAGTATATCCAAACAATATTGAAAGTATAGTTTTTACACATATTAACTAATGAAATAATTTACCTGCAGTGATAATAATTTTTTGTCTTTTTCTAGCTCTAATATTACTTCATTGTTTTGATGCCTGAGGTTTTCTTGTAATGATTCAATAGTTGATATAAGTTTCTTATTTTCAAGCTCAAGCTTTAAAGCTTGCGACTGAGCACTACTACTGAGCTGTTCACATAAACTATTATCTTTAGACTCTAAAAAAAAGTAAGTGTTTTCATAAATTAAATTAAATTTTAAGTAAAAAGTTTCTTAAAGGAAAAAACAGGTATAAATATATTGATTTTTTAAGATTAAAAATAAATTATCTGTAGTTGATAATTTATCACTACTTATAATTTAGAGTAACATTATAATAAAATGATTGAATATCATTATAAAATCTTATTGATTACACAATAATAATCCTATGAACTAACATAAAAGATTTTTTTAACCAAGTTATTAATATTACAAGATTATTAAAGTGCTCAATAATACATCTAGAATAGTTTTTATTAAATATAATTTTTTCTATATACTTTGGTATAAAAGCAGGTTGTATATTCAGATGTTTTGCAACGATAATTAATCTAGGGAAAACCTTTAACCAATAATATTATTAAAAAATATTTTAGTAAATTGCTTCTTCTGAAAAAATTTTTAAGTGTACTTAATTGGTGTGACACAGTTCTTTAATCATTATCTCAGATTAATTTTACAAAGATTAGATCATGTAATTAAAAATGGTGGTTACTTTCAGTTCTTATAATTAAAATAAAAATTATTATATTAGTTATTATGACAATTAAATTAATTATTACCAATATTATCAAAAAAACTGTTATCAATATTTCCTTTATTAAAACTTTCATTAAACTGATGAGATTTATTCATCAAATCAAGCTGAGCATTTTCATTAATTAATTCGTCAATTTTTCTTAAATGTGCATCTCGTTCTAATGTCATTGTATTGATTGTTTGTTTAAAACCTAATAACTGTGATTCCATGTCTTGCATTTGTGTTATACGTTTTCTGAATTTTAATAATTGTTCTTCAAGAGTTTCTCTTGTTTCTTGTAGTAAAAGATTATTCTGTGTTAGTTCCTCTTCTCTTAATTTATAATAATCCAAATCACTGAGTTTTTCTTTATATTTTTTTATTTCTGTTTCTAAATGTTCATAATTTTCTGCTTTTTCTCTCAATGCATCCACCTCATCTCTATAAGCTTTAGCTGCTCTAGCATCAACTTTTATTTGTTCAATCTGACAAAAAAATTAATTTAATAAAATAATTGGCTATAATGTTTTATTAAAAGAAATATTTACTTTATTATTGAAAAGAAACTTAATTACAAATAATAAAAAAGATTAACGAAGCTTGTTTATATAGCAAAAATATACATATAAACAAAATTTGTAAAGTGATTACATTAAGCTCTTGATAATTATTTACTAGAATATAACAAGGTTTGTTCTTTTGGATATATATATGCTCCACAACTAAAAACTTTCAGAAATAAATTTTTTTTATATAAATTAAAATATTAAAATAATAATTTATTAATATGGATAATTTGTAAAAAGATCGACCATTTTTTATTCAAATATTTTTATTTTTAATTTTATTAGAAAATAATTAGTACATTAAAAATCATCCATTTTATTTTCATAGTTAATTAAGATATTATTAAATGTGTTTAGAATTTGTAAAGTCTCATTTACTCATTAAATTTGATTGTTCTACTGGAAAATGATAATTTTTAACTTGACTATTTTTTTTTTTACAAAAACAGTCCATATATATGATAATAAAAAATTACTTATTAAATATAAAGCATACTAGCAATAATTATTAAATTAATTAAATTTAATACTATGAAATTTTAATTATTAAGTTAAAAATTATTATACCTCTTCTTTTAACTTAGATACAGTGTAGTTTGTTTGTTCAAGTTCTTCTTTTGTTTCAGATAGAGCTTCTGTTTTTTCCTCGCTGAAATATTTCAAATAATAAATAGTATATATCAATATTAAATTATTTTTACCTATTTTCATAATTAAAAAAATTCTATGACACATATTTTTTAATAATAACTTAACTGTGTTCTTAAGTTAAATAAGTTAATAAATTTTATCATTAAACTTGGATAAAAACTGAAATGATTTCTATTAAGATTAGTTATTTTAATTATTTACTCACAGTAGTTGCTATATGATAGCCTAAATCTAAAAAAAATAAAGCGAGGTATGCTAATTGTGATGAGTCATGTAGCTAAATATAAAGTTTGTTCAGCCTATAAAGTGGCAGATTTTAAATCTAATCCATTAAAAATGAAAGTTGCTCGATGAACTCAAAACAGTGGTAATTTTAGCACAAAAACAAAAAGACTTAAATCTGAGATATCACTCGGTTATACATCATTATAATTAAACAAAGTTACGTAAACATTGGCTAAAATAACTGCAAAGATTTATTAACTAAAGAACATTCAGTTTAAACTTAATTAATAACAAAGCAAAATGTTGGAAGATGTAAATCTTCTTCTTCTTTTTCCTCGCCAGCTACTTGGGGTCGGCCACCCTTATCCTAAACTTCCACTTGACACAATAACCCGCCCATATCATTCAAAACATTTGAATATGTAAATACTTTAAAAATAAGACTTATTGTACATTTTACTTTTCAATATAAATTTGGAAACATTTCACTGGAAGTCTCCTTCTAACGCTATTATTATACCTTATTTTACCTTAGAACTATGTATTAAATATTAAATCAAGCTTGTGAAAATTTTTAATTAAGACCACCATGTCGTCTTAAATAAATTCTTTAAAGGAAAAAATAATTTACTAACAGTTCGTGTCTTAGTTTTCGCAGTTTTGCTTTCCAATCAGCAAGTTCAATTGCATAATTTTGATTATCACTACTAGGTCCAACAGACGTAGATGATTGCATGGGCTTAAATGAACTACATCGTTTTTCTTCCATTTCAGTCCATAACTACAAATAAATAATATTTTTAATTATATAAGAACACAAAATTTGTAGAAACAAATAAGTTTTGTTTATGTCACATAATTACTTGAAGATATTGATCTCGTTCTTTTACTAATTGTCGAATATGAGATATCATTAAATCAGTAGTTAAATGTTCAGCATTTTCTTGAGTTATAACAATTTTTTGACTTTCTGTTATCTAATTAGAAAAAAAATTAAGTAATAAATATGATAAAAATTTATATTATCAAAAAATGCAATCAATTTTAAACTCTTTTATTATATTAATTATAGCTCAAAAACTTATATATAAAGAAAAATATTAAAAACTTCATATCATGGTAGTCAGTATATTGTTATAAAAATCTAAATATTAATGTCTAACTAATACAAATATAATTTACATTTATGAAAATTTTAAACTTCTGCGCATTTTTACCTGTTTAATATAATGTACAAGAGCATGTTGAGATTCAATAGGTAGCATTTTTATACGCTCAATGAATTTTTCTTTATTAGGACACTGAACAGCACACCCAAGTAACAATAACAATAATAATTTCAAATCTTCATAACTACGCTTTGAATATGGTTCTCGACCAAATCGTAAACAATCTGGCATTGTAAGAATAACTTGATCTAATTCTTCCTAAAGTTATTAATATTAATTTGATAAAATGTTTTACCATGTAATTTAAAATGATGACTCAATAAAATTACTTCATATAACATTTTAATATTTTTCAAAATATAACTAAAATTTTGCACTCTGATAGCTGGATCATGTTGACCTGGAATAACACCATGATATAATGGTTCTGGATCTCTACAGATAAGATGAACATTAATATTAAGTAACTTTTTATGAAATATAATTTAATCTCACATAAGTAGTAGAACTTCATAAATTACTGTACCATCAATTAAATCTTCATAAGTGTTAAGTTTATCTGGTTGCATTAAACATGATTTTAACTGTAAAAATTCAAAACAATTTATTAAAAATTAATAGAAAATATTTAAAAAATATAAATACCCAAACTACAAGGTGTTCTTGCATAAACTCTTCTTTTTCAGTTAACGTTAAATCCATGGTATAAACATTAAAATAAACACTTATTTCAACAAAACTATTAATTTTTAATATTTTACATAATTAAAAATAAAAATTGAACAATCGAGCGCATATTCAATAAAAACATTGACAGTACCATGTAACCGTAATTCAAAGTTCTAACTAAATTTTCATAACTTCAATGATAATATGAAAAATATATATATATATATATCACTTTTATTCATTTAATTCTAAATAAACAGTACTGTTAAAATCCTTCATAACTCTAAAAAAATTATAGATAAAAAAAGTTGAAAACATTACTTGGGTTATTTTAATTGATAAGAAAAATAATATAACCACAGATATATGAAAATTTTCATATAGTCTGTGATACGGACCAAGGTGGATTTATCAGGTGTTAACATCGATACCCGCCAACCATAGACATTATAAACATAAATAATAATATGAAAAGATGAAGAATAGTGAAGTATTAAATTATTCTAAGTATTAACTTATTTTTAGTACAAATAATGGGTCCATCAGGTAAAAAAACTGTAAATAAAACTGAATTATTTTTTTTTCCATCATAATAATAAATTAAAAATAAGGGTTCCCATTTAAAAAAATTTAATTTATGGTTTTTCAACCTTAAAAGGATGAAAAAACAAATTTCAAAATTGCCTTTGAGATGAAGTCTCACATATACTACTAATAGAGTAATCTGGAATAAAAGTACGCACTTTTCTTTCTGTCTCATTTAACTTGTAGTATTTGGTAATTACGCACAATTTTTTTAACTAGAAAAACTCAAGAAATTAAGTAATAACGATGGTATTTGAATTTTATTTTATCAGTAATGAACTGAAATAAATTTAAAGATTAAAATATATTCTTACTCCATTGATAAGGTAAAAGTCCAGTTAGTATTGAATATGTTTCAATGAGCAAATGTTAAATAATTAACTGTTTGTTTAACCAGATTATTTTCTCAAAAAAAGAAAATATTGATAAATTATTCTGCTGTTCAATATCATAATGTGGTACTACTAGAAGTGGAAAAAACAGTTAGCCATTTAGGACTCCCTTTTTTTATCTCGAAAAATATTTTTTAATAAATAAGACAATTACAAAATAAAAATTACTAGATTAATTATTCGAAATTAATAATGATGTATAAATCTCATTTATTTCAAAATAAGTATTAAACATATTTTTTTAGAGCAACATTAGACTATTACTCCAAATCAAAATTCTTTTCTTTAAATTCTATGTCAAAAAGTGTATTTTTAAGTAATATCACAGATAAAACAGATACGGTTTATATCATTACTCAATATTAATTAGAAATTTATTATCCAGTTAAAAAAAAAAAAAAACTTATAAAATTGTTACGACTGTGAAGATAGCAATTCCTTTATAGCAATTTCTAATCAGATATAGTTATAATATCCACCGCTAGAGGTCGCCAGTTGGTTAAAAAAATGTTATGTTATATTTTACTTTTGACAATAAGTTCCGAGACGAGTCCAGGCAATAATTATACACCAAATAAAAGCTTATAAAGTTTCCTATCCAAAGGCATTAATCAAAAATGGTACTCGAGTGTCCAAGTAAACCGAATAGGAGAAATCACTGGTCAAAATTTTCGTTAGTAACCAATATAATTTAGCCGTGTAATCGCTTTTATTCTCAAACCGGCGATCGGTTTTTTGTACTTTTGAAAAAGTTCCGAGGCGTGTTCACTTAACAATTATATATCAATGAAAAGCTTATAAAATTTTCTATCGAAACACATAGATCTCAAGGGGTACTCGAGTGTCCAAGTAACCTATAATAGAGAAATTGCTAGTCACAATTTGCGTTAGTAAACAATATGTATTCTCAAACTGGCAGTGGTTTATTGTACTTTTGAAAAAGTTCCGAGCGCGTGTTCACTTAATAATTATATATCCATGAAAAGCTTATAAAATTTTATCTAACCGTAACTTATTTTTTAACATCTAAGAGATCCATTTGAAAACTAAATATTCTATAACAAATATGTGCTATAAAAATTGTCATGTGCAATTTTACTAGTGATTAATTCTTAAGTGTGTAATATTAAAAAATAATGACTAATATAAACATAAAATTGTTAATATTTGTACAATATAAAATTGGGTGTTCTATGTCCAATTTGATAATATGGATAAGTGTCTTCGGTAAGAGTTAAAATAATATCTTATTATCCAATAATTTTGTATGTAGTGCAATAGGACCTCAAGGTTAAAAAAGAAATTTCTTCCATGTGTTCCTCATCATTCTTGGGGATGACTGGATTTTTTCCTGTGTTGCATTAGGATATCTAAGTATAAAATAACACAGTATATCCAACTTCAATGCAGTAATTGTTGAATACATTTTTTTTAGTCTTATTACTTTATGGAAGTTTCTTCCAATAGGTTTGTGTTGACTCAGTAGATTATGATTAATTTTTCTTTCGGCAATTTTAATTGATAATTAATTACTAAAATTATTTTTAACTTATATTAAAAAAAATTAAAATAATATTAAACTGTGTAAGTTTTGCTACAAGTTCTAATATGAGTTATGCTAAGAATTAGTAAGTTTTGGTTATATATAAGTAGAATTAATTTTTTCTTATTTAAAAATTCTGTGTGTCATCTAAAAGTAAAAATATATTAACTCATCGTTAAACAATTTTAATTTTGTGACATGAGTTTTATAATCAATGTTAAATTATAAGTAAAACCATTATAGTTTATTGGAGATTATAATAATCTCCAATGGTGCTCAAAGAAAAGTTAAAAATATTAAGGAGTAAAAATTATTTATCTAAAGTTCTTTTTCTTTAAAATCTTATATACATTTATTGAAATCAGTTTGATATTTCCTTGAAAAAAATATCTGAATAGCCTTTCCTTTTAGCTTCGATGCGAAGCTGAGAAGGTATTGGTTTTACTATGATGTGTTTTTTTTTTTTTTTGTGTGTGTCTGTTACCACTTTTTCTCAGCTCTCACCGAACGGATTTCTTTCAAAGATACGTCAAAAGATCACAAATCGTATCTAATCGAAGACATTACCCTCAAAAATTGAAAAAATTTCTCTCGTTCCCCTTAAATGGGGGCAACCTTCAAAAAAATTACAAATTTAAAAATCGCTTATTTTCGAAATTTTTTCAATTTTTTTTTACTAAAATGTGCCGTAACTTTTTCAAAAATGAACATATCAATATAATTTTTTTTTTATAGATGCTTGATGTCTTTACCTATCATTTGATATATTTTTTTGTAAATTTGACCCTTTATCTGCCTACAGGAGGGAATTTAAAAAGACAACTTTTTCACAAAAAATTAACTTTTTCAACTTAACTTTTGAAAATGTTCCGAAAGGTCTGACACTTTTATATATATCTTAAATTAAAGCTAATGTAATATACTTTAATTTGAAAAAAAAAATTTGATCTCTAGACTTCATGGTGAAAATGACTATCAAATGCTATTTTCGTGTGAAAATTCTCGATTTTATTTTTTATATTATATTTAACTTTATAATGCTATAACTTATTGAAAAGTGTATGGAACCACACAATTTTTTTATGAGAAATAATATTTTTTAATAAACCCTTTTTCATTCGACATACTTTATTTTAATCGAGACATTAATAAGGAACCAGCAGATCATGTAGCTTTTGGAATAAAACACCAATTTTTTTTAAATTAAACACTATCTAAAGATTTGCATCGAAGCGTTTATTTTTGATAGTGATTTTAATCACTGTCAGATATCATTATACTTGATCCAACTATACCACGGCACCACTGTGCCGCGACCCCCCTGTGATGGTTTTTTTTTAATAATAATTAAATTTGTTGGACAATTTTCTCAGTCGTCTAGCGAGAAAAAAAATCTTAAATTTAATGAGGGCCTTCTGAGCCAGACCGACACTGCGAAAAGATGATTATTTTGCCAATGTTTTCATCTCGTTAGCTTAACGTGTATCCTGTAAATACAAATGTATTGTTTTATAAATACAAAATGAAGTTTTTTTAAAAATTTGAATTTATTTTATATGTACTTTTTAGAATATGAAAGCATATTCCTAAAAAATAAAAATTAATTTTCAAAATAAAATCACGTAATGTAATGTATTATGTTTTGTAAAAATGTAATTTTATATATATATATATATGTGGGTACTATTGGTATCTAGATGGCACCACTTCCAGGGTCTGGAGATAGATAGTGGTATCAAGTGTATAGAGGGAGATTAAATCAAGTCGTGAGTCGGTTAAGACGTGTCTCTATGTATATTCTTTAGTTTATAAGTGTATTCTGTTTTATATAATATTTTTGTGTTGTGTGAATATTTTATATAGAGTTTTCATGTGTAATTAAATATATGTGTTATTTTTGTTTGTTAACATTTAATAGAGTTTTTGTGTATTAATTTATAAATATATAAATTAAATAATAGTATTGCGTCTTCGCTCTGTTCCTGTAATTGCCTGTTTGCATTTCCCACATATATATATCTTATAAAAAAAGTTGTACAGTTTCAATATTACATTATTACATTTGATTTCCATTTAATGAGAAAAAATGAATAATTGTTTGATTTTCAATTATGATTATAAATTAAAATATTTAACTCTATACGTATATTTGACAAAACTTCAAATAATCATAATGCAAATGAAAAAAACATTTATTTAATGAATTAAATTGAAATTTAATTGAATTAAATTCAACCATTATTTAATGAATTGACTGCATATTTTTAATCGAGTTAGTTAAGTTTAAAACTAATTATCTTAACAGAAGATTTAATTAAGTTTATGATTAATCATAAACTATTGTCCACTGTTAACTTATAACTGCTTTGTGTTTACTTAATATTACTAGAGCGTAGGAGTATTGCAACAAAATATTTGGGAACTCTAAATACATAATTTTTTACCTAATCTAAAAAATATTTCTATACAACAAAAAATACAAATTAATTCATTTTCGGTATATTCTATGGCAGAATTTTATGAGACAATGCTCCCTCAAGTCTCTCCAGATTGCTGTCAAATCCAAACTGGACTGAATTAATTTCGTTGCCCACCTTTGAACAATGAAATGATATTAAATCATATTTTTGTTTGATTTCATATGAGACAATTGTAATGACAGTTTTAGAGAATGGGATACTGAATATCTTTATAAACACATGTGTTTAATGACGAATCCTATCATCAGTGAAACGTACCCCTATATTTTTTAACTAAACTAATTAAATGTTATAATACTAATGTGCTTATAATGTTATAATAAGCACTAATAAGGAGAGGTAAGAAAGATTTTACGTCTGAAAATTGGAATCGCTCTTCTTTCCCCTCCAAAAAAAAAATTTAAGGGCTCACACCAGTTATGTAACGGGTTGTTTTAGTTCAAAGCCCCCTTTTTTACCTTTATGTACCTATTTTATCAAAAGTCGGATACATTTCGGGGATCTTTATTGTAATAATTATTCGTTTTTAACAGTTTATATTAGTCATTATTTTTTAATATTACACACTTAAGAATTAATCACTAGTAAAATTGCACATGACAATTTTTATAGCACNTAATTATAACGCTGTTTTATTATATTAACTAATATTTATTAATTAGTGATAAGGGTTATATTTTTCCATCAGTTATTATATTGCTACGATATTCATCTACTCCGAAATTTGATAATTTTTTAATCGATTTCGCGAATAATCGATATTCGGAGCAATCAATTAATAGTCCTATTCGGAGTATTCATCGTCATAGTAAAATCCAAATTTTTGTAACTCGGTATTCGTAGTAATTGTTGTCGGAGTAAATGTATTCGGAGGATTTTTTTACAGTGTCGGAGTAAATGAATGTCTGGGCATCATCAGTTCGTGGCAATTTCCGTAACCCTGAAAAAATATATTAATAATATATTTTGTTTGATAAATCCATTTTCAGTACGACCATATGTGTTATCATATATCAACATTGTCACAATATTGACGATAATAATAACACAGAATAGATTAAACCAGAATGGACACTGATAAAAAAATTACATGTATTCTTATGAGAGTACGGTAATTTTGAGCTTATGTCGCTCAGTGTTACCATAAAAACAATAAAATAAATAATTGTATGCATATAATTCATTGTACTGTACAATAATTGTACATCGGCGGTTGATTTGAACTCTAAATGTATTATTTACATGCTAATTATTTTAGAAAATTTGCATAGTAAATTTTTTGGATTTATTTTATTATTATTTCTAAACATATAACACCATTTTAAAACTTTCAATTAATGTTTTCATTATGTGTAATTAGTTTGTGTTAATATATTTTTTATTTTATGTATATTTAATAAAGACTTATTTAGGAAAAAAAAATTATTCAATATCCACATAATATTAAATTTATTTAAAACATATATTACAATAATTTACAAATATCATATACATAAATAAATAATTTATAGATGAGTTAAAATAGACAATTTCCTATTTTAATTTTTTTCTCAGACATTAAATTTTTATTTAAAAATTTTATAGCTGTAAATATTCTAAATCTTGTAAACAAATTAATTAAATACAATTTATCAAAACATTTACAAGGGTGGTTAAAAGGTACATTACAAAAATAATTTTTTAATTCGGCTCCAACTCCATCTACAATAGCAAGTGTGGAAAAGTTATTAATAAAAATATTTTCTAATTCATTAATACCAATATTTACCATATATTTTTCATATTTACCAATAAACCATTTTTATAAACATTGTGTTTACAAACAAACCATTAATAATGGTGTTGAACAATGTGACCGTATATAAAGAAAAAAGGGAATACATTTTTATTTCTTAAGTGGCAACACTGAGCGACATAAGCTTGTTATCAGCAAAAACTAATAGTGTCACTTCTGGTTTAATCTATTCTGTGATAATAATATTAAAGAGGAACGATTGATCACAATTCTTAAGTAGCATACAGAAATATAAATTTTACTTTATAGTTGGTATCATCGTATATATAATAATAAAATTTGCTTACATCTAAAAATAATAGTATATTTTTACTTTTTGACCATATGCATACCAAACTGTTATAATCAAATGCAATGTAAATAATTATTTCTTTTGTTCTATCAATTAATATTTTGAAGTAGGTATGTTGTTCATTATCAATACATATTTTGTCTTACATGTACTCTTTGTCAAATTATTAATTTCACACTAATTATTTTTTAAATAAACATTTTATTAATTTATATTTTTTACTAAAAATAAGTTAATATAAACAATTTAGTGAAGAAAAATGTCTCTTGTACCGTCTCGACAAGTACTTGTAAATGTGTTACTTGTCATTGGTGACTTATTTGAAAAAGAAAACATTAAGGTCTGCGCAAAAGAATCTATGAAAGGAGGTCTTATAACAGGAATTACAGCCATGATAGGAGGACTACTTGGCGGTAAAACTGGATTAATAGCTGGTGAGACTACTAGAACTTAACATTTTATTAAATTATGATGTGCATAGCTGTTAAATTTTTGTTTATATATATTTTCATTTTATTTCGGTACTATATTATTCCAAAATAAATGAATTTAAAATATTGATTCTATGTTTAATAATAGAACTCTAGCAAAAACAATAATGATGTTTTTTTATGGTTCCTTAAGTTTTAATTGTTCAATTATAATTATAAAAAAAAATATAAAATATTAATTTTTTGATTATTATGTCAACCCAAAATTTTAAAGTGATTGTATATATGATGGATCACATAGGCTATGATGATCCTTACAGTAAATTCAAATGAATTACTAAAACCAAAACTTTATTTTATTATTAGAAAAAAAAACACTAAAAAATATGATGAAGGCTTCAAATGAAAAAATCTTTAACCCTATACTCTGTATATTTATACTCCGTTTATTATTTATATTGTATAAATCCTATATTAAATTGTCTCTATTATCATATAGAATATTCAAAAAATAATAAAATTTAAGTGAAAATTAAATTTATTATTTTTCAGGTGGATTATTAGGTACAGCAGCTGCAGCAAGTTTAGCACCAAATTACAAATCTTTAATAGATGTAATACAGGATTTAGATTATGATGAACAAAAAAGAATGGTAGACACTATTCAAAAAGCTTTAGATTCTATTAATATACAAGACGTAGCAAAGTTTGCAATCGCCTTGGCTACCAGTTCTTCAATTAAACAAATAGTTATACGAGAAACAATAAATTTTGTTCAAAATGAACTATCACTAGCTATTACTTCTGTATAAAATTTGTCTTTAGATGTGTATTTTAAAATAATTATAAATTTTATAAATCTTTATTATAATAATTGATACAATTTTAAAAATATTAAATTTTATTCAGACATTTTTTCTTCAACATCTTCTTTCCTGGTTAAAATATCTAAATCTTCATCATCAAATGTTTCATAAGACATGTCCTCACTTATTGAACCATTTTCATCCAAGATATCAGTTAAATCATTTAATGTCGACATAAGGACATGCAATTGTTTCTTTCTTTTATCTAGTTTTTGATTTAATTCGTTTTTGGTCATCTAAAAATACTAATTTTAATAAAATTATTTTTAAGAATAAAATATGTAATAAACCTTTAATGCTTGGAGTTCATCCTTTAAATCGTCAAGCCTTTTTGCTGTTTCAGTTCTAGGAGGGTGTTGGATAATAAGTTTAGCAAGTACATCATATTCCATACGATTTCTTCTGATAGTTTTTGCTTTTCTTAATTCTTCCTTTGCTAGTTGAATTTCATACTTTGTATTTTCAATATTATGATCAATTTCATTTGACATATTATCATAAATGTTAATTTCCTCAGCATTCATACGAGATACAGCTTGTGATTTTTTCATTGCATGCTCGCACAAGTTTAAATGTACCAACATTTTTTCCATAACCTTTAAACTAAAATTAAAATCCTTAGACACTTATATTTGAATAAGATAGAAACTTATCTTTCATGTTTTGATAATTATTATTAAGGTGAAACGAATAGGTATGTTTTTTTTATTTAAATAGTCATAAATTATCAATGTATTATAATATATACAACTTATATAATACTTTAATTTATATTAAAAATTTCAAATAAAATAAAATCTAGTTAATCAGTTTTAAAGTAACAAAAAGGTGGGTTACTCTTGATGAATTCTCAAATGAACCAATTATATGTATGTCTCGACCTAACTAACAACACATCTTTCGATACAGTTACAATTTTGTTTTAAAATAATTAATGCCTTCTTAGACTATATTAAAAACCTTTGTAAATCATTTATAACAAAGACAATTTTTTCTTTTATTTCAAAATGGACATTTTCCTGCAAAACATTTTAGTGGGTCAATATCAATTTTAGGACCACTACTTATTAAGTTATAAGTTTCTTAATACATTGAGTGGATATATGGTGTGGGTAGGTGGGTGCAGCTTGTACTGGTCTATGGATACTCCATTCAAGAGTATATATCCTAAAATTCACATCAACTCATCAGAATTTTTTGTAAGAAGTGCTGAAAAAATGACAACTGAAATTATGACAAAAATAAAAAAAAATGCTTTAAACATTGTCTACAATTATTTCAAAAAAAATTTCAACATAATGATAATTGTAAAAAATCTTTGTTAGATAGGTCTGAAACACTCAATAAGATCTATATAACTGGTATCACACTTATCCAAATACACAATTTTACTGGAGAAATACTAAGAGAGAAAATGAATGGTGGCTGACAAAAAAGTACTAATTTCTAAATCAGCATAGCATTAAATAATATTACAAAGTAAACAGCATTATAACACAGTATCAAATGTACAATTTATACTACTACATATAACTGATATTTCATCTTTTGAGAAAATTTATCAGTAACCACTTTTCTTGTTACATATCTAATAAATGATAATATCATTTCTATCAGATTCATAGACATAAATTAATAGACTAGGAATAATATACCTATTGCATATATTATGTTGAAGCCAATGTGTGTTGTTTTATAAAATACTTCTTCATGAAAGACTTGCTAATTTTATGTAATAACTTGAAATTTATATTAAAATAGTATAACAACAAATAATATGTTTTTAGTTAATTCATTTTAATATAGTTATGTTAATATGAAGAATTTTCACTCATTACTAGTTTTCATTTATGTATCCATGATCACATAATAATAACAAGATGATGGGTAGTAAAAATAAATTATTTGTGAACCAAAGTATCCCAATAAGTATAGAATATTTATTTAAATATAAATAATAGACAATTTCGATAAATGCTTCAAAGTAATTTGAGTACTGATGAACGAATAGGATAAGTAGTAACAATCAATATTAAAAGTAATTGTGACATGAATGTGACTAGAATTAATATAGGTGTTACTTAAAAATTATCATTTTTCCCATCTATAGTAAATGTAGCTAATCGATTAGTTGACATCAATTACATTAAAAATTAGTACACTTTAGTATATCATATTTTTTGTACAATTATAAATATTTAACTAGCTTATAAAATAAAAAATAATATAATTAATAAAATAACTGATTGATAATAACTTTTGGACCAGTCCTTTGAAATTTATTAAAATTTTTACCAAGGCGGTAGAAAAGGTACTGTTGAGAAATTTCCAATATTTAATATTGTCATACAACCTAACTCCTAGTCTACATTTTAAAATGGTAATAACTTCTGCTGCAATAATGGGTCAAAAATTGTCCAATACCAGTCATTTTATTAATTATATAATTTCTTATTTTATAGGCTAGTTAAAAGTAATTAATAACTGATAAATCAAAAAATATATGAAACTAAAAAACAATTTTCTCAACATAATTATTATTTTAAGAAAAATTGAATGGCTACTATTAATAGAATCACATTGTATAAGATAATTTTACTATATAAAATATTTCATACAAAAACTATATTAATAAAATTATTGCAAATTAATATTTTATTTTCCCTCTAGAATCAATCATTGAATTGAAACACAAAAATAATGAATTAATTAGAAATAATTCAACACAACATAAAAAATGTTTATAATAAATTTTTTCAATATCATAAATTGATTTATTTATAAAACTTATTATAACTAAATTTATAATACCTTTCAATGGGATCATTATATTTTGTATTACACCATTTTAAATAAGACTTTAACAATATATTCAATCGCCTATCATCACCAATTCCATCACCATCAATGAGAAGTTTACGCCAAATTACCTCTTCTGTAATTCATTACATTTTTTTTTTTTATTAAAGTAACACTCATAAAGTTAACCAAATTAAATTGTTAAACATGAATATTGCATAACTTTAAATTTAAAAAAATAGTCATAATTTCATGCTTAAGAAATTAATTGTTCAATTATTCTTACCGTCATTCATAATACTCTATAGTAAAAAAAAAAAATCAATGTCTAATATCCATATAAAAATAAATACTATTTTAAAAATACAGAACGACTGATTATTCTGTGTTTGTATTAATATAACGTTAATTAATAGTAATCTGATGATAAAATATCAAGTACTTTAACTAGATAATTACAAATATATATTAATATATATTTAATTTAGCGATTTAAAGTTAACTTATTGACATTAAAGTGGAACTAAGCTTTGTATGAAATGCAGTATTTTATCAGCGCGGTTAAACATACCGTCGGTCTGTTTAACCGTGTTCATCTGTCTATCGTATAGCCGTTTTATCTTTTGATAAAATGTTCAAAAGACGTCATAGAATTGAAAAAAATTGTCACCTTATGTTATCATGGGTTCAGAACAATGAATTTTGAATGATTTTACGATATTTAAATTTCATGGTACATGCCTGAAAAATGACGATATTATCGTAGGGGGTAAATACATAATTCCAATCTCAATATTTTATATAAAATTTTACAAGTTAGAAAATTTCGTGATGAGAGATGATAAAAATCTTACCCGTCATCATTGCTACTATTTCTATATGAAAACAGAAAATATTATAGGTATCTCCGAATTGAGACTCGTAATCCTCTTCTAATAGACCGTATACCCTTCGTTTTACGAAAACACTACTAATCTCTAAAGAATCTTCGTTCAATGAACCTGAATTAAAATTGACTTAATGTTATTATTACAATTTTGACAGAGATGTACCAAGTGTTTTCACAAATTTCATGAAAAAAATCCTACTTTTTAAAAAGTTATGGCATAATACAAGTTTATGATCGACCGTTGTTATATAGAATTTTTCTGAAATTTTGCTCATATGTTATAAAGTATAGCGGTTTATGGACAAAGGCGTAAAGCATTTGAGTAAATGTATTTGAATAAAAGTATTCAAATACTTTCATTGGTATTGAATAGTATTTTTAAATACATTTAATAAAAAGTATCTGAGTAGTATTTTAAATACAATTATTTAGTATTTAATACTGTTTAATATTCAGTACTATTAATATACTTTTTTTTTTTTAATTTGCTAACCGTAACACAGCAAGCAAATTAAACTGAGTCAAAATGAAAATTGAGAATAATTCTCTGTTATTTTATATGTTACATTATAGTATAACATAATTATTGTGCTTATCTAAATGCTATTATGTATACAACTATTTTTAATACATCAGTTGAACCTACAATAGCCTATTGCAGGTTCAAATGATTTACTCTATTGTCAATAAGACATACTTTACAGGTTTTTACACGTGTACTAATATTTATTTTTTTCACTGATTAGTCTCCAATAATTAATTTTATTTACCTCTAACAAAAAATATCGAAAATAATAAATGAGTTCTCTTAATTTAAGAGTACTCAATATTTGACTCAAATTACCCTCTTGGTAATTATTTAGGTGGAACCTTTTGCTCTTAGTTAAAATAAAAACATTATTATTATTTTTTAATTGTATTCTTAGTATTTGAAATACTTTTGTAAAGTAATTGAGTATTACTCAAATACTTTTGTATGAAAAGTATTCAAATAGTATTTTAAATACATTTTTTTTTAAATATTTGAGTATTATTTAAAATACTTTTTAAAAGTATTTTTTACAACTATGTTTATGGACAATATGAAAATAGTCATCCAGTCTATGTAACTAAAGTTGCTGAACAGTGTGGGGGCAACTTGAGCATTTGCCTTAATTAAAATTTTTAGTACATATCGGCCGCCGCACAGTGTTGTTAAACACAATTTTAACAGGAAAAAATTGATATAAGTAAAAAATTTCTACTTGTGAGTAGAAAAAAGTTTGATAAATATGTTTTTCAGGTAGATAAATTCAACTTTGACTCAATTTTTTTCAATATTTTAGTTAACTTCTAATATAATACATAAAAATATATGTTTTTTGTAATATATATTTTTTTCATTTTAAACTCTACTCTTCAAACTTGCCTAAACAATGAAAAATAATATTTTATTTATGTTAAAATTCTAAAAGAAAATCATACTGCCATTTTTTGAAAATGATTTTTTTTTAAATAGTTAACTGATTATATTATAGAGGATAAATCCCTAGCAAAGAATTCGGCTTTATATAATGATAGGCTGGTCAAAAATATGCCCGGTCTAGTATAAAAAAAAGTTAATTTTGGTTCTTATGTTATTATATTTAAAAACTAGTTAAATTCATATTTCCATTTAAAAACTCAAGTTGATATCGGTTTAACAGATAGTAAAGGAGGTTAGAATAAGATTTTTTTTTAATTTATAGTATATTAAAATTTATACTTATGAAGTACTTTCACATAGTGAGAATTTAATTAAACTTTAATTTTTTTCATTTCAAAATTTAAACTTATATTATAAATATAATACATTTTAGATTTCAAGTTCTAAAGATCAATAGTGTCGAAACTTGTCTAAAATAGTAAAAAAATGAAATTAAGCATATTATTAAATAATAAATTTATGTGTCTTTAAATGAAATATAAGAGTAAGGTGTGTTGACTACTATTCATTGACTCTAGATGGTATAGTAACTTAGAAACTAAAAGAAAAAAATTGATTGAATTCAGTTAATTTTTACCTAGTTAAGATCAAAATTATTTGAATGCAGTTTTTGAAGATGGAAATATTTTTTTAGTCATTTATTTATTATTTAACTTAAATTTTATACATCATTAATATTTGTTTTGTTTAAACTTAAATATATATTATTTAAATATTAATTGTTTAAATGTTAAATGTTGTTTATGTTTAAATTATACTAAGTAATGCAAGTACAAAAAAGTTTTTGAAGAATAGGAAAATTAGCTGGATTTAAGAATTGTACAATTATTCAGGTGTTATTTTATGTGCACTCCAACCATGAAAGCATTTAGAAAAACGTCGTGATTCTTTATTTTTTATAGCTAACATTAATTTCCGTGGTTTTTCTGGTTGTTTAGCTCTAATATGTTGGATATATACCTGTAACACATTTAAAATATTCATTATTAAGTGATATTTTAGTTTTTAGTTAATCTTCTTAGATTAATGTTTAAAATTATATTTTATAGTTTTTATAAAACCACACAATTATTTAACAAAACCTAAATTAACAATTATTAATCCAACCCAATCAGCAAATTTGATTATTGTATTTATAGCTTATATTGAATATATTAAAGGTATTAATTTTTGTCCATAGTATAACTAAGAAATGAGAAAAGAAAAGAGTTTTTAACTTTTAAACATGCAGTGACAAAGTTAAAAAAAAAATGTTTTCTAGTGCATTATGTTTTACATAGACTGATGCATCATTATTCTAGTTCCCTTTTGTGCCACTTTCATTATAAACATTTGGAGCAAGGATATTCTTTGGAATTATATCACAAATATTTTTTTGAATATTAAAATTTATTGATCACTTATGACAAATATTAGTAGTATATGATTTAGAAATATATTTTAAGCTGATAATGAAAAAATAATTTTTTAAATAAGCACTTGTGGTATTTTACAAATTATATTTTTTTGGATTTTAGTAATAAATACTTTTTATTTTTAATGCTATTTTGTAATTTTAAATTAATGATTTATTCTTCATTAATAATTTATAATAATTTTAATCACAATAAAGATTCAATATAATAATCAGACATCATTTTGAAAAAATAAAATTAATTATAATACAATTTAAATTATAAATTTTAGAGTCACTTTTGATTCCCAAATCTTGATGTTAATACACATGTATTTTAACATAAGTTTATAATAAATATAAAATAAATCATTATTTGAACTTACTTGAGCTGATTTATAAGCAAGTTTTATTTCTACTTCACTGCTTCTGGCCCCAAGCCATAAAAAAACTTGTTCGCCATTATCCAAAATCATTATATCATCATCAGCTAAATCATCCTGCAACAAATATTTCATTAGGCAATTTTTATTAGTTAAAACATAATGAAAAAAAAATGTCACCTGACAAAAATCTGAACATTTTTCAGAGATAGTAAAATACCCTTTCTCATTTGAACAACGAAATAATCTTGTATACTTCATATATTCGGCGTCATGATCATATTGTGCTTCTCCTCCCAACGCAACCCAGAAAAAGTTATTAGGTTCTTCTCCTTCATTTATAATTTGTAGACTTGTCCATGGCTAATAAGTAAAATTAACAATAGTTCTATTATTTGATAAAAATAAACAATAAAATATTTTATTTTGCCTATTTCTTATTCAAATTTTAGCATGAGTTGCATTAAAAAAAAAAAAAAAGGAAATCTCAATCAAAGGATCACAGTACTAGCTGTGATGTAAAACTTTTTACTAGTAGTTTATTAAATTATGGTGTATTTTGAAAGTTGTTTTTAATTTAAATTATGGAAATCATAAATTATGATTTATACATTTTTTTATGGAACTGGTATAATTATGTTATAAAAGTTCCTAAAGATATCTCTGGTAGCCAAATAAATTCAGTCGTACAACTCTAACTACTAGTGTATTTCAAATAACATGTCTATTAATTTCAAGTCAAGGGTCAGTGATAACATAAAATTATGATAAAAACATAGTTACATCATTAAACATTTCGTCTGAAATTTCTTCAGCAAGTTTTATATCTTCGGGATCAGCTTTTGAACCCACCCACAAATAAATAATTCCATTTGTATCTTCTTGATCAAACTGTACTCTTAATATATAACTGAAAATTAAATAATAATTTTAGAATCATAATAAAAAAAACTAAGAATATTTATACTAAGTTAAATTACCAAAATGCAGAATTTAAATTCCTAGCATCAGGTTTAATTTCAATAAGTCGGGAATATAGAGCGCTACCATTAGATCTTAAATGATAAAGCTCAACTGGAGACGGTTTTTCTTTCCTTTTACCAGAATGAATTACAAATTTTCTTTTGAAATGAGATAAAAACTTAATATTTTCTTGTTGCTGATGAGTTCGAACAACCTCTAACTTTTCTCCCAGCATGGCTTTAAATTGTTTTTCTAAACTGAAAAATTGAATTGCAATGATATCAAGATGAATAAAAAATTAAATAATATTCATAAAAAAAATTATTAACCAGGGAAAAGTAGCTTTAATTAAATTTTTTTTTTGTAATAATAAATATACACATACTATAAATAAAAAATAACTAATAAAAATTTAATATTAACCTAAATGTAAAAGTAAGCCAACCCATATTAGATGCCTCACGACCTTGCCAAAAATACACAACACATTGAAAATCTTCTTCTGGTTGATTATCAACATTATCTTCTGGGCCATCTTCTTCATCAACAGGAACCCAATAACGACATAAAAATACATAACAGTCTTTGCTATAAAAATGTCCTAATTCTTCCTCGGGTAAACGAACAAATTTTTTCCCTTCCAAAACAAATGATTCCATTTGATCAAGGTCATCATTCCAATCTTGCATTAATTGCATGGCTTCACTAAATAACATTGGTGGTTGACGAGGTGTAAACAATGCAGCCAGGTCATGCTAAAAATATTTATACCTTTAATATTTTTTAAAAATTATACTTTTTTAGCTTTGATGCTAGCTGAAAAGCTACTGATTTTACTCTCGTATTTTTATTTTTGTGTGCATATATGCGATTATTTCTGCTTCTACTGGATTGATTTTGTTTAACAATATGTCAAAAGGTCACAAAATGTAACTAGTTAAAGCAATCAGTGCCATAATTTTTAAAAATTCAATGATTTTAATCACTCTCAGCAATGCTATGCTAACCTTTTGGCACTCTAAGGTAATACTATATTTGACACCCCTATTTAATACATATTTTTAAACAAGATACATTGTATGCAAAAAAAAAAAAATTATATTTTATTATTGAAATTTTTTTGATACTCAAATTATTAAATCCATTTTCCTTCATTTGCGTGTCCCTGACTGTTTTAAAAAATGTCTTAACACTATTTTACTGGATCTCTATTGTACTTTACTTTTTTAATTAGTTATATGCTAAGTTTTATAAAACTACTATATTAAAATATAAGTTTTAAACATTATTTACTTACTAATAATAAATAATAAATATATTGGTAACCAATAAGTAATTTTTTTTTTAATATAAATAGGATTCTTAATAAAAATATAAATGTATATCTTTTTACACCTACTTTAGTCTCTTGTTTCATAGCCCATTTAGTAAGATCAGCACCAGTTTTTTGTACAGATTCAGCAGTACGTGTAAAATCTACAGCAATGACTTCTTCCCAACCAACAAATCTAATTTTAAATATTTGAGGTTCTGTACCTTCTTGAACTCTTATAGTCAATGCAAAATCTGGACGTTCGATCATTGAAAATAATTCTTGAGATAATTTAACAGCAGCAGCCCTCACTAGTCTGGTTGATTTTTTACCAAACCTTATAATAATAAATGGATATAGAATAGAAATAGTTAAAATAGAATGAAAATATATCATGCAATAAAAAAAGATTATTAATACCAGACATATAAATCAACAGAGCAGTCCAAAATGTAGACATTTTTTGAGTTCAATAATGAGTTGTCTAAGATATTATGAGAAACTTCAACTTGGGGTAACTCTAAATAACCCATTCCTAATTTTACTTGGTATAAACGAGAATGAGGAAGTTTAAAATCTTCTTGAATATGGGCCTAAACAAAAATTAACAAACTAAAATAAAGTATTAACAATATACAGGATAACCCACAAGGTTTTAACATCTTTTTAAATACATATAGCAGTTATGTAGTCAGTATTATAAATATGCACCAGTAAGTATTGTAGCCACCCACACTATACACTCACTCCATGTATAAAAATATTTGTTATTCAATAAGTACTTATCCTAAAGTTGTTATTAATCCATCAAAATTTTATAAAAAAAAGAGCTAAAAAATGGCTATTTTGAAATTTCGAAAAAAAAAATTAAATTTTTTCTTGTGAGAAACAAATAATACAAAAAATACTTTTAACATAGTCCAAAACTGTAAAAATTATTTTAAAAAAAGTTAACGCAAAATATTTGTACGGTCAAAAGTTATGAATAATGTCAAAATTTGGTAGGGCACTCGGTATTAACAGAATTTTAATTTTTAAAAGCATTTTGAAATAGAACTTACTTTGATATCTATCTCACAATCAAAATTTTCATTCATCTCTAAAAGCTCTTGAAATACAATACTTTCTTTACCATATTCTTCAAGTATTATTTCAGCATTGTTTTTTCTTTCATTTTTATTAATTTTTTCTGCTAATAGCCTAATAAAATGTTGATCATATTACACATTTAAATATGCTTAATTAGCAATTAATATTTGATATAAAATATAGTTGGTGTTCTCTGTGAAAAGGAGGATAAGTCAAAATTATCATCTTTTGATTCAGCTATTGATAATTGAAATGTCTATTATAATTTCAATATAATGTGTTATACAAGGTGGGGCGTGGTTACTTCCTTATTTTAAATAAATATAACACAAAAAGTATTGGTAATATTGATTAATTTATTTTTTCTGCGTACAGGGGTACATTTAAAGTTTAATTTTAATTGGTTTTAAAAATGACATCTCTAAGGTGGCTACCATGCTCGTCAATGCACTGAGATGGCCGAAATTTGAAATTTCTGTCCACTTTTTCCAGCATATCTGCGCCTATGTTGGCAATAGCATCACGAATATTGTTATTTAGATGACGCAGGGTCTTAGGGCGTTCTGCGTACACCAAAGATTTTAGGTAGCCCCATAGAAAATTGTGCATTTTAAAATAATAATGCATTTTTTCACGCAACATGATCGCGCGGATTAAGTTGTTGCACTACTACCAATTTGTATGGGTGAAAATTGAATTCTTCATGAAGAATTTGTCTCACTGTGCGATTAGAAATTCCCAAAGCAGCAGAATGTTTGCATGCAGATCGCCTAGGGGATTTCAAAAGCGCCATCCTTACCCTCTCGATGTTTTCTGGCGTTCTGACGGTTCTGGAAGGTCCATTATGTTATTTCTGCACACTACCGGTATTCCTAAACGTTTTCACCCACAAACAAATCGATTTCCGAACAGGCACACGACCCGCAGGCGCGATATTGAAATGTTTTCTGAATTCACGCTGAGTTACGATGATTGAACGGTTGAAAGAAAAGTAATCCTCTACGGCGAACGCGCGCTCTTGGTTTGTCCACTGCATTGTTGACACTAAACTAGTCATAACAAAAACCTTAGATAACGTGCTTTTTAACGCATCATAAACCAAAGCTCTACTATTAATAGCCGCTAAGTGTCAAGAGTTTCAGATAAGGAAGTAACCACGCCCCACCCTGTATGAGGTAAAATCGACTTGTTCCCTTTTTCACATTCGAACATCATTAAGTTATTCATTTTCTAATAAGGAAGGTTTTATGTAAAAGGTTTATCGTGGTGTAATAGTAGGCACATATACAAATGTATTTTTAGAGTGAGGGTTGAACAATTATTTTAATTCATAATGAAAATTATAAAATATAATTTTTTTTTGATGACCTATTTTTTCTATAGTAACATTTTTGATAAAATATTTTTAGCTCTTGTGCCTCTTTAGCCCATGTGGTATATAGAATTGATTCTATAGCTTAAATTATTGTCAATTATATTTGCTCCTCTTGAGACATTTTTCTGTAGGCTAACTGCTTTAGTTAATATAGTAGTTTGCACATCAAGCATTAACTATTAATAAAAAGTAACATACTTTTGTCTAAATAAATATTAATGATTTTCATATTATAAAGAAAAACATCTCTTTTTGATGTTAATTATCTGATAATTATTTGATTTTTTATCAGTCCAATTAAAAACAATTGCTTACAAGATATTTTAAGATAAAATAAAAATAAAGATTATAGATGTAAAAAAAAATATATATATATATATATTACCTAGCCTTAGATTTTAAAGTGTTTTTTGCTTTAGGACCTTGCCATAAAAAAATAGTAAGACCACAGTCTAATACAAAAACAAATTTTACATCAAGCGAAGTGAAATGCAATTTAACAGGCTCCAGATGAACAGACATTCCATTTGCATGAACTCGAAACATGCGAGTAGTGTAAGTCTTAAAAAAATCATTCTTTAAATTATTGATTTATTTGGGAAAAAAATTTGGAAAAAAAACTTACAACATCTTCAACGGTATAAAACCCACTAGCTGTACGTCCACCATCAATGTAAACTAGAGAAGAATCAAATAATGACAAAAATTCATCTGACTCTTCACCAAGTTCTTCACGAATAGTTCTACATTCAGCACCCAAGAAATTACGTAAATTTACAGCATGTATTGCTGCACATGCTCTTTTGTCAAGCTAAAATTGAATTTTTTTAAATCAGTTAATATTGAAGATTAAAATTGTGCATAATCCAGGAAGTATTATATAGTAAAATATAATATGTAAAATATATATATAATATGTAAAAAAGAACAGCACTATAATTAATTTTTAAGACGTCAGTTTAGGACAAAAGCAATTTTTTTTTTAGCACAGTATTTATTGTTTTAATAGGTAGTACAATAACATTATCAAATGTGTACAAATAATATGTTTTTATTGTGATATCGTAAAATTTCTTTAATTAGATCAGGAGATCTAATTAAAGAAATTAGGTCTGGACATTATATTAGACTATCAATTTCCCATTCATTCAGCCCCATAGAATTGTTTTTTTTTTTTTACATAAAAATATATATTTGAAAATATACTAAACTGAAGCATTGTCACCAATCCAAAAGTAAATTTTCCAGTTTAAATTATCTGAATTTTCATTAATAAATGAATGTAAAACAATATAACAATCTCCTCTATATAATTTTCCATGTGCAACTTCATCAACCATATTCGGTAAAAAGTTTTCAATTTCCCAAACACTTAGACCTGGAAGTCTTCCAGTGCCTTCTTCAAATAATTCTCCATAGTCGACAGCTGGTTTTTCTAAAGCTTCATCCCATCTCTTTGGTCTACAATATTTTCATGGATAATTTAAATAAAATTATTAAACATTTAATATTTAATATTTAATAATTAGTCATTTTTATTATTTAAGATTAACCAGTTTTGAAATCAATATTGAAAAATTATTTTTATTGACATTAATAAAATAGACATTTTTCTTGAATATTAATTTTTTTTTTAATTCATAAAACTAAAAACACATAGGAATAACTTATACTTATTTGACTGACGTGTACATACATGGAAATATTTTAATTATATAGATGTACATTAATAAAACAGAGATGCATGCCACATTACACATACAAATTTTTTTAGGAAAAATGTAATTATGTTATTATAATAATTAGTTTTCTTAACATTACCTTAAAAATGTATTTTATTATTTACATATCACAAATTTATCTGAGAATTTTTAATAAATTCTTACTTTAATGATTCAGCTTTTATAGAATCATCAAAACTTTCATTATGTTTATCATTTGCAATATCTTGCATTCCCTATAACAAAAAAAAAAAAAAAAAAAAAAAAAAAAAAAAAAAAAAA
>NW_026099574.1:42098509-42110317 GCF_025091365.1 Daktulosphaira vitifoliae
AAAAAAAAAAAAAAAAAAAAAAAAAAAAAAAAAAATGAAAACTAGTACTGAAAATATACTAATTAATTTAATATTTTTTTAAATGTTAAAGTATTATTATGTTTAAAAAATTAATTTAAACAATTAATCCATAACCAATAAATAATATTTTGCAATCAAAAAATAAAATGACTAGTTAAAAAAATAGCAGTATCCTTTCTTCAACTCCAGTAATTACTTAAAATATTTAATGATTTTCATGTAACTGGTTCAAAAGTTGTTAATCGATAAGCAATTATCTCATAAATAAGCTAGTTAATTATGTATGTTGCTATTTAAAAAAAAATAAATTTGACACATTTATATGCAATAAGGGATCAATATGAAAAATGTTTCATGATTGATAGATTAAGAAAAACATATACCATAAAAGAACAAAAAATAATTGTTATTAGTGTTGTTATTTTTTAATTAAGTAGTCCATGACAATTGAATCACCCTATATGCTTTAAAGAGAGTTGATTTAACTTTAAGTTGGAGTGTGAGACAAATATGTTAGTAAAAACATTTATACAATTTATATAAATTTGAAAATATAGACATACTTTCAAAATTTTTGCTTGTTTTTCTTCTTCATGATCTCTTTTACTTCTGCGTAATCGTAATTTTCTAGCTATAGGATCACGATTAATAGCTGTAAAATATTTTACACACAGACTATTTTATTTTCACATAGTTCTTTTAGATAATTACATAATATACACACACACACACCTACAGTATGATTTATTAAGTATACTACCCCAATTTTTTCATAAAATAAAATTTTTTTAACTAAAATTTGATTTATTTTTGTAAATTATAGTACATATCAAGTATATTAAAAGAAAAAATAATATCTAAGGGTAGATTTAAGGGGAAATATTTGAATGTTACTTAGAAACCAAACTTGCTATTCAATATGGCTTATAAAAATAAATCTAATTTTAGTTTGTAAATTTTTATTAAAAAATGGGAGGTATTTTAAGTTATTGGTCTAAGTCATACAACCCTAATAAGTTTAAATCATGGCTAAAAACCAAAATAATTTTGATTTATGGCAGTTTTTTTTATATCAAGTAAGTTAGTTGACCTATATTAAAATTTTTTCAAGAATTTGTAAAGTTAATCTTTTTAGAAACTGAAGTATTATACAATCATTTTTAAAAACTTAACCAAACTTAAATTTTTAAGTTCAATCGAAGGTTTAAAGGCAGTTTTCATAAAATTATTGATTACTAAAATAATTTTTTCAAAATTTAAAATTTAATATAGGTTTGTAATTTACTAGATATGGTAAAGTATTTCAATCTTTAGTTTTTTTTTAAAGACTAAATTATAAAAATATGTAATTTTTATTAATTTAAAGCAAAATGTAAATTGACTTAAAATAATAAAATAAACATTTAAGAAAATGGATTTAATATATTTTTATTAATTATTTTGTGAATACATTACTTTGTGGTAGTTGTACTAAGTTTGGAACAACAGCTCCAGCAAGTCTTAATTGATTTTGAAGGGAAAAATCTATATTATAAAATTGCAATCCTTCAGCTGCTACATTTGTAGGTTTAGGAGGCATTATCAAATCTGGATTATTATTCAAATCTAAAACTTCTATATCCTTTAACAAATGAATAGTATCTGGTAAAGTTATAAGTTTATTAGAAGACAATAAAAGTTTCTTAAGATTCCCGCATCTGAAAATAATCGATTTATTTAATAATTAATTTAATGAAACTTTAATATTTTAATTTTCAAAAACTAAAAAAACTCACCGACAAAGACCTTCTGGTATCATTTCTAAAAGATTTCCAGAGGCCGAAAATATTTCTAAGGCTGAAAGTTTACCAATACCGGATGGAATTCCATCAAAGTCTAATTTGTTGAAATTAATATACAATCTTTTAAGATTTGATAATTTGCAAAGAGATGATGGTAGTGAAGTTAAATTATTGTCAGAAAGTTGAAGAACTTCAAGTTCATGCCATACTTCTAATTTTAAGAGAATATAATAATATATAAGCAATGAATGAAGTTTATTTTTAAGAGTATAATTATATAATACCTAATGCTAATGATAATTCTGTTATAACATTTGATGATAGATTTAATCTTTTTAAATTTATTAACGTGTAAAGAGCATCAGGTACTTTGGGTAACTGATTACAACTTAAATCTAAATCTGTTAAAGCAGTCAATGTTTCTAGACTTGGAGGCATATTAGTTAAGTGTCTATGGGTATTTCTCATATGTAACATGGATAAATTTTTCATTGATGGTAACTGCCTAAAAATAAATATTTGGTAAATAACTGTAAGATAAAAAAATCTCATAAATATATTAAATTCTTTATCTAACTTATTTAAAAATAAATATAATAGTTTAAATGGTAAAAAAACAAATTATTTAAGAAGAAAAAAATATTTATGAATACGCAATTTTTTGTAATACAAGAAAATATACTATTAATCCAATGAGTAATAACTCTAATGAAAAGATTTTATTTTCACTGTACTAAAATTTAAGTAAAAATAATGATTTTAGAAACATTAATTAAACTAGTAAAATGATCTTTTAATATTTTTTTTAAATTATTGTACAATATCTGTATTTATATAAAACAAATAATAATAATATTATTAACCTTTTCAATTTTGCCAATAACAGGTTGAAATTTTTAAACTTTTTTGAAAGAAGTGAATAAATTAAGTTCAAAGTATAACAAAGTTATACTCAGTTTCAATATTTTTTCTAAGAAAATGTGTTTAATGACTATGCACAGATTAAGTGAAACTTATTTTAGAACCATTCAAGTGATAGAATATTAGGTTTGTATTGAATTTTATATAATCATTTAACTTTATTTATTTATTTTTATATTTATATTAATTACATATAACTATTTATTTCAGTTAATATAATTATGAAAATAAATAGATTTAATTAAATTATAATATAAAATATATGTAGCATTTTATTTTCAAAAATTAAAGTAATGTTTTTTAAAGTTCATTAATTAATTTAATTTAAATTGTATGCAATTGAGCATTAATTTTTTAGAATTTTATCAAATTATAAATTTATGTTTTAATATTCAATTATTGTTATTAAAAAGTAATATATTAATTAAAAATAAATATTTTAATATTATTAATATTAATAAAGTTATATGAATTTTAATTTCATAATATTTATTTATATTTTTTCATTTAATTTTATACAATTGTGAAACATAAACGCTTATAGAACATTTATGAAAAGTACACACTTATTGATTTATACATTCATGAAACAATAAAATTTTAACTGTATACCTAATAAAACATTAGAATCAGTTTGACAAACATTGTGTATGAGTGAGTTAATAATTGATAACATGATCACAGCGTGTAAAAGTTAACCAGTAGACAGATGCTAAATGTAAAAGGTACGGTCCGAAAAGGCCGACTGAGATATACAAAAAAATTTTTTTTTCCTCTGTAAAGTATTTGCACTTCAATAAAGTTTTTTTCAAGGTGCTATTAATTTTTATGAGTCAGTTTATCATTAATAAGCAAATATAAATCTATAAAATAATGAAGAATTAATACCTTAATTGAAAATGATCTAAAGGATTATTGTTTAATATCAATGTTTGTAAATTTGTCAATCTTCTCATTTGTGGTGGTAGTGTTTGTAACTCGTTATCACTAAGATCCAAAGACAATAAGTCAGTTAAATGTACAAATAATTGATTAGGAATAGAAGTTATCCTGAAAATATTATACAGTTATATTAGATATCTAATAAATTACAGAAAATAGTTTTAATATGAACATTTTTACATATTATTGATAATTCTATAAAACTAATTGATATAAATATTTTAATGATTGTAAGATTTTAAAATTTTTTTACATAACTTTATATTTTATATACTGTTATTTGTAAAAAAATTTAAATAATTTAAGATAAATATGAATTTTTTTAAATTATTTAAAAATCTTTAAAATTAGCAACTATAATAAAATGAAATATTTCCTATAACAGTATTAAAGCCTTTATGATTTTTTTCTAGTAAATATAATAAAACTTAAAATTAACTACTAATATTTTTAATTTGTTCCAAATAATTAAGAACAAAACCTAATGTTTACATATCAGCATGAAAAAATAAATAATAGTAAAAAAAAAAAACAATTTTACTTTTTATTCTCTTTTTCAAAACTTAAAATATAATCATAAAATAAATCATTTAAGTTTATAAAAATCAAATTAATAATAAAGCTTGTGTTATAAAAAAGAACAAAATTTAATAGGGTTAAGTCATGATTAAAAAATTTAAATACAATTTATACATAATTTATTTTTTGAAAATATGTGAAATGTTATTATATTATTTCTTTTATGTAAAATGAATTTAATACTTTAATTTCCTTGAACAGTTTAATTGAGTAGTAAATATTCTATTTACTGCCTTACTACTCATACTCAGTCTCTTTACTCAAGTTAAAGAATTAAAAGTGTAAACATTACCTATTATGTGACAAATTAAGTACTAGTAAACAAGATGATGATTCTAAGCCATCTGGGATTCTTGTTAAACGATTATAACTTAAATCCAAAGTAGTTAATTCTGTTGTATTATCATTATTACAGAAAAGTTCTGTTGGTATACCAGAACTTTTGATATTGTTGTGTCGAGCAATTAATGATCTCAATGAACACAGCTCTGTAAGTTCTCCATGTAATTTTTCAATTTTATTGTGAGCAATCGATAAATGTTCCTGAAAATATATTAAATCTAGATTAATAAAAATGTGAACTACAGCTAAATAACAAAATTTCAGTTTTATAAAAAATATAACGATAAAATGTTTAAGAATATGCTATAATGTAAATTACAGGTACTTTATACATATTTAATTTTCATTATAGAATCATAGTAGTATTATTTATTTTTCATAAATATTATTCATATCAATAAATAAATAAAAACATGAAAGATTAATAGTAAATCAAAAAACATATATTAATATGAAATATTAGTTAAATAACATTTTTTTTTAACTATAACTTAATAAACTAAAATAAAAATCCAAAGTTATTCAAAATACTAACTAATTTTCCAAGTTTTCCTATTTCAGGAGGTATTTCGTGCAACTTGACTCTATTAATGTTAAGCCATTGAACACTAGACATTGATTGAACAGCTATAGGAAATTTAGAAGTCTAAAACCAAAATTTAATAGTTATTTAAAATTATTTTTGAATATGATTCTTATTGAACATACCTCAAAATCATTATTACTAAAGTCTATTCCACGCACGAATGGAAGAACACCAGTATTAGCCATCTAAAATTTTATAAAAGTACATGGTTATTTAAAAAGAAAGAATGGTTGAAGTACATTTATTCTTTGCCTTTATCCCAACTTCTTAGGGTCTGCTATTTCTATTCCTAAACTTCCACATCACCTACACATACATCAGCTATTCCATATCACATTTAATAACATCACTTCACCTTTTTTTCATTCAACATTCATTTCCATAACTGTTCTTACAGCTTCCAATTCCTATCTTCTCATAACATGACCTAACTATCTAAGTCTATTTTCTCTGAACTTATCTGTGATTGACACTACACCTTACTCTCTCTTCTATGTTTGTTACTTTTCCTATCTTCTCTAGTCACTCCACTCGTCCATCAAGAATTCTCATCTCTGCTACACTCATTCTCTTTCCTAACACACTGAACATCATAGCTGGTCTCACTACAATCTACCTAGCTTCATTGAAATTCTCTTATAGAATGACACACCAAATGCTTCTCTCCACTTAATGTTGTCTTATATACTTATCAATACCACTATTATTTTGCACAACTGATGCTACATACTTATAACTTTCTTCTCTCCTATCACATTCTCGCTTATTGTCACTGATTTCCTCTCCTTAATCAAACTCATACTCTATATACTACTTACATTTAATAGTAATTAAAATTTTACCTTTATATTATATAATAACTTACCTTATTTTAGAAATTATAGAAAAGTATTAAAAGATCAAGTATACAACATTTCTAGACCTCATCAATATTTCATTTTTTTACTTTAGATGGATTTACTCGAAAATTATTTATAAGCGAACATTATTTCTACATAATATACCCATTTTTTAATTAAATCAAGAAAATAATATTGACTATACAAAAATAAATAATTGAGTCATTGAATTACATAAAAAATATATCTTCTTTATGAGTCATTGAAAATTCTTATACATTAAATACCTCAATATAAAAGTTTATCACAAATTAACTTATATGCTATATCAAAAAAAAAATATTATTCAGTAGATAACATATTTAAAAAATATTTTGTAACCTTGTTGATCAACAGCTTGTGTGAACAGTGGTACCAACTCAAGGGATTTATCCCTAAACTAAAGAATATTTGTTTTTGTGGGATTTAGGGATATTGTAAGCTGATTTGGGAATTTTAAATAGTACTGTCAAGAAAAATTTCTGCTAAATTAAAAAATTATATTATAATTAAATCAATTAACATATAATTTAAAAGATCGTTTGATTTTACATTTATTCTATGACAATAATAGTATACAGAATTAGTGCATCTACTTTATTCAGTACTTATAATTACACAACAGATTAAATCAATATAATCATATAAAATATTTAGGAAATTCAAAGTTATTTACAATGAAAAATTTGTTTTACCATTTTCATAAGTTATGATAATTTCAAATAAAAAAAGTTAAAATTTACAGATTTTAAATATCCTTATTTTTTTTATAGATTTTCCCTATTTACACTACCAAATCTATCTACAGGGAAGGAAGAAAATTGTTTTCAATTTTATGAGAAATTTCTTCAACTAGATACAATTTGAGATTTTTTGATGTATCTTAGGAAAAAATCGTTCCAGTGACACCAGAAAAAAAGTAATGATAAACACACACAAAAATATATAAACAAACTATGATTAAATTAATACCATATTTTTAAATTGTATTATGTATCCATACTTGTTCAATAGACAGTGCATTAATAAAAAACACAACAAAATTTTAATAAATGATAAATCATTTATTTAAAATAAAATATAAAAGAACAAATTATGAGTTTGCATTAGGACCTCTCCTACGTCCAAAGGTTTGTACAACATTGACGTATCTTCTGTTATATTGTATACGTCTCTTAGCCCGTCCTGTCTTTTTCTTCTTTTTCTTTTCAACTTTTTCAACCTTGGGAGTTTGACCCTTAACTTTACCTGCACGGGCTAAAGAACCATGCACTTTACCTAAAAAATTATAATTTTTTTTTTTTTTTAATTGTTTATATCATCAAGTAATTTTGTAATCAAACCTCCAAGTAGTGGAACAATAAGATCAACATTGAAATTGGTTAGCTCTCCAATAACTTGGTTATCATAGAGAGGTTCTCCTTGGCAATATAAAGAAATCAAATTTTCTTCCAAGTCTTCCAATGCAGCTAATTTTGCCTATCAATTTAATAATTTTATTTAATTATATAAGTTTCTCAATATAATCATTCAATATATTTAAGAAAAATGTGATGTAATGTAAGTAAAGTGTAGGAGTAGCATTGATTGTAGATAAGATGAAAAAAATAGGCTTAGATGTTTGTTTAGTCATATTATGAGGAGAAAAATCGGAAATTGTAAGAACGGTTATAGAAATGAACATTGATGAAGAGAAAGAGTGAAATAGTGGTGGTTGGATATAATTAGGGACGATATAAGGACTACTGGTGTGCAAATATAAGATGTAAAAGATCATGTCAAATGAAGATTTAGGATTTGGGTAGCTAATAAAGTAGTTGGGATAAAGGCAAAAGAGAAGAGTAAAATGTCTTTAAGTTGAGTTATTCTTTAAAGAATTTATATTTTACTAAATAAGAAATAGCAACAATATTGATAATCTGATATAATATCAAAATTGTTTATATACAGAGTGAATCTTTTAACACTAATTACTCAATTTCTCTTAAAATAATTTTTTTTGGCTTTTATTAGTTACACTTGTATCTCCATTCATCTGATATAAAATATTTTTTATGTTTAACCCTCATATCTTATAGGGGTTTCAACTTTAAATGGAAACATACGTAATTAACAAGCTTATAAAATTGAAACTGATTTAATTAAGAAACAATATGCTTTTAAGGTATTCTTCACAAATTTAATGTAAATTTGATATAGAAAACATATCTGTAACTCAGAACTACTGGAATAGTGTAAATCCAAAAATTATGATTTTTAGGTTATTACATTTTGATACATGAAATAAAATTTTATATTGATCTATATTAACAAAATATTGCTACGATGATCCCTTGTATATTTAATTAGAATTTAGGTTCCTTTGCAAGAATTTTATTTAGTACAAGTGTGACAATACCGCAAGCTCCAGTCACCGGCATTGGAAAAATAGCAACCCAATCAACCGTTGTACAACAGTACATTGCAATAGCTCTACTCTTACCATAATTGGGTAGTCTGTAGGATAGGAGTTGAGCGCTGGGCTAACAACTCTGTTTCAATAAAAAATTCTGTTCAGGACTTGTAGAAGTCTCAGAGTAGATTATTTGGAAAAATAAAACTGGAAATAAGAAATTGCATATAGCACTTAGTACCTGGTATGTGTGAGAAACAAAAAAAATACCTTATGACTGGAAGACAGCGATGACATGTTCCATACACAAGAAAGGAGATAGAAAGAACTACAACTACCGAGGAATAATATTCTTAGATGTAGCATATACAATATTCACTAATTGCATCTTATTAAGGATAAAAGAAACAGCAGAAGGTATAGTTGAAGATTAACAAGGACGTTTTGGACTAGGCAAATTGACAACTTATCAAATATTCATCGTCAGGGAAATTTTATAAAAAACATAGGAATTCAAAAAGGTAATGCATATACTTTTCTTTGATTTCCAAAAAACATGATAAATTACACCAAGAAAACAATACATTGGCAGAGTTCCACTTTACATATAACCTGATAAATCTGATCAAGTATCATGGAAATATAAGTAAAAATCAGAATAGAAACTATAAAATCAGAACAAATATCAGTAAGGACAGGATTAAAGCAAGGAGACTCTTTATCACCTATATTATTTAATATTGCGCTGAAAAGTTTTAAGAGAAATGAATAAAGGATAGCTAAAGGATTAAACCTATAGGGACAAACAATAGGACCATTGGCATATGCACATGACTTAGAACTGTTGAGTTGCACAATGAACTAAATGTGGAGAATTAGAAAAAAACGAGGAAATAGAATCACTATAACAAAAACCGAACATTGTTAAAGCAATCAGACATAAGGAACTATAATGGGCGTAACACGATTGGAGAAATCAAAACTAATTACTCGAACAGTACTAGAAAAGAACCCAACAGGACAAACACTCCAATGGAAGATAGAGAATAAGGTAGGAAGATGTAGTGAAGAATGATGTGGAAGAACTAGGAGAAAGAACAGAAAGAGGGCACGGAAAACTGACTGGGATGGAGAGAAGGCTGAATATATGACGGGATGGTCCTAGAGACAGTAAACACAAAAAAAAAGTTACTTAGAAGTTTGTACCAAACGAATATAATTTGATATACTTAAATAAATGCTATACTATCAATGTCATTTTTTAATGTAGATCAAAATTAATAGCATATCAATTTTTATTCCTAACTACGTAACAATTCAAAAAAGTTTTTCCTGTTTTATGCTTTCTTGAAAAATTGAATAAATATGACTTATGTTAGTCTAGACCTGAGATACAGATGTTGACTTACGTATAAAAGTATTTTTTTAAATAAAAATGTGTTTAAGCATTCAATAACTTCAAGTATGTATTTCATCACTTAAGAAAATAAATTAATTTTTAAGAAACTATTAATATAAATAAAAAAAATATGTTCTTAAACGTTTTATTCTAAAGAAAATGAACTATTTAACTATTAGAAACTGTTAATACTACATTCAATAATTACAATATGTACACTTTATTAAAAAATTTAATATTACCTTAATCTGAGAAATATTCTCAGAACCTTGGCATTCTAAAGCATGAATATTTTGACCACGTACAAACAACTGCATTTTTAATAACTGAAAATTAAAAATTAAATTAAATAATAATACAAAATGTTGTAAATGTTGAGATATTTTTAAGGTTAGGATTATGAAATTAGACGCGTTAAAAGGAACTTTAAAACGTTAAATTAACAGTCAAAAGTTAAAAACTTCATTTTAAATGTTGACTTACTTAAATCAATTGGCGAATGAATTAATTGTAAATTCAAAAGAATTTATACCATAAATTGTCAAAACGTGCAACTATATGGACGTTTTCACCGTAAACACATCTCCAAAAGAATTTCATTATATCATATCATACTTTTGAGATTGAACAACTCAATTTACAGTATATCCATCTTATCGGAAGTAAACCATTGTGACCAACTGTCACATACCACATTTTTGATAAACTGTTTTAAATTTTCAAATAAAGTAATACCATCACAGACTTATACATAATGATATGTATTTATATTTATTTTTTTTTTTATTAATTTATTTTTTTATTTATCTTATCTTTGATTGGAATAAGTGCTTCCAACTAAATTCTTTTCTCACTTAAAGTAGATAACACATAATAATTAAATGTAAAAGTCATCTTATTAAAATTATAAATTTTAGTAAAACATGAAATAAAGGTTTTACTATTAATTAATAATCTTAAGTATCAATATTTTTTTAAATCACTTACCATTTATTTTTTTAGTTAGGTGAAAAATAGTAAAATGATTGTTTGTAAAAACTGTCATATACAAAATTTTAAATTCCTTAATTAAGGATATAATTAAGGAAGTAACAGTTCATGTAGTTTTTTTAATAAATCATCAATTTTTTAAAATAAACACTATAAAATAGATTGATATGTGTTTAAGAACTTATATAATTACTATTAAGAGTAAATTTATGAGAAAAGCTCAACATTTCAATAAAATTATTTTATTTTGTATATTTATCGTAATAAATTATTTAAATAGAATTCTTAGTAATCATTTCTATGTAACTCTTAGTGTTTAAATAGATGCTACTATTGAGATATTCACAACTCATTTATTTCATTAAGTATTCAATAATTATTTATTTAGGCATAATGCACATCACATATTTTACTTGTTACGTATTTTTTGAAATTCAAATCTAGTTATTGATTATATAAACGTAACTTAATAATCAGACAGATATTAACTTCGATGCGAAGTTGAAAAAGTATGAATTTTACTATAATGTGTTTTTTTTTTTGTGTCTGTTACAACTTTTTCTCAGCTCTCATGAAACCGATTTCTTTCAACAATACGTCAAAAGATCACAAATCTTATCTAGTCGAATACATTACCCTCAAAAATTGAAAAAATTTCTCTCGTTACCCGTAAATTGGTGAAATCTCCAAAAAACATTACAAATTTTCGACATTTTAGCTTCGATGCGAAGCTGAGAAGGTATTAATTTTATCATGATGTGTTTATTTTTTTTTTTATTTTTTTTTTTATTTTTATTTTTTTTTTTTTGTGTCTGTCACTACTTTTTCTCAGCTCTCACTGGACCGATTTCTTTTAACAATACGTCAAAAGATCACAAATTGTATCTAGTTGAAGACATTACCCTTAAAAATTTAAAAATTTTCCCTCGTTCCCCGCAAATGGGGGAAATATCCAAAAAAATTACAAATTTAAAAAT
>NW_026099574.1:42113588-42114209 GCF_025091365.1 Daktulosphaira vitifoliae
GATTTGCATCGAAGCGTTTCTTATGATAGTGATTTTAATCACTGTCAGATTAAATCTATACTGGACCCAACTATGCAACATCCCCACTATGCCGCGACCCCACTGTGCTGGGTTTTTTCAATTATTTTTACTTAAAAATTCCATAACTTTTTAAAAAATGACCAAATCAATATATATATTTTTTTTTTTTGAGAAATAATATTTATATAACTCTTTCATTCAACATACTTTTTTTTAAGTCAGACTATTTTCCTTTATACAGTGGGCGGGTCAAACTTAAAAAGGAGTATAGAAAGTAGAATTTTTTCAACTTATTTTTAATTAAATATATTTATTGATTCAAACATAACCTAATAATTAAACATAAATATTAGCTTCGATGCGAAGCGGAGAAGGTATTAATTTTACTATGATGTGTTTTTTTTTTTTATGTCTGTTGCCACTTTTTCTCAGCTCTCACTGGACCGATTTCTTTCAAAAATACGTCAAAAGATCACAAATCGTATCTAGTTGAAGACATTACCCTTAAAAATTGAAAAAAATTCCCTCGTTCCCCGCAAATGGGGGAAATATCCAAAAAAATTACAAATTTAAAAATCGCTAATTTTCGAAATTTTTTCA
>NW_026099574.1:42114420-42142537 GCF_025091365.1 Daktulosphaira vitifoliae
AAAAAAAAAATTTGTCCCGACGATCTATCTTCTATACGCAAATGGCTACCATATTGAAAAATATACTATTTTTGTATGATAATTATGGGTTTTGTATTTTATTTTAATAGAAGTTGATATTGCTTTTGCAATTATCCATCAATTTTTTAAAATTAAACACTATCTACAGATTTGCATCGAAGCGTTTCTTATGATAGTGATTTGAATCACTGTCAGATTAAATCTATACTGGACCCTACTATGCAATGTCTCCACTATGCCGCGACCCCACTGTGCTACCGTTTTTTTTATTATATTAATTAGAAAGATTTTTTTATTGTTTAGGCTATATACGAAAGTCTTATTGCCGATTTGAAATAGGTGCAAAAATGGGTTTAGAAAAGTATATTTTTGTCTCGGATAAAAATTCCTTGTAGACCAGTAAATTCATTTATAAATAACAAACAATTTTTTTTTTTAAGTATTGCATCAAGAACTTCAATTTTTATATACGTTTGCCATAAAAATAATAACTATTTTATAATTTTTTATAAATTCTCCGTAAAAATTACAATATTAAATTATTAAATATTAATTTCATACTATATTTAATTGCTATAATAAATATTTATACATATATTACACTTATAAAATATAAAACTTGTAACCAGGATATAAATAAGAAAATAAGAGATCATGTTGCTTTTGGAATAATCCATCATTTTTTTTAATTATACTCTATCTACAGATTTGAATCAAAGCGTTATGTATGATATTGACTTAAATCATTGTCGGATTAAATCTATACTGGATTCAACTATGCCACGTCCACACTGTGCTGGGTTTTTTTTTTATTATGATTTAGTAAAACTAAAAGATCTTAGTCTACCGTTAGATAAGAATATTATGAGGATTTTTTTATTAAAAATAATCGAATAAATATAGTTAGAGCGCATTAAAAATGTTTGATTACTACCATTCAATGATTTTTACAAGATCACTTATGGGTGGTCATAATAATCATTTACATGAGATCAATTTGAAATACAATTGTAAATCTATTGTGTTTTAAATCAGTAAGAAATTCTTAACGTATTTTATTATTTTTTAGGATTTTTTCCTTATTATTATTATAGTTATTATTTGGTTCTTATAAATTTATTACACTATCATAATTCATGTTTAACAATTTTGTGATATTATTCTTATAGAAAAACCGCCTAATCAAGTTTTACAATTATTTTCCGTAAAGGATTTTAAATGTTAATTTGAAATTTCTAATATTAAGAAGAATATATAGGCCAAAAAGATATAATATCACACAACAATAAGAAAGTAGAAGCAACATAGAATTACAACAACTGTATAAAGAACCGGATATAGTACCAGTATTACGTTATAGAAGAATCGCATGGGCTGGCTACATATGAAGGTCAAATAGCCTAATGAAAGCAGCGATATTAAATTGGAATCCCTGTGGGAAAAGACCACTAGGCAGACCAAAACAAAGATGGATTGATAAAATAAAAAAGATTTTAGAAGAAATTGGAAACAGAGGCACAGGATAGAGACAAATGGAGGAAATCTGTGTTGCAGTAATGAGCCTCAATGGCCTTTGAAATGCTGAAAGAAGAAGAAAGGATTTTAAATATTATGTCAGGTCATGGCCTAGTCAGATCTGTTCTAGTTTCACCTAGATCGTCCACTGGTGTGTTGTTAGTTATTATCGAGGTGGACATAATGCCCATGCACTCAAACCTGTTGGTCCATTGTGCGCTGGTGTGTTGTTAAATTTCATTTTAATCTAGATATTTTTTAAATACATAATTTTAATATCTAGATGAATTCTTCATTAGTTATTGATGTAATAATTTAAATACCTGAATTTACTTTATTTTAAACTCTATTGCTGTATTGGGCACTTTATTATCCGGCAATCGTCAAAAACCCTAGGATATATTTCAATGGAGGCTCATAAGCTATAAGTCCTTAAACCAACTTAATATAACACATAACTTTAGATGCCGAGAATACAAACATAAACCAGGTCGACATAGGATGATTGAATTAATATAAGGCGGCATTGGAAACCATAACTTTAAAATGACTATTTTTATATAAAGTACTGACATTTTTTATCAACATTTTGTTGATAGTTTTAGTAAATATGAGTAAAATGATCATTGTAGGTAGTCACCTAAATTTCTGATCAGGGGTTTAATTTGAACCTGATTTTTAATTAATAATTTTAATATGTTGTAGATAAATAGAAAAAGTTATATAAGAAATATAACTAAAGTTTTTCATTACTTCAGATTTGAATATAGAGTCGTTAATATAAAAACTTTTACTTTATAAATTAAACATGATAAAGCACGTTTATGTTAAAGAGATGCTCTTTGTATTTGGCTACTTATCAATAAGAAAAAATTTTTATGCATCTGTGGCTTATAAAAAAATAGTTCAATTATTAGATTAGATTTTTTTATTTAACAAAGTATACATTTAAAAACGAAAATAATTAAATAATATAAGTACATACTATTGTCAACAATTCTTAACATAAGTATAAATCACAATCTATAAACAAAAAACCAAACATTTATTAGATTAATTTCAGGCTAGTTAATTAAAATTATTTTTCACCCTCATCAATTAAAAATAAAATTATAACAAAATAATGAGACATTTTAAATGCATATAATAATTAACGCAATACAAATATTTTTAACCGCTAAAATAAAACGAATTATATACTGTTGTGAATATTGAAATTATATTTTTGTATGTTCAGAGCTGTATAAGAGTTTAAACAAAGCTAAACAATAAGTATTTACAAAATTAATTTTATGAATAATACATAAAAATTACTTACAAGTAAGTTATATTTTACCTAATTATAAATGAGATGGGTAAGAGTAAATTGGTGGTATAGATGAGCTGTAATTATAATTATATAGCTGTGATTTGATGAATTCGATTTTATCTTCTGGTTCTGGATAAGTACTAGCAACACCGGTTGCATAAGCGTATTCCATTACTTTTACAGCAATTTTCAAAGAACATTCCTTAATTGATTGAAGTGGAGGATATAAACTGCCATTGTCTAAGTCTTCTTCAGTTACTAGAGCAGCTAATGTCTAAAAATTTAATTAGAAATTACTAAAATGCCTTTAACTAAAAAATAGCTTATACAAATTTAATTTACTTGAGCAGCAATTATAAAAACTTCATCTGTAATTGTTCTTACTCCAGCACAAATTACTCCTAGTGCTACACCTGGGAAAATGTATGAATTATTACCTTGACCAGGATAATATGTTTTGGATTTGTAAGTTACAGGATTGAAAGGTGAACCACTAGCAAAAACGGCTTTTCCCTATTTAAAAATTCAAAAAATAAAAACACTAATTTTTTAGTGTACTGTAAAAATATGTTTGGTGTTTTATACTTACATTAGAATATGTGTAAGCTTGTTCTGCTGTGCATTCAGCTTTGCTAGTTGGGTTACTTAGAGCGAAAATTACTGGGTGAGAATTATAAGAAGAAATTTCTTGAATAATTTCTTTATTGAATACTCCCCCAATGGCAGCAGCACCAATGAGTACTGTAGGTTTTACTTTCCTGATTGCTTCAGATAATACTTTTATTGGTGATACGTTTTTAGCATATTCAATTTTATGACCAGTTACACCGCCTTCTGGTCGGTCTTTAACAACTAAACCTTTAGAGTCAAAAAGCCAGATTTTAGAACGAGCTTCTTCCAATGTCGTACCTTCTTTAAGCATAGCCATTACACACAATTCAGCAATTCCAAGTGCAGCCTATAAATAATTTTTAAAGTAAAAATGTTGTTTATTTAATGTCATTATTGATTTTTTTGACAGTAAATAAAATCTTTAATTACTGTCGTAAAATGCTTCCATACATATTTGAAACAAATTTAAATAGAAATTATCATATTTTTTAAAATTATACGATTTTTGAATTAGGAGCCCGATTATTAATAGAGAACAAAGTCATTGTAACGTTTTTTTTTTTTAACAAGCTTTAATTCGAAATAATTTAGAATATAGCGAGTATTCCGTTACTTCTCAAAAAAAAATTCAAAATCGATTAATTTTACCGAAAATGTATTTTTTCCTGCTTTAGTGGCTCATAACTCCTACAAATTAATATTTCAGATGACTTTTTTTACCTTAAATTACAATGTATTAGCTATAAATTAATATATGTTTAAAAAAGATAAGTTTTTTGGACATTATCAAAAATTAAAAATCAAAAAAATTTGATATGATTTTTATGCCTCCACTTAACATTACTTAATTAGAGAATTTTCAAAAACTCATTAAAGTTAAAAACAAGATATCTTATTTTTCCTCGCCTTATCCCAACTGCTTGGGATCGGCCAACAAAAGTTTTAACAAAGTTAAAAACAAGATATTATTAAACAAAAAAAAATTTTCGATACATAACATATCATTCAGCTACGCATTGAAACTAAAATGATAGCGTTCTGTTTATTATTAAAATATTTAATTTACCTCACCAGCGCCTTGAAATAATATCACATTATCGGATAATCGAGTTCTTGTTATTCTCAATGACGCAAATAGCCCAGCCAATGCCACCGATGCTGTACCCTGAATATCATCGTTGAACGTACAATAACTTTTACGATATTTGTCTAAGAAACGGAAAGCATTGGAATTCGCAAAATCTTCAAACTATATAAGTATTTGAAGTATAAATTTTACATTATATATTAAGTTCAAATTTATATGTACTTATAACTTTTATGAAGTTATTCCAAACACATCATTTACAGTCAGTACAAAATTTTTATTTATAGGCTTGAAAGCTTAGTAATGTGTTCTAACTGGGATTTAGTGTTGGGGGAGTTTAATTTTCCCTAAAACAAATTAATTTTTATACTACTGTATATTCCACCACAGTGGCGGATTTCCAACATTTTTCTGAAGGAGAGAGGTCCTAAAGAATTAAATATACTTGGAATATGTATCAGAGTGTTACATCACATATTAAATAATATAAAAATATTGTTGTCTGGGGAGTTCAGACCATTCAGACTCCCCCCTCCCCGCAAAAATTCACAACTGTTCTACCAATAAATTTGGACAAAAAAAATTTATAAATACATATAAATCTTGACTATAATAATATATTTTAATAATATTCAGACATAATAATTGATTAAAATGTATAAATTTACTTGAATAAGACAATTTTGACCATAACGTTTCACAGCAGCTTGCATAAATTCATCAATAAAATCATCATAATCTTTGCCTGTTACGCGTTTCTGTTTACTGCCAATGTAATGAGGATCATTCAAAAGAGTCTATGGAAAACAAACTCATGACATTTTGACACATAAAGGTAAGGTAAAGAACGCTCACTTGAGTATTGGTGCCACAATCTAGAGTTACGGGCAGACATTGGTGTGGTTTGATACCAGCGAGTGCTGTATACAAAGCTAATTTTCCAACTGGGATGCCCATTCCATTTACCCCAAGATCACCAAGACCAAGAATACGTTCGCCATCAGTTACAACTATAGCTCGAACATCTTGTTCAGGCCTAAAATATAAAAATGTAGTGTAAGTGAAAGACATTTTAAATTAAATTTATAAAAATATCATATAGCATATATTGGAAGGACAAAAGAACTATACCTAATAACACTAGTCTAATATGTAACTTTTTAAGTTCGAAATTAATTATTGCAATAATCCAATGATTCAACTTTTATAATTCTACTTGCTATGGCATAATGACTACTATTTTTCTCAAAATTATATATAATTTTCTGTTTCTTATTTAACTTTACACTACTTAAAATATCCGTTACTTATTTATTGTTTTTTATGATAGTGATTTTAATCACTGTCAGATATCACCTACATTAAAATTAAAATAATTTAACTAAATATATATTAAAACAATAATAGTAACCATCTTTACACATAAATTCAAGATAGTTAGATAGATGGTTCTTCAAATATACTTAATTGATATTTCCTGGAAAATGTGCACTGAACGTTCTTAGTTGAACTATAATTAAGCCCACAATAATACAATTTATTATAGCTTAGATCTTCTTAATAAGAATTATTTTAGCTTCGATGCGAAGCTGAGAAGGTATTGGTTTTACTAAAATGTGTTTTTTTTTTTTTTTTTTGTGTCTGTTACCCCTTTTTCTCAACTCTCACCGAACCGATTTCTTTCAACGATACGTCAAAAGATCATAAATCGTATCTAGTCGAAGACATTACCCTTAAAAATTGAAAAAATTTCCCTCGTTCCCCGTAAATGGGGGAAACCTCCAAAAAAATTACAAATTTAAAAATCGCTAATTTTCGAAATTTTCGAAATTTTTTTTACTAAAAACTGCCGTAACTTTTTTAAAAATGAACATATCAATATAATTTTTATTTTTATAGATTTTTCATGTCTTTACCTATCATTTGGTATATTTTTTTTATAAATCTGACTTTTTACCTGCCCACAAGGGGGGACTTAAAATGACAACTTTTTCACAAAAAATTGACTTTTTCAACTTAACTTTTGAAAGTGTTTTGGAAGGTCTGGCACTTTTATATATATCTTAAATTAAAGCTAATGTAATATACTTTATAATGGTAATAAAAAATTTCGGACTTTATTTTATCTTCATGGTGAAAACAGACATTAAACTTAATAAAAAAAATACGATTTTTGTAAAAAAATTCTTTTTTATATTTTTAATTTTATAATCCCCTCAGGGGTGTGCTAAGCAATTAGCACTACGGGTTTGGCGAACCCGGGGCCCCGAGCCCTGAGATTACCTTAATTGGTTGTCTCAGTTTTGGTCCTCCAGTTTGGGGGTTTGGCGGTGGGCTAACAACTCACCCCAGTAAAAAAAAACAGTGTTAAGAAACCTATCACTACTAAGCCTCGGAATACAACAGATAATTTGGGAAATAGAATTGGAACTGGAACAGGAAAATCTGGAATATTTCGATTTGGGATAAGATCCCTGTATAAGCCAGGGGTCCTAAAATGCATTACTGGTATAATTAAAGAATATAATGTAGATTTAGTAGCCCTCCAAGAAGTAAGATGGTCAGGTTCGGGACATCTTAAATCAAATAACATGACAGTTTTTTATAGTGGAAACGATAATGGAAGACACGAGTACGGAGTTGGTTTTATAGTGAAAGAGTCTTTAATAAAAGTAGTAAAGAAATTCGAAGCAGTAAATGATCGATTATGCTATCTAATAATTGATGGGAAGCCTTTTAACATAGCAATAATCAACTGTTATGCACCAACAGAAACGGCAGACAATGATTATAAAGACTCCTTTTATGACAACCTAGAAAGGGTATTCGACTTAATACCTAGAAACTGCGTAAGAATTGTAGTTGGGGATCAAAATGCCCAAGTTGGACGAGAACATGTGTTTAGATATACTATAGGAAAGGAAAGTATGTACATTGAAAGCAATGATAATGGATTGAGATTAATAAGCTTCGCCTCAACCAAAGGATTAGTAATAAGTAGCACCCAATTCCAACGGAAAGAAATTTACAAACAAACCTGGGTGTCTCCAGACGGAAAAACTAAAAGCCAAATTGACCATATACTTATAGATAAAAGATATAGAACTAGTGTTAGACAAGTAAGAAGCTATAGAGGGGCAGATGGAGACACAGACCATTACCTTGTCATAGCATCTTTTAAAATCAAACTGGCTAATAGTTGGAATCAGAAAAAATTAAATAGTAAAACACGCCTGGAAATAGAGAAAATTAAAGATCACGAAAGAGCCAAAACATACCGACAGAATCTAGATAACGAACTTATGGAAAAATCTCATAATGCAGTACAAAACATTGATGAAAGATGGAACATAGTTAAAAACTCAATTAACAAATCATCTGAAATATTTAAAAAAGAAAACACATCCCATGTTAAAAACTCATGGTATAATGATCGGTGCAGAGAAGCCATAGGAAAACGCGCAGAAGCAAGAATAAAAATGATACAAGACCCATCTCCTAATAATACAGAAGAATTTATTAAAACCAAAAAAATAGCAAATAAAATATTGAGACAGGAAAAAAGAGCAGCGGAAAAAGAACTTATCCAAAAAATAGAAGTACATAGGCTCAACCCAAGATTATTCTTTAAAAAATGTAGATCAATAAAGGAAGGTTTTAAAGCTCAAACCCGTATTGTCAAGGACCACGATGGATATTTGATTACGAATGAAGAGGGTATCATCCAAAAGTTTCAAAAGCACTTTGAGAATATTTTAAACATTGACCACGATGATACGAATGAAGATGAATGCGTGATGTATCATACGGCACAACCTCTCCTTGAGGAACCAAGTCATAAAGAAGTCGAGGATCTTATCGGGATTTTAAAAAACAACAAAGCCCCCGGAGAGGATAATATTAATTCTGAGTTATTAAAGATCGGTACTAAACAACTTGTAAATAAAATACATGGACTTTTAAAAGAAATATGGAATACCAATCGTATACCTGAAGATTGGAAAACAGCCATCATTTGTCCCATTTTCAAGAAGGGTGATCCCATGGACACAGGTAATTATAGGGGAATCATCACACTATTAGACTCCTGCTACAAAATTCTATGGCGATACTACGAAGGTTGGAAGTATATTCCAAAGATATAATTGGAGACTATCAAACTGGATTTATAAGAGGAAAGTCCACCTCTGACCATATATTCACTATAAGGCAAATAATGGAAAAATTTTATGAATTTGGAAAGGATATCCACATGTGTTTTATAGATTTCAGACAGGCATACGACAGTATTAATCGAGAGAAACTGTGGATGGTACTAGAGGAATTTGGAATCCCAAAAAAACTTATCCATCTGATAAGAGAATGCTACAAACATACCTTGTGCAAGGTAAAGTTTGGCAACGGTTTATCGGAGAGCTTTGAAGTTAAAACTGGCCTTAAACAGGGTGATGCACTATCACCAGTCCTTTTTAATTTGGCGCTTGAAAAGGTGGTCAGATCAATGCCAATGAGTCAAGGCATGGAGATTCTGTTCAAAAATACGCTCCTTGCCTATGCAGACGACATAGTTATTATAGGAAATACCCTACAAGAAGTAGCGACAAGAACAAATTATTTAATTAGAGCAGCAAAGCCAATGGGCCTGGAAGTAAACCAGGGAAAACCAAAATATTTAGTCATGACGAGAGGAACAAGGGACAACTCTCACCTAGTAGTTGAAAACTATACTTTTCAACAAGTGAGTGATTTTAAATATCTTGGGGTAAACATAAGCCAACAAAATAATATGCACAACGAAATTAAAATAAGGATATCTGCCGCTAACAAGGGTTACTATGCTTTAGAAAAATTATTCAAATCAAAACTTCTTTCTAGACGATCAAAGGAACGACTATACTCAAGCTTCCTACGGCCAGTGTTAACATATGCGTGTGAAACATGGTCAACAACTAAAGGAGATGAGGAAAAAATGGCTTGTTTTGAAAGAAAAGTACTCAGAAGGATATATGGACCTATTTTAGAAAATGAAGTGTGCAGAAGAAGAACTAATAGAGAAATACAACAAATTTATCGAAAACCTGGTATTAACGCTTTCCTCATGAGCAAACGAATTGAGTGGGCAGGGCATGTATGGAGGTCAAATGGAATTTTAAAGAAAGCACTAGAGGGAAAAATAAATGGGAAAAGACCTAGGGGCCGCCCAAGACAGCGCTGGATAGACAGGGTCAATGATGACCTTAACAAATGCAACCAGGAAGTGACGATAGCAGACAGCGTTGATAGAAATAGGTGGAGGAATGTAGTAGAGGCAGCGAAAGTCCTTCAAGGACTGTAAAAGCTGAAGAAGAAGAANAGGACTTTAAGGACTGTTTAAAGCTGAAGAAGAAGAAGAAGAAGAATTTTATAATGCTATAACTTTTTGAAAGATGTATGGATCAATATAATTCTTTTTTTTTGTAAATGCATGATATCTTTACCTATCATTTGGTATATTTTTTTTATAAATCTGACTTTTTACCTGCCTACAGGGGGGGGATTCAAAATGACAACTTTTTCACAATAAAATTGACTTTTTCAACTTAAATTTTGAAAGTGTTCCGGAAAGTCTGACACTTTTATATAAATCTTAAATTAAAGCTAATGTAATCTACTTTATTATGTAAAAAAAAAATTTCGGACTTTATTTTGTCTTCACGGTGAAAATGGCTACCAAATGCTATTATTGTGTGAAAATTCTCAATTTTATTTTTTACATTTTTAACTTAATAATGCTATAACTTATTGAAAAGTGTATTGATCAATATAATTTTTTTATGGGAAATACTATTTTTTAATATACCTTTTTTCATTCGACATACTTTATCTTAATCAGGATATTAATAAGGAACTAGCAGTTTATGAAGCTTTTGGAATAATCCACCAATTTTTTAAAATTAAACACTATCTAAAGATTTGCATCGAAGCGTTTTTTTTTGATAGTGATTTTAATCACTGTCGAATATCATTATACTTGATCCAACTATACCACGTCACCACTGTGCCGCGACCCCCCCGTGCTGGGTTTTTTTTTCACTTCTCTCAGTTCAAACATTTTCATCTATTAATTAGATGAGTTAGGTTATATTTGCAGGTAGGAAAAGTCTTTTTTTCACATATTTTAGATTATAAAAATGGACACATTCAATCTAAATGTTAGAGCGCTTAAAGTGAATAGAATAGTCAACTAAATTAATAAATTGCAATTTCTTAAAATTGTTTGATATATTTTATTATAGTAAATAAATATCGAAACTGTCTAAATTCAAAATACTATTGCTTTTTGACCTAAGACAATTTCGTGATTGTTTTCTTTTAATTGTATAGAGTACTTGAATTTATTAAAAAGTTATTTTAAGTTAATTTTCATTATAACTATTTATATTGCCTTTATTTTTAAAAATAAACATGTAATTCCATAAAATACGATATTATCTAACGCGAAATTTTTATGATCCTCTATTTCATTGAATGAAGGAAAATATAATAAGTACCAGTTTTTGAGTACGTCATAAACGTGACCGGCATCATGGATTGATATAAACAGTCCTCTAGGTTTTTGAAAAATTAGACCATATTTTTGACAAGCTAATCCAACGGTAGGGGTATATACTAAAGGCATAAAAGCTTCAACATTTTCAGCCATTAATCTATAGAAAAGCTTTTCATTTCTTTCCTATTTAACAAGAAGTAAAAGATTAACGTATAAACGCGGTACTATTGACCATTTACCGTACATGCTTACTTGTAAACCCATTAAATAAATATATTTGTTTAAATCGTCTGAATAACGTGCAATATTTGCTAAAGCTTGTTCAACTTGTTCATCTTGAGTTTTGACACATGGTGGTAATAGCCCAAGAATTCCTAAGGACTGCCTTTCCTCTATTGTGAATGCTAATCCCTGTATAAATGAAAATTTTCTTTGAATAAATTATCCTATAATTATTTGTTTAACCAAATTAAAATAACATGATCGCGAGTTTTAGAAATGCTAAAAGCTTCAACAGTCACTTAATGACAGAGTGCCTCAGTGAGCCTAGCCCATCTTAAAATACTTTGGTGCGTTGGTTTAGCCACCTTTAAATAAAAATAAAAATATTTTTATGGTATTTGTTAAAAATTATAATTGCTTCCCTCTTTCAAGATTGAAATGGCGCTATTTTATTAATCCCTGTCAGATTTGGTTCAAATATGTCTTGTCCTCACTTTACTGAGTCTCCGCTGTAATGTTTTTTTAGCATAAAAATGTTAATAAACGTGTTTAGATAAAAATGAGTTTATCTTATAAAATAGTATCTAAATATGTCCATAAATAAAAATGCTATTATTTGAAACTCTAGCAAGATATTTGTCATAGCAGCAAGCTACCTTTTTTGAGGTCCGCGGAAAAAGATTTATGTAGATCTCTTTAGCTACACAAGAGGCTGCAAGGATGTCAAAAATTTGACAACAAGGCTTCTTACAACGTAGCCTGCAGGGTATCCCATCTTTAACTATATGTTAAATTTAACCACTATATCAAACTATTAATACTTCGTCTCCCTTAATCCCTATTACATCCCAAATTGAGCAATATAGTAATATTCAAATTAATAACCGCGTATTAGTTACATAGAAGATTCAAATTAAAATTAATTTAAAAGAATAAAACCAATGGTTACTCCTGAAATACCTCTTCATTTACTTAATATATATAATTAGAGAAAATTATTAAATTTAGTATGGTTTAATTAAAAATAATATAAAAAATTGTCTTTGATTGAGTGCTAATTTTTAGATATAAATATTATTGATTAAAATCTAAACAATATTTTTATAAATTTAAGATCTTAGTTGAGTGAAAACTCGATTATTATTATACATCACGTAAAATTAAATATATTAATTTATAAGTTCATATTTTTAAATATTTGCCTTTGTAACGCCCTTGCTTGCTAGAGACACTGACCTTTGATCCCGTTGCACGTCTTAATACCGACTACCTAATTAACTATAAACGTCGTTGAAAACAAAAATACCGTGTACTTCTTGTATTGTTGTTAGAATACTTAACATGTTAAAATTCATAAATGTTTATAAACTTCGATTATGTCTATGGGTATAATAAACTAAAACAGAAACAACAATATATAGAGTGTTCAGTAAATAAGGAAACGGGCTCTTATTTTTGTCATTGTTTGTAACAATTGATCTGTTTCCTTACTTACTGAACACTCTGTATTTTAAGTTAAGTAAACAATGATCGGTGTATAATAATCGGAGAAGTGTTCCATTGCATCAAAGAACCATAATGGTTTTATAATTTATAGAAACTAGTTTTGCTTTTGTTATGTATCGGAAATATAAAAACATTGTAATTATATTAAATGACCTTACACTAGTTTTATTCATTATACTATACAGAATTAATGACCTAGAGCATTCTTTAAACTAAAATGTTATTGTTTGGTAACTCGATATTAAATAGAGTATTTATGTATCGTATCAGTTAATAAATTTTTAATTTTTATTCATTTTGATACTAATAATAATGTTATCTAAAAATTCTTAAAGAAATAATTTAAAGTTTTTAATATTGTATTGATTTATAGGTTTTTATAAATAATTTCAAAACAATTATTATTTAAAATAAAATTTTATAATATATTTTCAACGGCACCAGGATAGGTCATCTTGGATATTTGTTATAAGTACGGCGTTTAATAAAAAGAGGTTGTTTTTCAATGATCACTTTTAAAAATATATATATATTTTAGACATTGTATAAAGCCTGTCCAAATTTTCAAACTATATTTAATTTAACCAGATAAAGTACCTTATAACAATATCTAATAAAATTTATTAAAAGTTTGAAATTCAGATTTTTAAAATAGTACACTTTTATAGAAAGGCAAATTAACAAGGTACAAGTACCAAGTTTGTTATAACTAAACTATAAATAAATCATAGTTATTTAAATTGTTGCTTAAAAAGTTTAGAGTTACACTGGAAAAATATTACTTATTGTAGTACAATGCAATTTAAGTCTATTATGTGATACAAAAATAGATTTGTGTGAGGGCAAAGCTCCTTACGAATCAATATTTTTAGTATCCCGAGTTTTTAGCTGAACATGTATATCTATACAGAGAAAGAATGACTACGGATGTAAGGAGGCAATTGATGAAAGTCGCTATGAATATTGTAATAAAGCCGGCTATATCTAATAAAAACTTATGCATAACATATTATCAATATATAATATTTATTATAAATATGTCTGTATGTACTGAATTTTCATAATTAAAAAAAATAAAAAAATGAGATTTTAAAATGAACTTTTTTTTTGCGATACAAAAATCCTTTGATAAGAACAAAACCACCGTCCGTACATGCCTCTGTGTGTTTTTATACATTTAAATTGTAAAGATAAACAATTTGATCATAGCTCATAATTATTTAGGTTTTTGTTTTAATAAACAATTTTAAAAATTTCTTCAACAAATTCGAAGATCATCAATACAAATCGAAATTGTTGAAATTAATTGATTCCGTTAATCGATAATTGTGCATTCTTAAATTATCGAGTTTCAACAAGATATAATTTTTATATTTTTAAATTAAGCACAATGATATTGGTGTCAGTAAAATTAGAGTAAATTTGAATAAAATATACATATATTATATCATAAAACTTCTATTTTTATTTAAAACTATAATTTTTTCATAATGTATGTGTGTATATTTAAGATTAACCATAGAACTTTATTTTATATTTTAATTTTCATAAAAGTTGAAAAATGCTTAAATTAAATTTTGATAATTTATCGAAAGTTCACAATTCAGTACTTGTGTACTGTATACCGTTCTGTATAAAACCAAGACTTTTTATAGCTAAATACCGAATATGTAATATAGATATTACTGGTCATTGTTTATTTTTGCAATTATATAATTTATGTCTTATTTATGTTTTATATTTAGATAAGCTCATTAAAGTACTCATAAGTTTTTTAATAATAACTAGCGAAAAACTAATAAAAATAAATTGAGTGTAACTGACTTAAGATAATGATTCTCAAATCATTTTTTTATTTAATAAAAAATATACCTATTACATAAATTAATTATAGGGTCACACAATACATTCCTACCGATTTTATCATTTTATGTAATCATTTATCAGTACGTTATATGAGCTAACTGATTATTATAGTACCCAAAGAATTAAAGTTTCCGACAATATTAATATCCATTATAGTGAATCTGTGCTAAAACAATTATCTTATGTAATTGGTATTGGCATGACGTGGTTAAACAAGTAGTCACTGAGTAACTGTAAGATCTAGTCAACATGTAAGTTATAAGGCTAAATGAAGTTGTTGTTTGAAATCTAAAACCTTTTAAGAGAACCGAGTTGAACTCACAATATTTTATTGATAATAAGTAAAAATATATTTTATGTAATTTATCGATATTATATTATTTAAATATTTTATACAAAATAAAGTACATGAAAATACTATGATGATTTTTTTTTTATTTTTTTAAATAATTATGCAAAGTCACGAGTGTAATAAAATATTGCGTCTTTCTACTTATTTTATTATTATTAACACATAAGTATAAATTTATATTCAAATTAGTTTGTAGGCTTGGATTTAGCATTGTACTGCAAATAAACATTATGCACATAAGTTCGAATTGTGTTATGAGTGTATGGGCCAACTTGTGGTTTAACTACTACAAACATTAAAAACGGCCCCCCATGTAAGGTTATACTTTCATATTTCCTTCGACTATTTGTTACACTATAAACAGTTTTTGTGCACCCGTATTAGTTGTTATTGATTTAAATTATCGTTATATAAGCTGAAAGTAAAAGTTTTAAAAACTATAGATAAAAAATATCGATCTAATTTAACAGTTTTTAAAAATTTTGAATATTAATTTTTTTCAATCTATAGTTTCTACAACTATTTAACAATTTATTATTGAAAATAAAAAATCTGTCATCACAAAACTTATGAAATTTATTAGATATAATTAATTATAGCGAAAGAATGTAAGTTATCTTATCATTCTTACTTTATTTTTTCCAGAGTTGTCATTAAATTATTTTTTTATTTAGTTTTACGTTAAAAATCTAATAACTGCCTGTCAAATCATTCGAGTAGAATATTATTCGTTAAGTTTAAATAACACTCATTAGTTTTTACACAACTACATTAAGTGTTACGTCATTTTTCAATTACGAATGGAAAATTGTATATCTAAAATATATGTTTGATATTGACAAACAAAATTCATGATTATGTGACAAAATATACCAGTAGTTTTAGCAGAGATAATTTGTTGATTAAAAATAAATTATATCATTAAGCAGAGGCAGGAAATAATGATAAAAACCGAAAATGATTTCTCAGTTCCTATCCCTAATAAAAGAAATTTTACGATTTCAACATCAATTTGATTTAAGTTCTATCTTTTTTACTATAAGCCTTGATATATTTTTATTCCGCGTTAATGAATAAGATTTAACTTAACCTTAACTAATATCATAATAGGATCTAAATTTTTTCATCACGATTTCATGAACCTTAAAAGAATGAATGCATACCATAATTTTTATATTAAATAACAACCTTGATCTATTAAAGCAGTATTGCATGGTTGTTAAATTCAGGTACACTTTCACCAGGAAATCATTCATTATTTGATGACTAACATCAAAAGCTTATTAGAAAATCATTCATTGTGATTATGGATCACAATTAAAAATTTAATAACTAGAACAACAAGGTTGTTTATCTTTTTTATCATCAAGAAGGGAAATTCAAAATATAGCTACGAAAAATATTTTTTAAAACAAAATAACAATCCATAGGTGTTATCTAATTATATTAATTTTATCATAAAACGAAATAATTATAATTGTAAGAAACAATTTTTATAATTATTAGTCTGAATACTTTGTTATAGATGTATATAAGAAAACATTTAAAGATTGACGTTCATTTCTGAAAATCATATAATTATATTTATTTTGATATCAAAATGTGTAGATCAAGTCTATTATAGCAACTTTAATGTCTATCATTAAAAGTCACATCATCTTAAAATATTTTTATGTGCATAATTTTAATGATTCTGGTACATCACGAATGACCGTCACGGTTAGGTGAGCTGAAAAAGTAAAAATTTTCTGGTGAACTTTGATAAGATTAAATTTCTTAGTCAAAGTCACAAGTACGTTATGGTTTCAAGGGCAAACACGTACACTAATATGTATCTTAATTTTGTTTCTCTGAAGCATTACGAATACAGTTTATAAAAAATTTAATTTACTACTGATAACCCTACCGTAATGTTAATTGTTTTCAATTACTCTTATATCTGTCATTGACTAAGCCTAACCTATCGCATTGTTAATATTTCAATTTTATATTCTAAAGGTTTGTACAAATTTTTAGTATATAAAATTATAAATAATTATATAATTAAAATTTTATTAAGAATAATACTTAAAAAATATCTGGTTGTTCAGAATTGTATAATAATATATTCGCTTTTTAAAATGTATATTTTTCAGACTCTTAAACTCATTTAAATATAATATAAAATATTTATTGATCAATGCTCAACATGTTCTTATTTTTGTGTGTTAAAAGTCAAAACTAATTGCCGAAAGTTGATAAGGTCGTTTAATTCACCTTCAAAATCTCAACAACTTTTAGAAAATTAAGAGCAACAATTGCATATACAATTAATGTACTTTATAACTTTTTATGAAATAAAAATATATTGAGAATTTATAAAAGTAATATGTTTTCTATTCTATTACTATAACATGATAAAATAAATAAAAATTATTATTTATTGAAAAGTTAACTTCTCAGAGACAACTTAATGTAAAATAAAGTTCTTGCTATAATTGTTAACAAATAAAAATTCTTCATATCAGATATTTGAATATACTTAATTTGATCTTAGTTAAATAACTTTTTTAATTATTTAATGGAATCATTAAAAATAGTTTAATAGTTTTGTGTTAATACTACATAATGCAAATAAATATTAATGTAGCGTTCAGAACAGGTTTTTATTAAAAGCTACCCAGAGTTATTTCTAATCACTGGATTATCGTGATTTTCAAGTTAAGTAAATAAACTAAGGTTTAAAGTTATCATTTATTTTTAAATAAAATTTCCTATATTAACAATCGAGAAAAGTCAAAATTACTTATCCCAATCATTAATCATATCGCGACTTTATACTAATTAAAATACTTAAAATTATTTTAATATATTTCACTAAGTTTATTTTTATAGGAAGAACAATTTTATTTATTTTTATATTATAAAAATTATTCTAGTATGCGCAAGAAGATTTGAGTGATCACTTAATTAATCTTTTTATTTTTGTGTATAGCAATTAAATTATTTTGAAATTACTAAAATAAAAATAATTTTGTAGATTTAAGTATTATAAATTAACAAAAACTATACTTTTGCTACAAAAACTATTATTAACAATATTTCCAACTTTAAAAAAAAACTAAAAAGATCTTAGAAATAAAAAGATCTGTTAAACAATAAAAAGTTATCTTAAAATTTAAAATGATGATCAAATTCGTAAGTTATTTTAACAGTTCTTGAAATATTTGTAAAAGAGTTATCATTACAAGTTTATAATATGTGTTTATAGAAATGCTGTATACTTAATACATCTTTATAATGGTCATTAGTTATTAGATAACTTAGCACTGTACTAAAAATCTGCTAATTTAAATTTAAGTGTGCTAACATAAATTATAACTCAAAAAGAAACTATTACATTTATTAATTTTATATTCTTTAAAATCAATATTTAAATAATTTCCATAAACCGCGTTAAACATTATCTTATTAAAAGTTGATTTTTAGGAATTACATACTTTATTTAATCGACCGTCTCTGAGATGATCCAATCCACTGACCATGGCTGGAGATATTGGCACCGACGACCCATGTGGAAATTGTCCTAATCTGTCAAACGATGTCATTTTTCGCGATGATGACTGAAATCCCTTTGATATTGAAACACCCAGCGTGGTGAATTAAAAAAAATATTTGTCGAATTGTGACAGGGCGGAGCGTATTTACGCCAGTAGAAATGAACGACGACCGTTGAATGTCTAGTCTATTCAAAAAAACTCGTATGTTTTCTAACTGACAGCCGAAAGTTGAATGAATTCGTCACGTCAAGTGGCGATAGTCACCGGTGAAGGGAAAATATCACCTTACCGGCGTTCTCCTACCCGCTTAGTTTTCAGTCCCCACCACACCCGCACACTATATAGCTGTTGTTTATAGCCTCCCACAACAATATATAGAAGTAATAACAAGTACATGTGACCTGTCCCATAGAAACGCGTGCGCGTAGAAAATCATTACAGTGACGTCACTGAAAGCTTAGCTGTAACTTTATTTACTGTTATGTATTATTAATTGTTAAGAGGGAATTATCCCTAACTGAAATATAATATTTTTTCCTTTATTACAGTAATCACTCCATCGTATAAAATTTAATTACACAATGAAACAAAAAACTGTGTCATCTTCAGTATTCACTATAAATTTGGAGTCTGGATAATAATATGATAGTAAATAATTTAAAAATAAAATATATTATTTAATAAATTTTAAATAATTATTTTTATTAATTGATAAAGATTATAAACGTATTTATTGCATTTGCATAATACTACACAAACTTTATACTTGGTGCATTTTAAATAAAACTTTGATACAAATTTAACATTTAATTATTTTATTATTATATAATATATTAGTCAATTAAATCATTAAATCATCAAGTTATTTTAATTAAACCTATTATTGTAATCATTGCTAATTTACACTCTATAAAGAATGATATTTATTAATTTAAAATAATTTTAAAATATCAAAAGTGGTTACATTATTACTTTTTAAATTATAAAGAATCATAAACTATGTGGTAACAAATACACTAATATTATATTTATTGTAGGAGTCAAAAAGCGTTAAAACAAAATAGGTATCATTTTAGACTAGAAGTTAAAAATACTGTTAAAGTAAAATTTAAAAAATTTTCAAGTTTTATAATACTTATTAATATTGATAATTACTCTATAGTTTACCATTTTAATGTTTTTTTAAATGGTCACCAGAAAGGTCATGAAGTGATTTTGATTTGATGGGTTCTGTCTCTTCTGGCCAGCTATATTTTGGAGGTAATGGATTATCGTAATTGTAATCATACATCTGAGATTCAATAAACTTTCTCTTATCTTTTGGTTCAGGATAATGAGATGCAATACCTAATAAATCATATTTAGGTGAAATATTTTACAATACAATTTTGTAATCAAAGACATAACATTAAAATTAATAAATGAATAATTTTTTTACCTTTTTCATAAGCATACTCAGCTATTTTCATTGCTATTTGCAAAGAACACTCTTTAATTAAATTTAATGGTGGATAAATGCTACCTTTTTCTAAATCTTCCTCAGTAACAAAATTTGCCAATTCCTAGTAAGTATATTTTTTAAATAATCACTAGGTGTGATTTTAACTTAATATTTTTTAAAAATAAAAAATCAGTTTGATTTTTTCATACCTGTGATGCAATTAAAAATAAATCTTCAATAATATGATGAATACCAGTACTTATAACACCAAGAGCTACACCAGGGAATATATATGCATTATTTCCTTGGCCAGGAGTTATTGTGCGTCCATTAATTGTAACAGGTGGAAAAGGTGAACCACTTGCAAAAATACAACGACCCTATTATTTTAACATCAAATCAAATATATGTTAAGTCAACTAATATTTAAATATTATAATAAAAAAATAATTTTTATTAAATATGGTGATTAAATAATATAAATGTAAATTAACATATTTAATCTTAGTAAATCAATAGTTAATAGTAATCGTAAAATTATTGTTAATAATTCATGTAAAACTAATATTTAATGATCAAACAATTAATAACTTGCAAAAGTATCTAAAATTACAAAAAACTAGTTTTATTATATGATCTTAGGTATAAAATATTTTATTTGAGTATAATTATGTTCTTACTTGAGTATGAGTGTAAGCCTGTTCAGCAGTACATTCTGCTTTTGCAGTTGGATTACTAAGAGCAAAAATTATTGGTTTATCACAATATGAAGCAACATGTTCTAGTACTTCCTTGTTAAATGCTCCAGCAGCAGCTGCAGCTCCTATTAATGTAGTAGGTTTGATTTCTTTTATAACATCTATAAGATTCTTCATAACTTTATGATCTTTTGCATAAAATGCTTTATCTCCTTGTAAATTTCCTTCTGGACGATCCTTCACCAATAAGCCATCAATATCCATCATCCATATTTTACTACGAGCTTCCTCTAATGAAATACCTTCAGTCAACATAGCTCTCACAGTTAAATTAGCAATTCCAATCGCAGCCTTGTATAAAAATATATATGTTGTTTATCAAGCTTGGTTGAATTTAACAATGTTATTTTAAGTGGAAATATTTAAAATTGAATCTAAAACTCCTATAATAAACTTACTTCACCTGCTCCTAAAAATAAAAATGTTGACTCTGATATCTTCTTTTTTGTTAATCGGCGTGCAGTAAGGAGACCCCCAACTGCCACTGCAGCTGTTCCTTGAATGTCATCATTAAATGTACAATATTTATTACGAAACATATCCAAAAATCTAAATGCATTATGATTTCCAAAATCTTCAAATTGTATCAATACATTTTGACCATAGCGCTTCACCAACGCTTCCATAAATTCCTTAATAAATTCATCATATAATGGTCCTGAGATACGCTTTTGTCGAAGACCAATGTATAATGGATCTTCTAGAAGTTGCTATGATAAAAATATATTATTAATTAAAAAATATAAGGTATATTTTCAAAACAATGCTAACTTCGTTGTTTGTTCCAACATCTAATGTTATAGGTAAACATTGATGAGGTTTTATACCTGCCAATGCAGTATAAAGTGAAAGTTTACCAACCGGAATACCCATACCACAAGCTCCGAGATCCCCAAGACCAAGTATTCGTTCACCATCAGTAACAACAATAGCACGAACGTTAGGTTCTGGCCTAATCCCAAAAAAAACCATGCATAATAAATAGTCCATACACTATACAATAGAAAAACTTTTTTTTTTTTAAGCCTTATTAATTCAATTAAATATAATATAAAAATTTAGACGTATTAAAAGAATTCTTAAAGGGTTATTTTTTAAAAATAGTAAAGATTCATTTATTTTAATAATATTTATAAAATACTACCAAAATTCATTTTTTTTTTTAAGTTTAGTTTCTTATATAATTTTTTCATCAGGAATTTAAACCACGGATAAAATTTTTTAGTGATGAATAAACTTTTAATGTAAAATAAAGTAACTTATGGAATAAATACTTAATCTATATATAAGGGGTGTTAAATAATGAACCAGACAATTTTTTGGTTAATAAATATTTCAATAATATCAAGGGTTTAAAATTAAAGAGCGTGTCAACCAATTTCTGACTTTACAAGTGAAAAAAACTAGATTTTCATTCAAGATAAAGAAAAAACTTCATTTCTTTAAAAAAAATAATAAGCTTTTAAATATAATTAATTGTACACCATTTTCACATGAAAATATATTTTATAAATTGGTTAAAGTAGAATATTAATCGACAAATCTCAATTTTGGTACATTCATTTAATACTTGATCCTCGATAACAAATGAATTTATTATATTAATGAAGCACCAAAAAGGTTCTCACAAAACTATATCTTAAAGTACACTCAACATAATTAAATTGATAGATTAAAAGAAGTGGTGACTTTTATATTTTAATTCACTCTTTTGGGTAACTTTTTATAATTTTGGAAAAATATATCATAACACATATATTACACAGACAAATTTTAAAAATATACTCAATTTTTTTTTTATTTTCTCAGATATATATCTTTCTGCGCTAGGTAAGATGTTTTCAATATTTTTAAATGAAAACTACAAAAATGCTTGACATGGAAAAATAATTAATTAAAATATTTTTCAATAAAAATAGATAAATGCAATGCTTCTAATTACAATTTTTAAAACTTATTAACCAGAAAATTAAATTTTGTTAAATTACTTAAAAGATTTGAAGATATGACGTAATTTCAATAACAAAATGTTTATCTATAATAAAGTATATATACTATATACAAATGCAAATTTAATTAAAATGACACAGAGACAATTCAGATTGAATGACTTCAAATATAATGAATTAAATTTGAACGTTTCAGAAAAACTTACATGTAAAGCATTTCTTTTAAAATGTCTATATTTGTGTGTATTTACCATACAAATAATATTTCTGGAAAAATAAAATAAAATTTTAACTTAAAAATGACATTATAGATTTTTTTGAATAGCAGAAAATGTATTGTAATCTTCTAATTAATCAGAAACATTAAATCAGTTCAATCACTCTGGGGTTTAAAGTTATTTAAATCATAAATCAGATTAAATAATTCAAACTTAATATTAAAAACTATATCACACACCCAGATAAAAATTTAAAAAAATTTTTCATTTCATTAAAAGTCAGTCAAGTTTTTAAGAAATATTTTTAAGAGTTAATAGTTTTTAATATAAGCATATGGTTATTATTATATGATTAATTGTACCACTAGTAATAAAAATTTAATCAAGATTTAGTGCATAGCATTTTTACTTAAACAGTTATAAATTCAAAGTTTATATTAAACTATAATTTATATATAATACATTTTATAATAATAATAATAAAAATATTTTTATTTAAGATCAAAATTAACTAAATTGAACTTTTACTAACAAACGGGTACTAGAACAGTAACCCTAGCCACTAACCTATTTAAATCTCATATTATATGTTTTTTTAGTCGTTTTTTATTCAAGACAATAAGAATGTTATAGAGTTAGAATAGAAGCAATCAAATTTTTTTTCAATTCCCTAGAGTTAAAATTATGGTAAATTGCCACACCCATTCATTAATTAAAAATTCATGAAATAATTGTGTTAAAAAGATTAAGTAATGGGTTACTAATTTTTTTTAATTAAAANATTAAGTAATGGGTTACTAATTTTTTTTAATTAAAAATTGTCATATTTTACAAAAACATGAAAGTTAAATGAAATAATAGTGTATACACCATAAAACCGTTAATACTAAATTTTACCAGTTTTTTAACAAATCATAAATATGGCCTTTGTCATTTATAGTAATAAATAATCCTCTTGGACGACGAAATATAAGGCCGAATTTCTGACATGCTAATCCAACTGTAGGAGTATATACAATTGGTAATAGCATATGAATATTTTCAGAAAGTAATCTAAAGAAAAGTCTTTCATTTCTGTCCTAAAATAAAATTATAAAAATTAATAATTGTATAAAATTATTTAAAAATAACTTACTTGCAATTCAGTCAAGTATAAAAATTTATTTAAATCTTCTTGATATTTCATAACACTAAATCGACATACTTCAATTTGTTCTTCTTGAGTTTTAAATTTTGGTGGCATTAAACCATGAATTCCAAGTGCTTGTCTTTCTTCTAAAGTAAATGCAAGACCTTTATTTAAACGAGGATCTCTAATGTAATCAATTCCTTGAACTAAAGACGGACATATGATATCTCCAGGGGTATGTGATGGGAATGAAAAATGAAATCCACGACATGATGAACGGTCAGTGCTAGCACAAAATAATGCTAAGTTTCTTGAAACTAATTTTGAGCTGTAGCTTAAAATATTTTAATAAATTTTATAATTACTCATATTTTATTTTAAAATAAATTTACCTTATTGTTTTAGGTAACACATTCATTTTTTCAATTATAGATGGCCAATTTTAAAACAAGATTACTGAATTTAGTTGATGAAATTTTGTAGCCTTGTCGGCCAATGATAATAAGTACTTACTATGTATTACTTAAAGATATTTAAGTGGACTACAAAGTACCTGATATTATCACAGTATGAAATGCTATTTGCTAGCCGGCTTATCAATTATTACTTTATCTTTAAGCTTGCGCAAGCTATGGTAATATTATTGATATTGACACAGGCGGCTACGAAATTTCACAATAGGCGTGCAAGAGATGAACAGTTCATTAGTAAATCACTTTAGTTCACATTAGTGATTTTACGTTTAATTTTTTTGTTTTATCTGATATTCAATAAACATTCTTTGATGGTTCATTACTAAGACTTAAAATTATCTTTTCATTATCTCTTTGATAGAATATTAAATAACCATTAATTAGAATTTTTTTTGCAAAATTTCATAATATCAGCTGTTCTGATCATTGATTGTACACTTGTACCACAGATAAGATAAAACAAAATAAAATACATTTTTTATGTGATCTGTACTTATACCTTCATCGAATAATAAAATTTTGACAATATAAAACAATAGAGTCAGTCCGTCACGGTCGACCGTAATACCTATCTTTTTTTTGGACCCTCTGTAGAGAATTTTCACTCCAAAAAAAACGATTGCACAGTATGGACATGGCTTAGTTGGGACAAGTATATATTATATCTCATAGTGATTAAAATAACTATCATAAGAAAAGCGCTGATGCAAATCTGTACATAGTGTTTAATTTTATGAAATTGATAGATTATTAAAAAAACTACACGAACTCTTACTTCCTTATTTATATCCTAATTTTGAAGTATAATATATGAATAGATATTTATTATAGCAATTAAATTGTCGTACGTCGGTAGTACCCCGACGTAGACACAAAAAGTAATGCACAAATTAAATAACGTTTTCAGACGACGAGTTTATCGTTTTTAGCTTTTCTCGAGTCCTTCCGTTGGATACGCTGGTCAGTCCCAATCCCTCCAATTAGTGAACTACTAAAGGGGTAGAGTTTAGACCCGTCAGCACGATCTAGCTCAAGAGTAGCACACTGAGGGGTGGCTTCTTGTCAACCACCAGCACAACTACCTTTTCACTGTATCTACTAAAAGACGGTTAAGCCCAAAAACTAGCCAGCACGTACACTAATTGTTATGATTGACTAAAGGATCAGTAGTCCAATCTCGACTCTTGTCGCACACACACAAATTTTAATAACACGACGGTTGTAAAGTATTTACTCTCGAGTACAGATTTTTAAATAATTATTTTATTTATATAACGTAAAAACACAAAGTCAAAAAATATAACACAAAATTAATTAAATCGTATAGAAACAAAGTTACTCGCACACCAAAGACCTAACCCGTCACTCAACATTCCTTCGAAAAAACGTCCAGTACCGTCAAAATCTCCCTCAGTCCTTATCATGTTTCCCTGTTATATTCTTTTTCCCACCATTATTAATTTGCTTAGCCTGCATTTCCCTTGTATATGACATTATTTTATTGCTTGAGAATTTAAAAATTGCTTACTACTGTCTTAATTCCCGTATCATACTAAAATCGACGTTATTCAGCTATTTACTACAAAATATAGTATGAGATTGATATTTAATAATTTAGTATTTTTATTTTTTTTGGAGAATTTATAAAAATTTATTAAATAGTTATTACTTTTATGGCACACGTGAATAAAAATTAAAGGCTTGATATAAAACTATTTAGAAAATGATCTGATAATTAAGAAAATATGGTTTACAAGTAATTTTCATGAGATAGAAAATTAACACAATTTCTAAACCTATTTTTACACCTATTTCAAATCTGTAATTTTAAGTTGTGAATATTTCAATTGTAGTATTTATTTAAATACCAAGAATTACGTAGAAATTATTACTAGGACTTCTATTTAAGTGATTTATTACGATAAAAATACAATAAAATAGTGATTTTAACGACATATTGAGCTTTAATTAAAATTATTCATAATTTTATGATCCACATAAAATCTTCTATTTAATGACAAAAATGTTGATGATTTTATTTAATAAAATGATTTCTTAAATATTGCAATTGCTTATAAAATAGTCAAAAAATATCTTGGACTATCATTAAAATAAAAAGTAGACTAAATATTATAAAACAAATTAAAATTTTCATCCTCCAATTGTATTAAAGATAAAAAAATTATTTAAAGCAAAAATGTATATCAATATTTTACAGGAGACCAAACGTTTATATATATTATAATTTAGAAATTAAGTTAAAAAATAATAATAATAGTAAAATTGTCTACCATAAAGTATCGAATTTGTTAATTTTTCTTTGAAAGATTGATTATCTTATGTAGATTGCTTTTGAACTATAATTTAATCAATATTAATTACAATATTTAGTATAAAATAAAATGTTAAAAGAAAATTTAAAACTCCCATCAAACATAACAACAATTTCTAATAGTTGCTTAAAAAGAATAAAACGGAAAGACTATTATATTATAGTAAAAGTAGTAGTTGAATAGTGTGTAACACACAATTGCCTAAACTGATGATATAATAAACAGCATATATTTTATTAAAACAATATTATTTACAATACTAATGGGCGATAAATAACAAATAGAAAAATAACTCAACCGGAATTATTAATAGCAATAATTTTCGTATATTTGAGCGACAAATTCAAACAACCGTTTTCAGCAGACGGGATAAAATATTTTAAAAACGGCGATAAATTCAAATAAAATGTAAGTCAATAATTAAATTGGCAACGTCTGACATTCATTAGCGTTAAAAACGATTGCAAAGCTCTGTCCCTTTTATGTATACAAATTTATGGAAGCAACGTTGTCAGTTTGCTTATAGACTTAATTCTTACCCGCGGGACACGAAAGAACGCAACTGACTATTTAATAATCTAGAGTCTTTTTTTGTATCTTACGATTTGGTCACTGAGTTACATTCTCTCATGCAATACATTCTTTGTATTGTATATTTATGACACTTTTATTTTGTTCATAGGATTATTTGAATTTGTCGCTCTTACTAATTAGCTCGATTGACTTCAGTATTTATTTTCTCAAATATCTGTCTATCAAATTCAAAATAATCGATGAATTTGTCGCCAATTTGTTGTGTAGTTTTCAATATATTGCTTTAATATATTTAAACGTTTATGACTATTTTTATTATTATATACGTTTCTCGCCCGCGCATTTCCATTTTCCTAAGTATTTAAATACTAATAATATTCGAAATACTGGTCCAATAATGATTATTATCTATCGGTCATTTTTTTAGTTAGACCATTTACTATTATGTAAATAAATAAAAAATTTATATTGCCATCTATAAAAACGGTAGCACAGTGGGGTCGAGGCACAGTGTGGACGAGGCATAGATGGGACAAGTATAGATGATATCTGACAGTGATTAAAATCACTATCATAAGAAACGCTTCGATGCAAATCTGTAGATAGTGTTTCATTTAGAGAAATTGGTGGATTATTCCAAAAGGAACATCAACTCTTATTTCTTTAATTATATCCTGATTAGCAGTTCTTTGATTTTAAAATATAATATATGAATAAATACTAA
>NW_026099574.1:42146921-42168144 GCF_025091365.1 Daktulosphaira vitifoliae
AAAAAAAAAAAAAAAAAAAAAAAAAAAAAAAAAAAAAAACACATCATAGTAAAATTAATACCTTCTCAGCTTCGCATCGAAGCTAATAAAGTTTATGCCCTTATAAGGAATAAAGGACGAACCTAAAAAATATTTAAACACTTATAAATTGAAAGATCAATAGTACTCAATAAAGCCAAAAAATATTTCCAAGATTATTATTACTTTATGTTAAACTTAGTGGTCAATAATAAATCGATCATTCTGTAAATATATTTAAATAACATATTAAAATATTTTTTGCAATATTTCAAGCAATTTTTTTTCAACAGATTTATATTTATGAATTTTACAATTAAAAAAATAATTAATATTTTTAAATTTTCAATTAAAAATTATTATAATGCATAACTGATTATATATTGTAGATATAATCTCAAATAAAATGTAAAAAGAAAATTGGAAAGTTCTATCAAATATAATAAATATTTCTGCTAAAAAAAAAAAAGCAAAAAAATGTTTTTGTTTGTTACATTTTAAGATAAAAATCTAATACTCATATTTTAAATATAATTTTTAAATCAATACTTCGGAAGTTATTACTATTTTTATACTTAGCGTGTTAAAATACACTATCAAAAAACGTCTAATTATAAAAATATCTATACTAATATGCAATTGGAAAGCAATTTATGTTATAAATTTATAACTTAAATTTATAAATAGCTTATAAAATAGATAACTATTTAATTAAGTAAATGATTGATGGATTACAAGTTTAGGACCAGTACTTCGTATCTTATTAACATATTTATTTTCAAACGAGTAGAAGTTGGCGATCGAAATACGTAATGATAAAATCCGATTACTAATATACTATAAGAGAACAATTGCAGAGTACTAAATTGAAAACTAAACAATAAATTTATGACAAATTCATTGATTATTTTTAATTCGATAGAGCTATTTAAGGAAATTAATACTGTAGTCAATCAAGTTAAGTAATAAGGGCGACAAATTCAAATAATCAGATGAATAAAAATAAATGTCAATAATGTATAGAACAATAAATATATTGCATGAGAGACGTGACTTGGCGCCAAATAATAAAATAGTGAGATCCTATCTTACCCAATAGTTATTCAGTTGGGTTCTCCGGCCCGCGATGTAGATTAGTTCATAAGCAAACTGGCAACGTTGCTTTCATAAGTCTGCATAAATAAAAGTGGTGGAACGTCACACGTGTTCTCAACACTTATGAACACCACGTTGTCAGTTTCCTTATTAACTCATATATCATTAGAATTTGTCGCCGTTTTGAAAATATTTCTTCCCGTCTGCTAAAAACGATTATTTGAATTCGTCGCTCAACTATACTAACACAATTTCTATTAATAGACTAACCGGTTGGGTTATTTTTCTATTTGATATTTATTTCTCATTAGTAGCATATATAAGTTACATTTAAAAATATATTTTGTCGACTTAGACAATTTTTAATACAAATTATTCAAGCACCGCTTTTATTATATTAAACTTATTCTTTTTTTATCAGAAATATTTGTTATGTTTAATAGAATTTTTCAATTTTCTTTTTACATTTTTTTTTTAATTTACATTGAATAAATTATATTTGAAAAATAATCTATATAATCTTTAAAAAAAAAATCAACAAATATGATACTTTATGGTAGACAATTTTACTATTATTAATATTATTATTAGTTTTAAATTTTATATTATATATAATATAATTAATAATGATTTAATCGGTTATGCACTATAATAAATTTTAATTTAAAATTTAAAAATATTAATTATTTTTTTAATTGTAAAATTCATAAATATAAATCTGTTGAAAAAAAATTGCTTGAAATATTGCAAAAAATATTTTAATATGTTATTTAAATATATTTACAGAATGATCGATTTATTATTGACCACTAAGTTTAACATAAAGTAATAATAATCTTGGAAATATTTTTTGGCTTTATTGAGTACTATTGATCTTTTAATTTATAAGTGTTTAAATATTTTTTAGGTTCGTCCTTTATTCCTTATAAGGGCATAAACTTTATTTTATTGATGGCAATATAAATTTTTTATTTATTTACATAATAGTAAATGGTCTAACTAAAAAAATGACCGATAGATAATAATCATTATTGGACCAGTATTTCGAATATTATTAATTATAATTTTAGTTTACTATATACCATTTAATATCATTTAAATTTAGAGCGATAAATTCAATCAACTGTTTTCAACAACGGAAAAAATATTTTGAAAACGGCGACAAATTAATTGATCATTAATAATTCGGCGGACACATATTTCAGAAAATTAATACTAAAAGCAATTGCGCCACAAGAAGTAAGAGCGACAATTCAAATAATAGATTAGTTCATAAGCAAACTGTCAACGTGGTTTTCATAAACATTAAGAATGTTTTTAACGCTCTGTCCTTTCAGACTTCTCAAAGCAACGTTTGCCAGTTTGATTATGAAATTATTGCAATACCGCAGGCTACGTAACTGAGAAAATGAGTACTGAACACAATCAACACAAGTAGTAAGAGCGACAATTTCAAATATTCAGATGAATAAAAATAAATGTCAATAATTAATAAAACAATAAATATATTGCATGAGAGAACGTGACTTAGCGGCCAAATGGTAAGATACAAAAATAAGATTCGATAGTCACTGAATTACGTTCGTTTGTGTCCCATGGGTTAGAAATAAGTTTATAAGCAAACTGACAACGTTGCTTCCATAAGTATGTATACTTAAAAGGGACAGAGTTTTTAAATTGTTCTTGAGGCTTATGAATTCTACACGTTGCCAGATTGCTTATTAACTTACATTTTATTTGAATTTGTTGCCGTTTTTAAAATATTTCTTCCCGTCTGCTGAAAACTATATTTTTCAAAACAACGTTGCCAGTTTGCTTATGAAATTATTGCTATACCGCAAGTCACGTAACTGAGTAAGACAGGATCCCTTTATTCACTATTTGCCCCCAAGTTGCGTTCTCTCATACAGTGTATTAACTGTACTATATCTTTATGATACTTTATTCGACCGGTTATCTGAATTTGTCGCTCTTTTTAATTCGATTTACTTTAGTGTTTATTTTCTAAAATATCTGTCTATCGAATTCTAAATAATTAATAAATTTTTCGTCAATTTATTGTTTAGTTTTCTATATAGTACTCTAATATATTTGTGACCGGTTATGACAATTTTTATTATTAGACGTTTCTTGATCGATTTCCATTTGCCTATGTATAAAAATACTAATAATTTCCTAATAACTGGTCCAAGAGTTATTATCGACCATTTATAATTTTAATTAGTCATATTTTAATTTTCTTTTGTAATATTTCAAACAATTTTCAATCAACAGTTTTATAAATTTATGAAGGTTAAAATTTAATAAATGATTAATATTTTTAAATTTTTAATTAAAAATTATTGGAATGCATAACCGATTTAATTTTTTTAAATTATAGTATATATATAATTACAAATAAAATTTAAAACTTCTATTAAACATTTCTGTTAAAAAAGAGTAACTTTATGTAATAAAAATGGTGCCTGAATAAATTGTTCTAAAAATTGACTAAGCCGTCATAATAAACAACATACATTTTTAAATGCAATTTATTTACATTACTAATTGGCAATTAATAAGAAATAGATCATGCAATTTGTGGCGGTAGCACTATCATCGGTACCGACAATTTTGTTTGGATTATCACCTTTAAAATATATTAACTAAACCCCACACAACTATGCCGTAATGTTTTAGTGTTTTGTTGTATATATATATATATATATATAGTCATTACTAGGTAATGAATCAAGACGTTTGATGTGAGTTACTATGAGCATTAGATTTTATTGGAAATAACCTGCTTTTATAGTAAGTATTGAGCACGGTGGAAAATTGGAGAGTTTACGATCAAATGAATTCTAGAGTCGAACACAAAATGACATTAACTGTTACTATTTCTTTGAGATAACTGATTGTTATCTATCTGGGTACGCTATTGTGTGTACGTTGCTCATACATGGCCTTTTAAACGCTAATAGTCAAAAAATACAATAGACTCTTACTTACTATATCTTCACGCATTTCAGGAATAATTTCAGTCGAGTAATTTTTTTTTCTAATTTAAAAGTTACAGGAATTAACTATGTGAGCATTGGTTTACCGAACCTGAATCATAGTAATCACTTGTATATTCATGAACATTTTATACATACTCATCTGATTGGGGAAAAAGGGCTCACCGAAATAGCCCACTTGCACCTAACCTCAAGGCCCTTCAAGACTTTAAACATTTTTTTTTTTTGCTCTTCAATTTTTTTAAGAAAAACTCAATGTGGTAAAGGGTTAGATTTTTTCAATAATAAACACATTATAGTATAAATAACAATGCTACATTCTAAAAAAAAGAAGCCCTAAGCTATAGCCTACCTAACTAACCCCTAAAAATGTCATTGGATACATAGAATTATAATATTACTTCTAAATATGTGTCTTTTTTTTAAAAACTAACAAATCTTGGAATACTACTATTAAAATTTGGTTTATCAGATATGCTTTCTATTGTAAAGTAATCGGATGATTCAACTGGTGAAACTGCCAAATATATAACTGTAAAAAATTTATAAAATATATCTTCGATTCATACATATAGATAGGCCCGCCGAGTAACCGGGATTATTGCCAGGTTAATTAACAGGTTTTAAAAAAAAAACACCAAATGAAATGGATATATCTAAGGCATTAATAATAAACATTTTATTTGAAAAGTTATAGTTATTTTTATCAAAAAAAGTGTAAATGATAGGTAAATCCTCATGTATTTACAAAAAAAAACAATTATATTGATTTGATCATTTTTAAAAAATTTATGGCAGTTTTAAGTAAAAAAATTGAAAAAATTAGTGACTTAAATTTGTAATTTTTTTGGAGATTTTCCCCATTTACGGGGAACGAGGGAAAAATTTCAATTTTGAGGGTATTATCTTCGACTAGATACGATTTGTGATCTTTTAACGTATAGTTGAAAGAAATCGGTTTGATGAGAGCTGAGAAAAAGTTGTAATAGACAAAAAAAACACATTATAGTAAAATTAATATCTTCTCAGCTTCGCATCGAAGCTAAAAATAAGGGTAAATAATAACAATTCAAACATTGAGTGCCGGTATAATAAAATTGGTCCGCACGTGTTAGCGAAATTATTTAAAGAAATATGGATAACGTTCTCGGCGGCTTAACCAGCCACACCTCACGCCGCACCAACATCTGTAAATATTTTAAAAATATAACCGATAGGGGCAGCACAAGTCGACAAAAAAGATGCATAAAAACGGTCTATAACATGTGTTAAAAGAATGCATTTTACTGAATCTGTATTACATTTAGAGCTTTAACACTTATTACAAAATTGAAAGAGAACAATAGTTCGAAGACAATCACATAATCAATTTGGGATTAAGCTTGATAATTGAAAATGAAAATGAGTTAAAAAATGTACTTTTTTGTTATACATCAATCAATTATAACTCTTCACTAATACAATATAACCAAAACGAATATAAGATCATCTCCAAAATATTGTTCTCTTTCGATTTTATAATGGGTTTTATTGCTCTAAGTGTATTACTTGGTGTGTAAAATGCATTTTTCGAAGACATGTTTTTACGCTCAAAAATTGGTTGTATAACGTCCTCTTAAATTTTGAAAATGTTCCGGAAATATTCCGAGCTTCAAATATATATTAAATTAAAGCTTATGTTACGTACTATAAATTAAAAAAAAATTTGTCCAGATGACCTATGTAAATGGTTTTTGCAGTTAAAAAATATATTATTTTTGTGTTCAAATTTTATTTAGCTTTAATACGAAGTTGAAAAAGTATTAATTTTACTATGATGTGTTTATTTTTTATGTCTATCGCCACTTTTTCACAGTTCTCATTGGACTGATTTCTTACTACGATGTGTCAAAAGATAACATATCGTATGTAATTGGAGACATTGTCCTATAAATAAGAAATAATTTTCTGGTTCCCTGTAAATGGAAGAAATCTCCAGAAATTTTAATTTAAAATTAAAGGATGTTAACTTTTCAAATATTACTAATATATTAATATAAAATGACTAAAATGTACCAATAAAATGGTAATTTTTTTGTTGATTTCTCCCATCTACAGGGAACGAGGGAATTTTTTTCAATTTTTAAGAGCAATGTCTTCAACTTAATACAATTTATGATATTGTAAAAAATTTGCTACTTTTGTCCCTAAGGACAGGTAAAGGGTCAGATTTTCAAAAAATGTACATCAAATGAAAGCGAAATACTTAAAGTTTCAATATAAATAAACATTTTTTGTATTATATAACATATTTTATATGTTATTTAAAAGGAATAAATAATTTTAAAAGTATACTGTAATGATTATTTTACTTTCAATAAAATTTGTAAGCTTTGAATTATGATAACTATATAAAAGACATTTATTGATAACATAGATCATGGATAACATGGATATTATGATGTCATGGACGCCTGATTTTCCTGCAAAGATCCGTTTGTGCCTATCTTCAATCGTGATAAAATGTTATCATACAAAACACAAATTATTGGTTTAAAATGTTAACAAACGCATGTCCACTGCATGAATTAATGCTATGGGTTTTAATATATGTTTAAATTTTATTTATTTTGAATAAATCAATGAAGTAATTTATGTAGTTTTTTCTGTATTTTTTAAACAAAATTCAATTTTATTCATATTATGTAAGTTTTTTTGATTACTAGAAATTTTGTTATTTTAAATAAATGAACTTAGATATTTGATTTTAGCAACACTTAATGTCCTCTACATTTAAATTGCACATTCATTATATTGTTTGCTGGATAAATTATAAAAATTAAACGATTTCTATTAATCTTTTTTTTATATTTCATAAAAAATGACTAATTTTTTGTCTATTTTTTATTTATATTAATAAAATTTAATTCAACTTCTAGTGCATTGTAAGTTGAAACTATAAAATAAAAACATAAAAATATTGAATTGTAACTAGCTATAGTTTTTATGAATGATAGGAGGTTTGTTTGTTTTTGAATAATCATTTTTCATGAATTAATATACTAGTAATTTATATTTCAAAAGTTTGGCTTTAAAAATTTTAAACATGTAAAAAACAATAAATACTGTTTTTAAGCTACTATTGGTGTGTTACATTGAAACTAAGCTGACTAAATGAAAGTATTCTATAAGATACATCAAGACAATACAAAAAAAAATTAAAAATGATTCTATTTATCTCTAATATAGAGATTTAAAACTTTGGACATACGTCTTTTATATAATAGCTGATTTTTTTGCAATAATATATTGCTAGAATTTCTATGTTTATTTCACACATAGAACCTTTATCAGACTCTGGATATATATTTATTTTTTTGTACATGTATTCTTCCAGAACTTTTCAAATAAATGTTGAACTTATTGAACTTTTAAAATGTTGTAAATTTTTCAAAAGGATTGCATATCAAAATGATTTATATCATAGCCTCATATGTTATTATCAGTACTAAAGTATCTATTAAATTCAATTTTGAAATTTAATTTTATTTGCTATACAAGGAGTTATTTTTATTGCATGTTATTCCAAATTGATATTAAAAGATATCAATAATAGTTTAACATAAATTCTTTTTCAATAGGTATATTTTATTCAAAAATTTTTAGTAAGTCAAATGGATTTAATGTTGTTTCCATGAGTAATTTATTTATTTTTTATTATAATTTAAAGTTTTAAGTCATATTTAATACCATATTATAATTTTTCGTCTTTTAAATAATTGCCAATCCTAATTAGAATGCTAGTAGTCCACTTTAAAAAAAGTTAGCCTCAACCTGACTGATATATTACATAAGTTAATCATTGCCTTTGTACCTAGGTAATAGTTTTTTACTAGATGAGTTATTTATAAGATTTTTTTTTTATTCTTAAAAAAAATTAATTTACATAGGATATTGATTAATTTTTACTTTATTACCTGACAAAAATTATTAGACACATATATAATCACACTTAATATACTTTTTAATTCATAAATAATTTATTTGTCACAATTTTCTCATTAACTACATTTTATTAATTTCTTTTGACAGGTCTAAGAATATAATTATTTTTTTGTAGAATAATAATAACAAAAAAGTATGGAAGGATTTGAAACCCTTTTAAAAACTGCTATTGAAAACAAACAATTCTTAGAAAGTAAATCATTATCAAATATTGCTGATTACTTTGGTAATAATAAAAAATCGTTAAAGTTAAATAGTTTTTTGTATGAATATCTTAAGATATTCCCTCAACATATTATACATCTTCCATCTAGTAAGTATTTATTATTTTAAATAACTTTATTATTTTAATTTGTTGTATTTGATATAGACTTGTTTGACCATATTCCAACTATGAAACATGAGCCTTTACATCCATTGTATTCATTTGTTGCATCAAAACATACTCTATTAAATGAAAAAGTGGTCTGCAACTTAAACTTACATTCTTTACCTACTGAAAAATGGGCCTATCTTATGGCAGCATTTTATAAAAGGCTTGATATGATTATGTTTAATCCAGAGTTTGTTGAAAAATCTAAATCTAAAATAGATTTTTATAATATGTTGATTGACTGTCCTAATTGGTTTATTGATAATGAAGATTTTTTTATGGCACTGCACTTCATTGAATTTGGTAAGTACAATATATGAATATTTAACTGTAACTTAAAAAAATATTTTATGTATTTATATTTTGTGCCTACACATTAATTAATTTGTATATTTTTAACTTGCATTTAAATTGACATTTATTCTTTATATAACTTTTAGTAATTAAATAGTCTACCATTTTATTGCTTTATATTTAACAATGTATAAATGTCCATTCATATCAGTGATATAAACATGATTAGGATTGACTTTAACAAATGATGCATCAACAGGAAAAAAACTTTGCTTAACAAAAACTCTTCTTCTGGGTACTTTGACACAATCACTAACAGAATCTGTATTTCGTCTTTTATTAAATTCTTCTTTGTCATACTGTTCAAAACTATTTAAAAATTCTTGAAACATCCTTGATGTTGGAATACCATCCACAAAATCTTCCTTTAAAATAATACACATTTAATTATAGCTGTCTGAACAACATTGAATCTATGTATAATATTCAATAATTTTACACTTACTTTATTGGTTGGAATCATACTTGGCCTCCTAAAAGGATCCATTTATTATGAATATAAATATGCTTTTGTATTAAAAGAAATTATAGTTCCAGATATGAGTTATAAAATGTTGTATTTTTATTTTATACCTTAATGTTAGTTAAAAAAAAATTCATGTTTTCTGAACTAATGTTATATAAATTGGAAGAAATGTTTATTTAAAATTATTTTAATCTTAATTACATTTCACTATCTGTTAGACTTTGAGCTGTAAATTTAAAATAACCTGTATGAATAAATTATACCAGTTCACTATAATGTGAGTTAGTTGTTTTGTTAACAATAAACAGCACATCTAGTTTAAAACTTCCTTTACTGATTGCTTCCTTATTAACAATTATTATTTTTTTCTATTATATCTATATTGTAACCTTATCATGTTTTTTTTTTTTTTTAATTTTTTATTAATTTAAAAATTATAAGGTTTTTACAATATAATGTAATTTAATTCTTTCTTAGACGAAGATGAATGTTATGAGTTATTTGATAAGCTATCTAAAAATTGGTCAGAATTTAAAATAAATCAGGCATCAGTATCTTTTGTAGATTTAGTAGCTACAAAATGTGACAAGGAAATTGAATTTATTCAATTTTTGATGTCTGCTCTATTTTCATTACCTCTAGATAGGTATCTATTTTATTATTTTATTAATTATGTTGTATATAATTACTTTATATCTAGTTTAAATAATTTAATTTAGTTATGATATGCCTTGGATGTCCAATAAAATTATAAGTATTTTGAAAATATTTGATCCTAAAAGTTTTGTACAATTAAATGATTGGGATGCAATAATAAAAAAAGCTTTAAAATTTGGATTAGCTGATGAAAATCCCAAATATGAACTTATAAAGGTTTTGAGAAAGTTAATTAAGAATACTTCAGTTGAAAAATCAATACTTCTAAATACATTTAATTTACTAACTGGGCATTCACAATTTAGTAATATTATGATAAATCGTAATGCCAATCAAGCACAAAAGGGTAAATTGATTTTAATTTTTTGGTTTTAAATTAATATTTTAAATATAAATGTTTAATTCAATTAAATAATTTTGCAGAAGAAGTTCTCAAATTATTAGAAGTATTAGTTAAAAAAGATCCAACTCTAATGACCCTTAGTCATGTGCCATTTTTTCTCTGTTCTTACAATGCTTCTATGTCTGTCAATGACCAGTTGTTATTGAGAGTAAATATGGTTAAAAACTTTAAAAAAATATATTTTATAAACATTGAAATATATTTTCAGTTACTATCGTTATATGAAGAAAACTCTATTCCAATATCAAATTATAGACCTTATTTATGGGGCTCTTATGCTGTAGCACATTACCAAGTTAAAAGTCATTTAGAATCTAGAACTTTACATGATTTTCCATCAACTAGTGAAGTTATTTCATATGTACCACTAAAAAGGTTGAAAGAAACTTTATCATATTTTCCAGTTGAAAGGCTTTTGCATATTAGAGTAAGTTCTTAAAATATTAATTTTTATTTAAAATACCAAAAAAATTATTTTGTTTTAGAAACAGAAAATAATTTATTATGATAAATCAAAAGATCCTAGTAATATGTTAGACCCTGCATTCTTTTTACCTATGATAAGTAGCTTATTATCTACCGAAGCACCATTAAGTATAGAAAAGTTTACACGTAGTGGATGCTTATCTATGATTTTAGCTTGTTTAGGCAGTGGTGATAGTGATATTAGAATAGCTGCCTATCATGTCTTAACAATTTTACGATCTCATTTATTTTGGTTAGTAAGAAATAAAATTAAAAAAAAAAATGATTCATTCTAATGTTTCACATATTAATATAGTAGAAGAGCTGAAAATATGTTATGGGACCATTTTATATCATGGGTTGCATTTGGAATACAAGATTTAAAATTACAACCTCCTCCACAATTACCAATGATTCAAGCATTATTTTTAGGTAGAATGGTATTGGCCATTGCTAACCATGAAAAAGGTATTGATGTAACTTGTTGCAAAATATTATTAGCTCGACCATCTGCTCGCCTTTGTAATATTCCAGAAATGAAGGCATTTATGACTACTGTGTACGTAATATTTTTAGTCTCTTGGTTTAGTGTTCAAATTGGTTATATTATTAAACTCAAAGATTTTGTTATTAAGCAATATATTATATTTGAAGGGTGATTCATTTATCATAAGCCACATTATTAAACAAAAAAAAAAATTTATAATTATATTAATGGTTTTTTTATAACTTGTCGATAATAACTTATGGACCAATATTTTGTAATTTAATATTTATACAAATATAAATTCAACCTACTATTTTAAAATTGTTTAAATTCTTGACATATGCTTAATAAGAAAAAAACCATTCATGCATATCTAATAGTTCATAATAACGTCTTAATATAATAATATAAATATCAAACCAAACCTATCACAGTGGCATCGTAATTCACAAAAAAAAAATTCTCAATATTAAATTTATTTTTTAATTAATTAAGTGGTTCGTTACTATTGATTTTCCCTGTAAATATAATATACTGCTTAATGATTACATTGAATTATTAATTACAAATTATTTAATAATTTATTGCTGTATGTTGTTTTAGTAACATAGATATTGATAAAACTAGACATATTCGTTGGTTATTTGAAGTCATAAGAGATGGAATTCGATCTAATTTGGATTGGCAAACAATGAAAAATATGGAATTACTTAATGTATTTTTAATAATACTTAGTTGCAGTAATGAAAAAAATAGGGTAATATTATGAATTATTTGTTTTTAAATTTATCTTTTTATAATATTTTTATTTAGATGTTGGTTATGAAAATCATGGAAAGAGCATTTCGTGTTCAACCAGCAACTAATGGAGGTTCTGGTCCTTGGGCCTTAAGTTTGATGACGGCCTTAAGTAAAATACCTACTAAACTATCAAATGAAGAAGTAATTCAAGTATTTTGTTGTCTTAATGCATTGAGTGCTAATTCTAGTATCATCCCAGCTACAATTGATTTCTGGCTGTATATGTTTTTATTATATGGAAATGATTCAGAAATTGCTGTTAAAGGCTTTGCTTCATTAGCTAATCTTTCATTAAAATACTCTGACACCTTCTGTTATTTAAATAAAGAAAATTTATTAACTATATTAAGCTGTGGTAAAAATTCAAAAGTGTTATCAGATGATGAATTATTCAAGTGTAATTGTATTATTGAGCATGGAGTCAATAGTGTTGAAGTTGAAAATTTTAGCACTTATCTATTTTTACCAGCCTTAATAAAAGGATTGAAAAATCAATACCATATGCCTTAATTTTTACTATTAAATTAACAATTTGTCACATAAATTTCAAGTTCTAAATGTTATTTATTTGTTTTTTCAAATTTTCTTAACATTGTATGAAATAATATAATAAAATACTACCAAGTTAAATTATATTGTTAAGAAAATTTATTGGTCATCAAAAAAAAAAGGATTTTTGAAGTATGAGAACCTCAATGCTTTAGTTTTTTTTTTTTTTTAATATTGATGAATTAATAACTTAGATAATTACTTNTTGTTTTTTTTTTTTTTTTTTTTAATATTGATGAATTAATAACTTAGATAATTACTTATTGAATTACAAGTATTTTAATAAATAAATTAAGTATCTAATGAGGTGGGTATAGCTCTTATTGATTTATATTTATAGTACATACTCTATGTATTAAAATACTTGTAACTTAATAAGTACTTATCTTAAAATTATTATTGACCTATTAAAATGTTGTATTAATATATATATAATATATATCTACATATAATATATATTATATTTTTCTCTATATTTCATTCATACATTATTTGTACTTTAGAAAAATATTTATACAATTTATAATTTAGAAATAAAACCATTGGTATCGGTTTTTATTTTATACACTTTTTTTAGGGAGTGAAATTTGTTAATAATCTATAAAACCTTTTATAGGCATTCAAAATTGAAACTCATTTTTCATCTAAAGTTTTCCTTTTTTTTTAAAAAAAATTATGAAATAATGACTTTGAGTACCTATTCACAAAGTATGAAAAAATTAAATCAAATCATAACTTTTTACTTCTTTTCAACTTTTTGAATAACAAAATATCAAATAGTTATTACCCACTAAATAATATTGATCATAAAACTATTGATTGAATAAATTAACGTTGGGATCAGCATTTCAATTTTTAAATGTATATGTATAATTAATGTTTAAAATAGAAAAGAGAGGTCCTGCGTTTTACATGAAAAGTAAAATAAATAAGAAAAAGTGTTCTTATCATATACTTTTAATTTATTAATGATGTACATTTTTTGTTCTAGAGGTGAGATTGAACCCAGCTAGCATAGTTAGAATTTCATAATGGGGGGCTATAGTAAAAAAAAATCTACAAAATTCCATATTTTTGAAATATTAAAAAATAAAAAGCAAAATATCTAAATTCTACTCAATTCTTTAGTTGACACAAAAACATAAAAATGTATGTACATAATCATGAGTAGGTTGTGACCAATTTTATTATAGAAATTTTAAGCATTAACTTATTTAAGAAATCATATAATTAGTATAGTGCTACTACAATTAAAATTAAAATATCTCAATTGTAACAATTAGGCTTGTTTTTCCTTATTTAGAAGTATAATAGATTTCCTAGACCCTATTTTAAATAGTAATTAAGCAGCGAATCTCTAACACCAATACTTAGAAATTGGAATGATATTGAAAAGTTATTCAGTGGCGGTAAAATAATTTTGTCATGGAAGAGGATGAAAAATCTTTATGATAAAAAACATCGTATAGGTATACCTTCAATACTCAAAGCTTTTAGCTTCGATGAGAAGATGACAAGGTATTGGTTTTGTGATAGTATGTGTTATTTTTTTATATTTGCCAATGAAAATTCTTAGCACTCACTGGACTAATTAAAAACTAAGTGCGTGTTACGAGTACGCGCGGATGAAGTGAAACTTCATTCAAAGTCATTCAACTGATAGAATATTAGGTTTATATTGGGATAAAATTTAAAAAAATACACGTAAAATTTTTATTTTCAATTGAAATTAATTTATTTTATTTTGCTATGTGAAATAAGATATAATAGGCTTATGGTAACTGAAATAAGTGATGTAAGTTTTCGATTGAATGTTATTAATATATCCACTAAAAATTGCATCTGTTGTGGTTCCTGATCGAGTTGTTGGAGTTTTTGGATCATTATTCATTGATAAATTAAAATTTTCACGCAAAAATTTTTTTAATGGTTTTGATCTATCTGATGCGAAATTAACATTAAAGCTTCCACTCAGAATCATAGGCAATTTATTTTCTCCCCTGCCGAGTAATGCTGCACCTTCGGTAGTAAAGGTAAGCAGCGATCTATTTAAAAAATAAACTATATCATCAATTTTTTGATTTGGTGAGATATAAACTGCTACAATGATGATTTGTTCCTTTTGTCTTAAATACTCAGTAACACAAAAATCATCAACTGGAGTACTTCTTGAACTAAATAACTGTGATTGTCCTATTGTCATCTCAATCGATGGAGTAACAATATTAACTACATCGTTATTACGATGATAAATAGCTACTCCTGCAAATTTAACGTTTGATCGGTTATATTTAATGATACAACTAAAATTAGGGATTACAGTCTTCTCGTTTTCATGTTCCCAAGTCTCGTAAAAAATTAACATTTTCGAATTTTGAAGGACTGTATCAAAGATGTCTAATGAATGAGCTTGGAGACTTTGACAATTTAGACTATAAATTGACATTCCCGATTGGTCCTTAATAAAATCATTTATGTCTGTCAACTGTGACTAAAGAGCGAGTGGAAAGTTGTAAATTCATCACGAAGGCGGCTCGTGGAATCAGATGTTTTCCTGATGGTTGGATATTTAAAACCATTTTATGTCCACATTGTGGGAATCTTATTTTTATTTAATGAGGCTGGACACGTGTTGCACAAAAAAAATATTTTTCCTTCGAATATTTGGTATGATAGTATTCAAGATAATTTCATGCAATGGAGATGCAAGTCTTAACTCGTTTAAGAACCACAATCTATGTGTCAAATTAACACAATATTAATAATATTTTTAATTTTCAATAATATTAGTCACAAATAATCAATTTTTATTGTATAATTATGGTGTTCGGACCTTTTGATATTTATAAAGAGTTAAACAAACTGACGTAGATCAAGACGAAAATACACCTGATTAGAGCTGATGTATTTTTTCTCAAGAAATGTATTAAGTTCCTTATGATTCCGAGGATGTGTTAAGCATTGATAATGGTAACATTGTTCCCGAAAAACATATCAACGATTTTTTAGTGATTTTTTGTGGTTTTTAAGTTGAATATTTTGTTTAGTTTTTAATCAATAATATTTAAAACTAAAATAGTTTTAATTTTAAATAATATTAGTCACAAGTGATGAATTTTTATTATATAATATGTAAAAAAGAACGTTAGTCCATCTCTGTCGACGGATTAACCACCCGTCCCGTAGTATAAATTGTTAAGAAACCTCTTTATTTAGGAGAGGTCGCTTTGGCTCTTAATGAGTTGATAAAAGCGATATATAAAAAAAAACGTGATTTAAATTTTTATCAAAGCCAAAATTATTTCGAAAAGTCTTAATTTTTAGAAATAAAAAAATTATCACAAAATTATGTTGCTGTAAAAAATAGCATTTTCAAAAAAAATTTTCTGCATTTTAATACTGATATAACTTTTTTTTTAAACACTAATTCGAATGGGATTTTAATAGTTTTTATATCATAAAACTTTCCAATGCTTATTAAAGTAAAAGATATAGAAGTCACACTTGGCCCAATAAAATGTATTTCTACTTATTGAACAATATTATTTGACATTTTTTAATTATTTAAATAAGTGGACTATTCTATAGATAACATGATTTATTTGACACAAATGTTAAATAAATTAGATAATCTATTTAAAAGTTATGGATATTTTTATCGTGTATGTTATTTATTCAAGTTTCATATTTAATTGTGGAAAACACCTTTGCCATGAAATTATAATGCTCCGACATTTGACAAATTAGTAATTATTTCCAACAGTTTGTACTCCCACCATCTGATACCATAAGTTACCATAACTACGACGAATTTTACTCCGACATTATCGATAATCAACACTTTTTACATTTATATACATATTTTTATTTGAATATTTACTATCTATAGTGTAAAATATAATAAGAAAATAATCCAAATGTAAATTTTTTTTTTTGGCAGTAGTTTTGTATGTTGTTTTTGTTTCAAAAGGATCCTTATTTGAACGATTTTCAACTTTGGTGAGATCTAATCGATCTTGATTAGGGAATAGTATCGATCTGGAATCTTGGAAATCCCAGGGGTAATTTTCTTTATTGATTACTGAGACGATTTCCTTAGTGGTCTAGCGAGGAAATAATCTCAAATTTAATAAATCAAAACATGATAACTAATAAAATGTTAGAATCTTTAATAATAGGCACTAATTAGGAGAGGCAAAGAAGTTCGAAAATTGGAATCACTCTTTTCTCCTTTTCAAAAAAAGAACTTTTCAAGGATTGACACCAATTATATAACTGAGGTTGTTTTAATTGAAAGCTGTTTTATCCTAAAATACCTATTTCTTCGATGTCGGATACACTTCGTGGGCTTGTATTTTAATAATTATTTTTTAATAAACACAGTAATAACACTATTTTATGTGAATTATTTATATTGCAACGATATTAATTTACTTTGAAATTTTATAATTGTATTAACTAATTACGTGAATTATCGATATTCGAAGTAAAATTGAATTGGAGCAATCAATTAATTATCCTATTCGGAGTAATTATCGTCATAATAAAATCCTAATTTTTGTAACTAGGTATTTGTAGTAATTGCTGTTGTATGATTTTTTTACAACATTATCAGATCGTGTAAAACCCCGTTTAATTGATTTAATATCATTAAATTAATGACATTTTTTAATGGTTAGTTCATTAGATAAGAAAAAAGATGAATTCACAAATAATTAATAAATATCTCAAATCATGAAATTTGACAGATTCACATCAAAGGGTTTTTTATGTGATGTTAATCATTGCCAGATATCATTTACACTTTTACGTCTTAAATATGCCGCGTCCCATTTGGTCACGATGCCACTGTGCTGGATTTGGTTTTTTATATTTATATTATTATATTAAGACATTATTATGAATTATTAGATATGCATAAATGGTTTTTTTCTTATTAAGCCCATTTCAAGAATTTAGATTATTTTAGAATAGTAGATGAATTCATCTATATATAAATATTAACTAAGACTTAACATTCAATCCCTCATTTGTAAGATTAATAATTTTTTTTAAATTGGTTATGTTTAATAACTTTCAAATTGAATTATTATGTTTAAAATTTTCAAAATATAAAATATAAAGAGTGATTTATTTAACATGAACTACTAATTAAGTAGTTCATGCATAAATGAAATCAATTGAAAAATAAAAATAATAATGAGAATTTTTTTCTTTTCTTTAGGTACAGATTTTTCTTTATTATGAAGTATTTATCTCTTATAAGGGTGTCAAGTATATTTTTTCAAATGGCTACACACATAATTAACTAGTTAGTTTATTAAATAGATAATTATCTAATTAAAAGAATGTCTAAGTACTATAAACTAATGTTTATAGAATATTTACAAATATAATTTTAAGTTATCGCCATATTCACTACCATTCGGGTACATTAAGAAACTGAGTATTACTTTCCCGAATTAACTAGTTAATAGTTAATAATCAATATTCTCTCATAGGTGTTTTTAAATTATAATGCATGGCTTCGACATTAAAAAAGTATGTATAATGGAGCATGAGAAGATATTTAAAAGCGTTAAGAATTCGTGTTACACGATTTAGTTATACCTTCGAACCGTTCGATGAGATTTTTTGATAATAATTAACTTAATGTATCAATAATTACATTCTTTCGCACGCAGTAGCCAACAAAAACACTGTATGGGCTTATGATACCTTCATTTGTTCAAATCGCCTGATAATCGATCTTTATAGTACTCTGAAAGTGGTCACAGTAAGAGACCTACATAGTCTAGTACTTAAACTAGAACCATTTTTTAAGTAGCGCCGCCAATGATAGTGCTAAGTGATCGTGCCGACCGTATTAATATATAATTTAATTGAATAGAATTTATTAAAGTTGTCTGAAGCTGAAAAGAGAACCAGTTCTTTCGTAGTCATGGTTCGTCGTTGTTAGCACAGAAGTACGACTACGAGGTAATAGAGTGCGTACAAAGGTATAGTCATGTGTATGTAAGGATACTTGTCGTGCACACAAGATGCGGTGTGTGTTCCCTCACTGGAATTCTTTATCCGTTTTTTACCGGTCTCTGGCTCCCACTACCACCACCGCCAATTCACCTGTTACCCCGTTTGCCATACCATTCCACTGCACACCACAACAATGCCGCGAGGCCACGACAGTAGTAGATTAGTGTCAGTGCGGATCGTTGTAGTGTTTGTGTAGTGAATTCGTGTTATTAAGCAACTTTTTTAATGATATTCACGAAGAGGACATAAATAATCTTGGAAAATATTATCAAAAACTCAAACAATACAAGTGTTCTGTTCAAAACTATCGAATTGTGTAAGATTCACGTGCGTTACCAAACGATTTAAATATAAACAAATGGCAATAATACGATAACCGTGGACAACACGCGTTTTAACCCTACAGGTATGTCAGTATGATATAGTATTAGAATTATACTATCAATGTCCATTTAGTTCAAGTGCTGTAATTTAATATATTTTCACTCATTTTGCCGAATGACCAAGAACATTGATTATACTATGGTGTATTACCATCCGTAGCCGAAACTTTCTAAAAAAACAATGCGGGCACTACAACTGAAATAATCTCCCGTTTGGATAACACTTAATATTAGTTAATCCTTAAAAGATATGAACTCTGACTTAATTGTGTCCGCTGTTCCGCTCCTATGCAGACGTATATCTCTTTTTTTACTTACAAAACTAATAACGTTAATTCGCCCGTTTCTGTTTTCAATGGGATTGTGTGCAAAAATGATTATTTAGGTTTTTTTTTGTTCGATTTTTCTTTACTAAAAACTTGTTATTACTTGTTTGTACACATACGATTTCAATGCTTATACTTTTGATCCATATCAGTCTAAATTTAAATTCCATTCACAAACGACGTCTTAAAAATAAATATAACAACTTTGACCTACTACTATCATTCAAATTGTTTCACGAACAAAAATTTTCATATCTAAAAATATGACTGTCGGAACTGGTTCAAACATAAATATAATTAAATTGTTTACATCTATATGATCAGCTATCAACGTTTGTAACTTGTAATTACATCGGAAACCCGCATAGTAGGCTTAGGTTAACGTTTTCGTTTCTCAATACTTGTTACTTATTAGTAAGGTTAAAATAGGTGTTTTAAGCCAGCGATTGTACTTATTCCAACAAGTTCTTTTGGTTTATATTCATGCGCAGATTTTGTAAGTATTCCGATCTCGATACTTGACGATCTGTAAATTCAAATTGAGCGATGTTAATTTCTATTCTTTATAACGTTTCAATGAATATTGAATACATATTTTGAACACCTACCCAGTTCATTTGAAATTCTTATAATAAAAATTTTATTTCTTTATAAATTATAATAGTAATACTGAAAATAAAATGGAAATGGAAAATTTTATATTAGTGAATTTATTCTATTGGCAGTTAGTTTAATGAAGGTGTGGTTAATATCTTGTATCTGCTTATGTATAACAAGTCCTATAATTTATTACTAGTATGTTTATATGTAAGAGCTAATTTGTATATTAAACAGATGATTCAGTCATATTATCTTCTACATAAAATTTAAATATTTTATGTTTACAATAGTAAACAGTTAGAACTGATCATTTTTAATAGGGACCTCTAAGAATATTCTTATAGTGCAGGATAATAACAATAAAAAAATAAAATATTTAGAAGTACAATGTGTAAATTTAAAAATGTCAACTATACTGAAATAAAAATAATTTAAATTTATTTCATAGAACATAAAGATTTATTTTTCTTAGTATCTTACTATTTTGATTAACATACAACACAAAATATAAAAAACATTAAACTAGTAGTTTTACCTATTAAAAAAGATTGATTGATATTGTGATACGAGTCTATTCAAATATTTATAACCACGGAACAGGTTTCTTAATTATGAAGTTAATGAAGTTTTCAGTTGACTATTTTAATTTTGGTTAAGTGGTTTTTAAAATAGCGCATAATTCCTCCCGAATAAGTTGTCAGAGAGTCTAATATCTTATTCGTACACTTCTATAATATCCGTTGCTAGATAGTTCTTCAGATTTAATGAGAGAAAAAATATTCAAATTAATTAATACAAATGTGTACTTAAATAATAATTATTAAATATACTTATTATATTTTTTTATAATTATTATGAAAAATAAAGATTCAATTTGTCTATTTTAGCAAATTAAAAAAAATTATCTTTATCTGATTGCATTTTAGGCTTACGAAGTTCTGGTAAAAATACATATTTTCTTTTTTTTTTACATACTGTTTGTTATATGTAAATTTACGTCCAGGTATAGTAATTTTTATGCTATACAAATTCAGGTCTGCATTGATCTTACTTAACTATTTTAATATACATAAGCTAAAAGAACTGGGTTCATTTTGAACTCAATAGAATTTCTTTATAGTCTTGTGACACAACATTTTCAAAAATATCCAATCATAATTTTAGCTTCGATGCGAAGATGAGAAGGTATTGGTTTTACTAAGATGTGTTTTTTTTTTTTTTTTTTTTTTT
>NW_026099574.1:42168183-42210173 GCF_025091365.1 Daktulosphaira vitifoliae
ATGGTAAAAAAAAATTTCGGACTTTATTTTATCTTCATGGTAAAAACAGACATCAAAGTTTATAAAAAAAATACGATTTTTGTAAAAAAATTATTTTTTATATTTTTAACTTTATAATGCTATAACTTTTTGAAAGATGTATGGATCAATATAATTTTTTTTTTATAGATGCATGATGTCTTTACTTATCATTTGGTATATATTTTTTTTATATCTGACCCTTTACCTGCCCACAAGGGGGGATTTAAAATGGCAACTTTTTCACAAAAAATTTACTTTTTCAACTTAAATTTTTAAACTGTTCCGGAAAGTCTGACAATTTTATTTATATCTTAAATTAAAGTTAATGTAATCTACTTTATTATGCGAAAAAAAAATTTCGGACTTTATTTTATCTTCACGGTGAAAATGGCTACCAAATGCTATTATTATGTGAAAATTCTCGATTTTATTTTTTACATTTTTAACTTTATAATTCTATGACATATTTAAAAGTGTATGGATCAACATTATTTTTTTATAAGAAATAATATTTTTTAATAATCCCTTTTTCATTCTACATACTTCATCTTAATTAGGATATTAATAATGAACTAGCAGATAATGTAGATTTTGGAATAGTCCACCAGTTTTTTAAAATTAAACAGTATCTAAAGATTTGCATCGAAGCGTTTTTTTTTGATAGTGATTTTAATCACTGTCAGATATCATTATACTTGATCCATCTATGCCACGTCACCACTGTGCCGCGACCCCCCTGTGCTGGGTTTTTTATTTTTAATTACGATTTATATGAAATATGAATATTAATTTAACCACGATAAGAATTGATCACTCGTGGATAATGTTATTTAAAATTACAAATATTAATCTAAAACTAAAAAATATTAAACTCAAAAAGCCAGATAAAGTACTAAAATATTTTTGCCGATAAAAATTTTCTTTATTAAAGGTTAGCTAAAGTGACAATTAATAAGAAAATAGATAGTTGTCAATGTTTTTTAAGTTCTTTTGCTAAAATTAAAATTCTTTGTACAACTTATATTTATATACTTCTCTCAAAATGTCAACTTTTAAGCTTTAGAAACCTTTCTCTTTTATGTCAATCGACCTTAAAGTTTCTTCAATTGCATGGCTACCTTCATTGTTTCGTTTCATTAAATCGCTTAATCATTGTAACTTTTGTGTTCAATTGTAACTAGAAACATCATTCCTTGTACTCGCTATTTTGTTATCTCTTTCGCCATTTACCTTTTAATTTATTAATAGATTCTACTTATTTTTTCTCGAATATTATCAAGTTTTTCCTGATTTGTTTGGTTATTGTTTTAGTTTCGCTTCCATATATGAGAGTTGGTTCATAATAACTACATATAATGTTGCTTTTGTTAAAAAGAAAATTGTTTGATCTTCAAAAATTTATTACTATTAAAAATGCTTTTAGGTCTTTATTTATCTAAACATTTATTTGCTTTGTTAAGTCATCATGCTCATTGTTACTCTTAAATACCTAGAATCTCGGAATTAAAATTTTTTTATTTAAGTACAATCATTTCTTAGGAGAACTCTCCATTAATGAACTTTTTTTTTTTTTATCAAATATCCGAGTCTATTGTTTATTTGGAGGGTACGAGGAAAAAACAATACTATCCATTTCTGTAAATTTTTCAAAAGAAAAAAAATACAATTTTAAATTCTGACATTTTTAATGTTAAAACAAAATTAAACACTTAATTGTTTAAAAAATGATACATTTTTCTTTGGAAGTACTTCATTACTTAATACTATTATAAATGGGTTATCAAATAAAATCATAATGAAAAAATACTTTAGTAAAATGAACAAATTTATTTTTGATATTCAGCCGACAATAACTTTGAGTTGGTTAAATAAAAATGTTTGTTAGTACAATTAAAAAAGAATCAAGCAAATAAATATTTTGTTTCAGTAACAAAAATATGATTGATTTAACAATAAAAAAAAAAAAATCTGACTATTTTTTTCAGTGCAAATCGAAAAAGTGTATTAATATCGTTTTTCCCCTGTACCTTTATTTATCAACATACATAAAATGTTACTAATTATAAATTTTTGGTTTAGTTAAAAAAATATAACCCACCAAAGTGCCAGTTTAATTAAATCTCGTAATAAACATACACACAAATATAAAAGTCAGTAGTTAGTTTGCATAGTTTATTATAATAATGCTTATAGTAATAAGAACAATAATTATTCAGTTGACTACTACATACTTTTGACCCGAAGCTACTATTATTTAAAATATAACTTATTATTTTTCGAAACCTAAAACCACCCACCAAGTAGATTACATTATATCACGTTCGGACATATTTCTCGACTGTTGGACATTCCAGTTAAAAAAAAGTTCTTAATGCGTGTAATTATTATTTTTTATCGTTCTACAACTATTATTACGTACCACTGATGTCCAGAACTCGATGCTAGATGAGTTTACCACCCATGTTCTTTATTATGATAATTATATTTGTTTCGGATCGTTTAGCAAAATTAATCAACATTACCCCTAGTTTATAATGTATTACATACAATATGTTCATTTTAAAACAATTACTAGCATCTAATGTTATGTGATTACAACATACTAAAAAAAACAAATAATCGTTTTTAATTAAAATTTTAAGTTAAGAAATAAAAACTTCTTATATTTTACTCTATAAACCTGATTTAGCATTAATGCAATCGTATACAAGAGTATGTATTCTTAAAAAAAAAAATTAAATTAAATATATTTTTTTAAGAATATGTAATCCAACTAAAAAATTATTTGAAGTAATTTTTATTGAAAAATTATGACGAAAAAAATTGATTTTTACTCGGTTAATAGTTACATAATATAAAAATAAAAAGAATTTTCAATCAAATATACAAGTCAAAATATAGTTCTATGGCTTCTCAATATTTTTAAATTTCTGTAGCTCCTTAGTTTTTTTATATTTCTATGGCTTCTTAATGATTCATTTGTTGTGAAAAAATAAAAATAATATAATAACTTTCTCAAAAAAATTCTACAGTATTGTTGTAATCAAAAAATTGTATATTCGAAAACATAAAATTGAATTATTGGTTAACTTTTATTCGAAGTAGATTTTATCTCCTCCAACTTCGCTTGATTCTATTATCTGAAGATAAATAGAGAAATTTTAAGGTGGCCAATTTTATACTTGTTTGATAAGTCAGCACCATTTTACAATAATGTACTATGTTATTAAACCCAGCTAAAAATAATATTCTCGTGTTTTGAGAATATGACCAAGAATATTCTTGAAAAAGATTATTATGGTAATTCTACATCAGAACATATCAATTACTAAATGGTTCTTGAAATAAAAAAAAATGTTGTCTTCATAAATGCCATCAAAAATAAAAATATTTCTACCTTATTAGTTCATAATCCAAACATTGAATATTGTGATCAATTAAACCGAAAAATCTGTTTTGTGTTCTCTGCTCTTATAGGAAAATAACAGTAATATAGTACTATTATTTTGCTTTCGTTCTGCCAATTTAAGTATAACGAATAAGAACGATTTATTTTTTTAAAAGTGTGTGTATTTCACACAAACACATCAAATTATAGGAACACGTTAGCGGATCGAATGGATAAAATATAAGAGAAAGTAAAAAAACATAACTCAAAGCGAAATATTCGTTTTCGGGTTTTCTGATGGCTTTTGAACAGATCAAATGATATAACTCAATTATGATGTAAAACCGGTAAAAATGTTATCAGTTAAATATAGAAACTATGAGAGGAAGTAATAGCGTTCTATTCTACAGAGATAAAGAAATGTGTAATGAAAACAAACGAGTTTTTCTCGGCGGTGCCAGACCAAAACGAGCGTTCCGGATGTTGACCACCCTGTCATTTCAATGGGAAAAAATGTTTTTAATGCAATTTTATTAGTCTGTTTTAACGTCTATTAACGAGTGTTATGCAATAATTTTACCGAGTGTACAGAGTACATACTGAACTTAGGATAGCTAAACGTTATTTTTTATCAGAATTTTAGGAGACCGGATTTCACTGCAAGATAAAACTCTGAACGGTATGTGTAAAAAAACTCTTCCACGGTGTTCCTATAATGTATACAAACACAACAATAATAATTGTGCCCGGGGCATATCGTGACCAAGTGTTTTAAAATTTACCACACGGTTACGAATAAGACTTTGTTGTATTCTATTATTGTTCGTTTTAAATTTTAAATTCAACGGGTGATGGATTTGAACCGTTTACCTCCTCCCATTCAGTATGTCACGTGTATTATCGAAATGAAATTAGTGTCATTATTGATATTATACATTTTCATTCGTATAGAAATGTGCGTACAATCAATTACTTTCACATACATAACAAGAAAATCGTTTAAAACACAATAAGGTTCAAATACATATGTTTATAAATGCATTGATATTACCGTTCGTGAGCATTTTTGTCATGTGTCCTTGTTAAGTTATCTTTTATTTCGTTTGGTGGATATATTGCCAGTATTGTGCGTAGGCGCACTTCTTTGATCTCGTCTACCGACAACGATTTGCGCCCACCAACCAATTCCATTAAACTTTCATTACAATCTGATACTTTTATTATTATTTTACTATACTTAGCATTACATAGTACTCAAAATCTCATGAGTTCCAGCATGAGGCACACCTTCGGTATTTACAATTTATCTGCCTTCCGATATTTTTTAAGAGCCTCAATTTTTCACCCAACGCAAATTGATATTTCCTTATACAGCGACATTATAAATTATCATTTGAGAATTTCATTGTATGAGTATGAAACTAATACGACTATTGCGGATCTATTACTTAACACGGAAAAATTTCTTTAATAACCTATCGTTTGAACACATATGTCCGGCTAATCCCTCTTACCATATGAGTGCATTTGGATTTTACATATATTTTCTGATGAAATTCAATGATATTAAATTCATCTTGATTATTGTGACCATCGATTAGTGTAAAATAGATTTTTATTATTTATCGGTCTATTCTCAAGTCGTTCAAATTTAATTCGGGACAATAGTACATTTTTTCATTCAATTGTACAATATAAGTGTGATATAGTGTAATCACAATAATGAAAGTCTAGTACAATTTAATCAACTATAAAGATCGTAACTAATATCTTTTCAAATTTATTTAGCTTATATTATTTTATTTCTTGACTTCTAGGCGGACTAGTGATGTTGGTTTTTTTACTTTAATCTTATTCAAACAACTACGCGTTAAAAACACAGTGTAGATTTCTACTTACAAAACAGGACACTCGCGAGAAACGTGTCGCAATGCAGTCAAAATATAATCTAAATAAAACGGATCATCGCGCATTTTTTTATCATAACTATTATTTATTACAAGCAACGATAATTTATTCAACAAATACGTATTCTCGGGACAACAACCGAACATCTGCACAGTGTTAAAGAATCCGTTATGCGAGCCGAATTCGCCCAGTTGATGGACATATAGTAAATATATGTACACACACAAGCACTTTTAGACTTGTATTTATTTAACAATACTATTAATAATAGTTACAGTATAAACATTCATTATTTTTCATTCTAAATTTGATACGCCACGCCGGTCGCGTACATACATGTCTTTTTAATAGTACACTTGTAGTAATTCGTTCATGCAACTAGAAGAAGAGGTACATCTCTCAATTGTCCGTTAACCATTATATATTTTTGTTTTATATAGAAAAATGTACATAGAACAACTGTTTACTGTTAGAAATGAATTGACTACGTACAGTTCGTACACTATACTTAAGTGCTTCAGTTCAGTGGTTATTATAGTGTACAATGAGTAAGTCCAAAGAGATGTTTTTCGCTACCTGTACGACTACGTGTATCGTTTCAGACAATGCTGAAAGTGTTTGGAAACGATTCTCATAACAATGTAATGATCGAAATCAAACACAGTTCGACCGATCACTGTCTACTGAATAAATATGCAAATGACGATGCGTTACACATGTTGATAACTGGCTCGATGGTAGAGAGTCTGTAACTTCTCTCCATGCCCATCATTGATCCATTTATGTATCAAAGAATGTGTAACATAAAAAAAAAATCGAAACAAAAAATTATATGGTGTTATGGACAGCTTCTTATACAGTTTCATGTTACCGAGAATTTATTTAGTCGATATTCCCAAACGTACCGGGACACTTTGTTGTATTTTTAGTAGCGATGTTACAAACCCTGATTTTTATAGTCGAACCAGACTCAATTTTAAATTCGAACTTAAATTTAGAAAATGTTAATCAATCAAAAGTTAACTAGTTTTTGTTTTCTACACCGCAAGCTACTCACAAGTCACGATCTAGAATTTCTATTTTTTTTTTTGTATGTCTTGCTAAAGTAATACAAAATGTTAAGTATGATAAATTTCAGACAAGAAGTGTACATGTCTGTTTGCGCTATTAATGTTATATATGAATTTTTTAATTTTTCATAGAAAATACTTGATCTAGTTTTTTATAAGATTAAACACCGGTTTTTCTTAGCGGTTAGTTATGGATCGCGGAAACATTAATTAAATTATGTATGTTATGTTCATGAAGAATAGTTAACAACTGTCCATAAGATTTTTATCAGCTTTGAAATTTTCCGTAACGTGTAACAAAACCTAAAAATATTTTTATTCCGTTAAGATTGTTTCAGTCAGCTTTGGTGTAATAATAATAATAATAGTGTTGAGCATGACGCTGACAATATATTTTCACTATTTCACGAATTTACCAGTAAGCGTGTTTTTCTTATAAAATAAAGTAATATCATTTTTTTGTATATTACCATGCGGTAAGAAATTAAGTTGCCTAAAGATTCAACATTTTTAACAGCGCCTATAATCTATTATGATTATGATATTAAAAAACCCATTATTTATACATTTATGTGTATAAATCGATTTCATTCATAGTAAGTAAACCGGTTTTTATTATTTATAAACGACATCCTGTTTTAATGTCGTACTAGCGGTATCAGAAGAACACCTGAAATTATATCATAAATGTCAATCTTTTTATCAATTCTCTAAAAAGTATAAACTATCCTGGTAGAAACGTTGACAATCAATTATTGTGTTAAATTTTATAACACTGCCATGTATAATAAATATATTTAAAAGCTAGTATAAGTTACCCATTGAACGGTAGAAAGGACTCATTCGTTTAACAACTTAATTTGTATCGGATAATAAACCATGTCCTACAACACATTCATTACACTTGATCGTTCTCTACCTTTTAAAAAATATAAATCCGTGTAGGCATTGAAGTACGTTTTCCATTTTATTACACACTTTTCTAATTAAATGTTTACGTGTTGAAATTTCACTATTATAATCATTAACTGGAGATGATTATATTTTCGACTTTCATCGAATATAGCCGTTAAATGTCGTAATTTATAGTACAAAAGTAACTCGTCCAAACTATTTACATATTAGTGTTATTTTTGTATTTCTTACAGTTTCACTGTACCACATTTAGATTTAAGAGATTAAAGTATTTCACTTAGTTTTTAATGTGACATCCGATAATTGTTTCCCTTTTACGAGACTGTGTAAAAATGTGGTAATTCTGTTATCCTTCGACGGAGAACATTAACGATCCAAATTGTTTTTGAAACAGATAATGCCAAATTCTTGGGATGGTAGATCTGAACCCGGATGAAGAACTGCCGATGCTAGTAGATGGTAGGACGGCTTTACACTACGCCGCTTCAACAGGCGACTGTTCTTCTATTGCAGAGCTTTTGACCAACAAGTCTGTGGACGTGAACTCGCAGGATGCAGTTGGATATTCGGCAATACAAATAGCTGCGGCTGAGGGAAATCTCGACGTGTTGCGTTTGTTATTGCGACATCGAGCAGAAGTGAACTTACACGATAGTGTGGTGAGTTGATAATTGAAAATAGATAGTCGGTTTACAGGGATGTTATCAGGGAATGTGGGAGTATATGTTTTGCTTGAATGTAGGTTTACAGGCCTATAAAAATATCGCTTTCAAATGAATGGCTTTTTTATTGAGTGTGCTATACAACAAATATGTGATTTGTTAAAAAAATGTATATTATATTTATGAATATGTGCTTACTGCGGATGATGGTAACGTTGTTCCCAAAATATGTAGTCACGATTTAATAGTAATTTTTGTGGTTTTTTGAGTTTAAATTTATATTTTTAATTTTAGATTATTTACAGTCACATTTTAGTATGGCATTTAAGTAAAATATAATACGGTAAAAATATAAAGTGATTACTTTATTCGTGTAACGTGGGAATAAATCATCTTTTTTTTTTGTCGTATACTTATTTCCGGGGCTTAGTCGTTAGTTCTTCTACATAACTATTGTTTGTCCATCAGCATGGAAACACGGCATTACACGAAGCCAGTTGGAAAGGTTACAGCAAAACGGTCGCATTACTAGCGCATTCTGGTGCCCAATTGGATCGCAAGAATTTCGGTGGTTCGTCTGCGCTACATTTGTGTTGCCAAAATGGTCACAATCAAAGTTGCCGCGAACTGTTACTTGCTGGGGGCGATCCAGACATTCAAAATAACGTGAGTACCAAAATGTGTTTTTTTATTATTTGTAGGCGTAAATAACGATGAACACTATCCCGGGAAAGTTGCTTTTGGTATACCTCGCGGTTATTTGCTACATGACAATCGAGTAAGAACCGCTAAAGAAGTGTAGACTGGTCTATGAAAATAAAGCACAATTTATTCTATAGCTATTTATATTCATAGGCGGGTAGTAATTAAACAACACTAACATTACATTAAAAATATTGGTGAACTTTTAGTTTCATATGACACGATTGAAATCATTTATCAGCTCCTAGTTTAAGTAGTCGTATTTCGCGCTAACGCGTTACACGAGTTCCGTAGATTTCTTAGGCAGTACAATGTTTTTTTGTAATAGACAGTCAAGAAATACATGTAGTTGCTGAATTCGTGGTACCCTTTTGATACGATTGAAACAACTATTTGCTACATTTTTAAGCGCCCAAGACAGAAATAACTTCTACTTGCGTTAATAATTCCTGAATTCTTAATATCATTTCAATTTTTAAAGATAATTATCTTTGTTCAGAGTTTGCACGAATTCACATACAGTCAAAATATTCGCCGTGACTACAACGTATTTTTTTTTATAAAACATTTGTAACTACAATGTTTCGAATTATTTCATCTTCAGGTTTCAAAACAACAACAATATAAAATAATTAATTCACTAAAAACACAGATGGAATCTTATCCTTTTTTTTATCGTAGATGAAAATTATTAAACTGTAAAAAGTTAAATAATTGACATGTTTGACTTTTTAATAACACGTTTACGTAGCACTGGTCGGCTGTTCAATGAATTATTTTACCTTATGCTTTAGCTATTATTATACTATGAATTATATTATATTTAATACTTTTGCAAGCTGTAGTATTTTGCGTTTATATTTCACAAGTATTAAAATACCCGTAGCTAGTTGCAAAAATTGTCTTTTTTCAATTTAATAATTTAAAATTCGGAGAACAAAAATGAACATGACTTTCTTTATTTTTAGTACGGAGATACGCCTCTCCACACAAGTGCCAGGTATGGACATGCTGGTGTTTTCAGAATTCTGCTAAGTGCTCAATGCAAAGTATCCGAACAAAATAAGGTAAAAATCAATTGTAATAGTTTTTAGGATTATGTTGTACTATGTCCGAGTTATGATTTCAATTTGATGTTTTCTTATATAGAATGGCGATACTGTGTTACACATTGCCTCAGCTATGGGTAGAAGGAAATTGACCAAAATCATCTTGCAAGCCAAGTGCAATACAATACTGAGAAATAAGGTAATTATTATTTCTGATTATATATATATATATAATAGTGTATTATATATAGATGGCTTACTGATACATTACATTCATACATACAGTTATTAAGTATCATCAAATATAATGTTGGTTGTCAACATTACTTGTAGTAATTTCCCCCTAACTAGCTATTAATTATTAAAAAGGCAGTATTTTTCTTGCATTGACAATTTTTTACATATAGCTTTGTTACACGGGCAATGTATTAATATAAACAATAACCTTCTCTATTGTGAATATCGCAAAAGTATTTCTAGTCATATGCCTAACTTATATAAAATAAAAAAAAGAAGGCTTGATAGGAGTTTTCCTTGAATCTTTTATATTATGTGGCATAATTTGTTAAATAATATTATGAATGTATACTTTTCATTTATGATGGTTTTAATTATTCTACATTTAATTATGTATATTTTAGCAAAATGAAACAGCCAAAGATATAGCGGAACGCAAGAATTTGACTGAGATTTTAGACATTTTAAATGATCCGAATTATATCAAGAAAAAGGGTAATGATAGCAAATCTGCCAAAAAAGAACACAAGAATGTAAGTGAAAATTATAATATAAGTTTTTATGTTTGGTAGAATTTTTACTACATACATGTTTGTTGTGTTTTTGCAAACATTTTCCTTATGAAAATACCCATACTATTGTAAACGTTATAACCCGACTATTTAATAAGCATAATAAGTATATTATGCTTTAATAAGTATACAAGTTTTTATGACTCTTTTAGGGCAAGAAGCGATCCGAAGGAAGCATCAAGAAACAGTGGTCACCGTATGGCTGTCATTACTTTCCTGACACCAAAGAGTTTCCCAAGCCAAAGTTAAATTCTTTACCAGAAGAACCTCTTCACGCCGGTGAACAGTACTATCTGGATTTGGCGGGCAATATTAGGAAGGGGCCTGTTGGTGTAGGGTATACGTGTTATTGTGCGCCGTTTTTTAAAGAATTAGAAGCCCGTCTTGATCACAATACAAAGAAGTTAAAACGACAAATATGCCGAACCGAGGACAATATTAACAGGCGGCTGTGCTGTGTGGAGAAGCAGTTGAGACGATCCAAAGAAAAACTCCAGCAGGTGGTTATTAAATAGAACATAATTAAATATATAGCCTACGCGTTCGTAATAACAATCCTTTATAACAATACATCCATAGTGCAACATATATTTGGTTAAAATTATGCGATTAGATGTGGTGCCCCTTTTGTAAACAAGTATACATTAATTTGTGGGTAGCGGACGTGAGCTACAAAAAAATCATTGTTTTTTAATTAATTAATTTTTAGTATCTAAATATAAAATTATTTCTTAATAATTAAAAGTTGTGACACGTACAAATTCATGGTCCTAGAGACGGCTTAAATCGACAATTTAAAAAAATTAATTTCATACCTTAATAATTTTTTTTTAATTTGTAGATATCTTAAATGGTACCCTTTAATTAACTTTTATAAGTATGGATTATTTCTAGCTTACATTTTTTTCGACATTGATTGTGCATTTTTATCAGTTAAAAAATAATGTAAAAACAATAGTTATAAGATGACATATAGTAAAATGACTATAATTACTAATATCTGATTAAAGCTTATAGGGCTAAGACTAAAGATTTGATTGTTATCTTTAATTATTTAAACTCTTTTTGATTACATGCACTATATTAGGTTTGATAAATTTTAATGGAGCCATTTATCAAAAAAAATTTTAATTTATAATCATTATAATTTTTTAGCTTCGATGCGAAGCTGAAAAGGTATCAATTTTACTATGATGTGTTTTTTTCTTTTTTTTGTGTATCTGTTGCCACTTTTTCTGAGCTCTCACTGAACTGATTTCTTTTAACGGTACATCAAAAGATTACAAATCGTATATAGTCCAAGATATAACCTTCAAAAATTAAAAAAATTTCCCTCGTTCTTCGTAAATAGGGGATATCTCCAAAAAATTACAAATTTAAAAATCACTAATTTTTTCAATTTTTTTTTATTAAAAGTGCTATAACTTTTTCAAAAACTACCAAATCAATATAAGTTTTTTTTCATAGATGCATAATGTCTTTACTTATCATTTGATATATTTTTTTTACAAATCGGACCTTTTACCTGCTCACGGGGGGGATTCAAAATGACAACTTTTTTACAAAAAATTAACTTTTACAACTTAACTTTTGAAAGTGTTCCGGAAATACTGACACTTTTATATATTCCTTAAATTAAAGCTTATGTAATATACTCTATAATGGAAAAAAAAATTTCGGACTTTATTTTGTTTTCACGATGAAAACGAATATCAAAGTTAATAAAAAAAAATACGATTTTTTTAAAAAAATTCTTTTTTATTTTTTTAACTTTATAACGCTATAACTTTTTGAAAAATGTATGGATCAATACAATTTTTTTATGATAAATACTATTTATAAACCTCTTTCATTCGGCATAAATTTTTTTAAATAAAGCCATTTCCCTTTTTATATATATATAGAAGAATTATATATTATACGGATATCTTCTTCTTCTTCCTCACCTTAATCCCAACTACTTGGGTTCGGCCACTCTTATCCTAAACTTCCACTTGACACGATCTCCCACATCCCCTACGCTCATATTAGATGTCCTCATATCGCATTCAATAACATCTCTTCATCTCTTTTTTTGGTCTTCCTCTACATCTTCTTCAATCAACATTCATTTCTACAACTGTTCTTACGGCTTCCGATTCTTCTTTTCTCATAACATGACCAAACCATCTAAGTCTATTTTCTCTTATCTTATCCACGAATGACGCTAATCTATACTCCCTCATGCTACAGCCTCCCATACTTCTTTATCACTAATTAAATTTAGCTGTCCCTCATTCCACGAGATATCCTCTAATGTCTCTTTTGGGTACTCCTCATTCAAATATTTTTCAAAATACTCTTTCCACCTTTTTTTCACATCTTTTATAATAATAATTTTTAGACCTTTTATCTTTTATCTTTGCAAGTCTATAGATTTCTTTCTCGCCTTTCTTTGTTCCTAGCTTATCATACAACTCATCATACCTTTTAAACTTCACCTTACTTACTGCACACTTGGCTTCTTTGCACAAGCGTTTATATTCCATCCAGTCTTCTCTCCTTTTGCTCTTCTGCCATACTTTGAATTGATTTTTCTTACTTTCTATGATTTTTTGAACATCCTCATCCCACCACCCGGTTTCCTTGTATCCTGGCATTTCACTCCTACTCTCACCTTTGCAGTATTCTTTACACAACTAGCAAATCTATTCCACACATCCTCTCTTTTACCGTCTTTACAAACTCTTTTTCATTTTCCCGTTTTAATTTCCATCATCGGATCTTCGATTTTTCCTCTGTTTCTTCTATTTTTGTTTATTCTTTTTTCGGTACACCACAACTCCATTACCATTAGTCTATGTTGTGTAGTTACACTCTCGCCTGGTAAAACTTTTCAATCTTTTACTTGCTTTACGCTCTCTCTCTCTTCCACATAAAATAATCGATCTGTGATCTAATCTTCCCACTCTTATATGTTATATAATGTTCTTCTCTCTTTATAAAATATGTATTAACCATAGCAAGATCATACGATACTGCGAAATCCAGTATTCTTTCTATATAATAATATATATTGTATTATTGACATATATATATATAATAAGGATATAAATAAGGACATAGGAGATCATGTAGCTTTTGAAATAATCCAATTCAATTTTTTAAAATTAAACACTATCTACAGATTTACATCGAAGCGTTTTTTATGGTATTAATTTTAATCACTGTCAGATATCATCTATACTTGACTCAACTATGTCACGTCCCCGCTGTGCTGGGTTTTTTAAATTAATTTTAATGAAAAAATTTGTAATCAGGTAACCGAAGAGGGAGACTGCAGTGATAACGATAGCGTGTTGGAAGACCGTTTCCGGGCTCAATGTACCATTGATGCAGCAGTCATGGACCCAAACTTGCGGTGGCGACTTGATTATCTGACAACTCGTCGACATGATGACATACCGTGTAATGATTCTGGGTACAGCACGAAGATGTTCAGCAACTCTCAAGGCCCCTCTCCGTCATTATCGCGTAAGTTATACTTGTAATCTGATATTTCTTTTGGAATACAATTGAATGAGAAATTTATAGGAAAAGTCAAACAAAATATATTATTTATTTCGCTGAAATGCACACAAAAAGCTGTCAAAATATTTACGTTAATATTAAAAATTAATTTTTTTTCTCATAAATTAACATTTTTTTATTATATAGATTTAATGGAAAACGGTACAACAACTATTATTGAAAGTTCCAAAATGCCAAAATCCTTAAGTATTCTTCCATCAGAAACCAACAATCTGGAAAGTATTGTCTGAGCAATACACGTGAAGAGTTTTCTCCATACACACTTAACATTTTGAATATAAGTGAAAATATATTCAGTCTATTATATACTTACATGTGCAATATCGTTATTTTAAAACATTGTTAATTATTGATTTGTTTACGTTAATAAAATATTTATTTCATTTTAGCTTCGATGCGAAGCTGAAAAGGTATTAATTTTACTATGATGTGTTTTTATGTCTGTTGCCACTTTTTCTCAGCTCTCACTGGACCGATTTCTTTCAACAATACGTCAAAAGATCACAAATCGTATCTAGTTGAAGACATTACCCTTAAAAATTTAAAAATTTTCCCTCGTTCCCCGCAAATGGGGGAAATATCCAAAAAAATTACAAATTTAAAAATCGGTAAATTTTGTCATTTTTTTCACTTTTTTTTCTTAAAACTTCCATAACTTTTTCAAAAATCAACAAATCAACATAATTTGTTTTTATACTAATACCTTAGATGTTTCCCTTTTANGTTTAAATTACAATATTGAATTATTGAATATCAATTTTATACTAAATTTAATAATTATAATTATTATTTATTTATATATTATATTTTAAAATCAAAGAACTACTAATTAGGATATAATCAAAGAAATAAGAGTTGATGTTGCTTTTGGAATAATCCACCAATTTCTCTAAATGAAACACTATCTACAGATTTGCATCGAAGCGTTTCTTATGATTGTGATTTTAATCACTGTCAAATATCATCTATACTTGTCATATATATGCCTTGTCTACACTGTACCTCGACCCCACTGTGCTACCGTTTTTTTTTATAGTATATGTTTTGTTGTTATTAAAAAAAATCCTTTAAGACGAAAGTATTTGAATTTAATTTAATGTTAAGAAATATTTTACTTTTGAATGCTTTGTGTAAACTATTTTTAGAAAAAATTTAAAAGATCAGAACGTTTATTTTATTTAATTCAAAGTTACGTACTTTCTATTATACGAATATCTACCAAACTATACAAGGTGATTATTTTAACGCTAGCCGCTCAATTTCTCTTAAAGTATTGTGTTTTGAAACATTATTTTTCGGTTTTTACTAGTTACATATTTATTTCTATTTACTTGTTATAAAATATTTTAAAAAATATTTCAAGTTCATTCCTTATGTATTATAAAGATGTTAACTTTATTTTTTCAAATAGTATCATATATATCTTACTAGCTTAGAAAATAGATAATGATCTAATTAAGACAATGACTAATTTATAACAAGTTTTGGTGTAATACTATGGAAGATATTCACAATTTTGCACCAAGGCGGGAGGAAGAAGTTGAGAAATAACCAATGATAAAAATAGCAACTTACTCGCTATATCCCAGTTTTATTTTATAATCCTAATAACTTTTAAAGTATTAGACTTAAAGTTGTTTTTCACCAGTTTTTTTCTTATTTTCTATATAGTCTACTAAAAAAATAGATAGCTTAAACGGCGTCAAGCATGGTCATAAAACGTTCGGATTCCATTCAATCAATGATAGTACCTGGTGTGTGCGGCATGAGGGGAGAATATGACACAGTACTGTATTTCCTTTAGTAGAATATCACATTATCAACTTGTACGGAAGTGTATCTGGATCATAGATAAGTCGCCAAGTGATAAAGTTCATCTCTAAAACGCCTGGGGTAGCGAGTTCTAATCTCGTACTGTGCCTCTTATTAATTAGGAGTACTATGGGTATGCAAATATAGGATCCGACGTGTGATTCCTATCAGGAATCAAATATTAAGAGGTATCGAGAAAGTTTGGTGCTATTAGGTTTATAAGACTTAAAAGGAGCATAGCTATAAATTTTCATTGAGGGGTGCAAATTTATTCAAAGTGATAAAAAAAGGTCTTTAAACTTTATTCACACATAAAAATATGGCATAGTTGTGAGAAACAGTGGCATACCAAAAAATAATTTAGTTTAGGGGGTTTAGTAACCCCTAATAATTTGTATGTACTTAAAATTAATTAATTTATTAAAATACAAATTCTTTGAAAAAAAAAAAAACAAGGTAATGTTGATAAAAATTTTATATTTTAATTTATTCTAGAAAAACATTTTTACATACGAGAAACAGTAGTAATACCTAAGATATTTAATCCAGTATTCAAGTATTCAGCAGTTATTTTACACAATGAAATTCGACCAAAATAAATTTTTGTGATTTCTCCTAAAATTAAAAAAAGTAAAATAGTTAATTGATATGAACTATAAATAATATTGATGAATAATATGATACATTAACCAAAACTTTACAAATTATATTTACATGATTGTGTAAATTGTATTTTATTTCAATGTTAATATGAGCATTGCTTTTAATTTTAATTTGTCTAATCATATACATATACAAAGTGGATCACAATGTTTTAACAAATCAAATAACATTTAATCCAGCAAATATTTTATGTTACTCTTTTTTAAAGCAATTTTTCAAATTTTGGACAATGTTTAAAGCATAGTTTTTATTATTTGTCTATTTATTTTTATAGCCTTAATTAAAATAATAATCAGCCCAATGATCATTATTTATCTATAATGAGACATTTTTTTAAATAATTTTTATGAAATTACAACATAGCCAATTTTTAGAGTCCTTTTCTTACACAGAATATTGTGGAAGAATATTTATACAAAATCAGTCCAATGAGAGATTAAAATTTTCATATACAAAAAAACCCACATTATCACAAAACAAATACCTTCTTAACTTTACATCAAAGCTAAAGGTTATCATAGTTTTAAGTAAAAACAGTTTTAAACATAAAAATTTACCAATTTAAAAAAAAACATAAATTTTTTGGATTTTTCAATTTGTGGAGAATGTAGCAATTTTTTTCAATTTTTGAGGGTAATGTCTTCAATTAGATACAATCTATTGATATATCATTAAAAAATAAATCGGTCTAAGAAAACCAGAGAAAAAGTAGTGACAGACATAAAAAAAACACATCATGATAAAATTAACACCTTCTCAACTTTGCAGTAAAACTAAAAGATATTAGCTGGATCAAAAATTATTAGATTTGTCCAAACTTTGTAAAACACTGTATATTTTTATAAAAATAACCAGAAAAGTATTTTTTTTTTTTTTGTAATGATTTTAAATTGAAAAAAATGATCAAAACCAAAAAACGAATTTTAACTTTTTAAACTTCAAATCAAAATCTCCAAAACCTTAAAATTATTTTATTAATAAATTTTTTTAGTATTTTGAAATAAAAACTTTCTTAAACTGTAAAAACAATTTTTTTCTTTCTCGAATATCCTTTAAATATATTTTTCAAAAAGTTTAGAAATAAAACTTAAAAATGGGTTGTAAAATATAAATTACAAAACCAATTTAATAGTTTTTTTTTATATTACCTGAAGATTTTTGGATTTATAAAGTAAATTTAATAAAATGTATTAACAACTAACCAGTTTTTGTATTTTTTTCAATACAATAGCATTTATCATAAAACTCAGAGAATGTAGTAGCAACCTCATAAAGATATTCACATAGATGATGTAAACATAAATCATCAGTAATTTTTGTTAATACTTCTGGGAAACGCAATAATGTCTAAAAATGTTTTCATTAGTTAATAAATCAAATTTTAATAAATATAAATATTGCATGATAATAAAATATCAACCTTGGCTAATTTCCACTCTTTCTCATGTTCTAGTGAAATTGGCTCATTTTCATTTTTACAGTTATCACCTAAATTATTAATTATTGATCTAATTCTTGTAAGGGCATATAATAAGTAAACAGCTGTATTTCCTTTGTCATCCAGCATTTTATCAAATGAAAATACATATTCATGGTTTCTGTTGTGACATAAATCAGCATATTTAATGCAACCATACGCCACAGCTCTTTCAGCCATTTGCATTTCCTCAGGAGTTAAAACTTTATCCCTTTCTTTTTCAATTAATTTATCTCTAGCTCTTTTAATACCTATTACAATAGTTAATAAATAAAAAGTTAATTATAATTAAAAATAAAACAAAATACCTTCATCCAACAGTCCAACTAGACGAACAGTTTCTCCAGATCGGGTTTTAAATTTTTTTTTATCTTCGCCTAATACAACACCAAAGCCTACAAAGTCCATACGAACTTTATTTGGATTAAGAATACCAATATGTGTTGCACAATTTTTTAAGGTTTCAAAATGAGTACTCTACAAAATTTATTTTTGTAGTAAAACTTAAATGTTTTGCTATCTCATATAACTTACTTGACCAGAATCAGTTATATAAATAATTCGATCTGCTTTTTCTTCTTCAATCCTCTGTTTAAGAGCAGCTAAATCTGACGTATCATAGGTGAACCCACCATCAGATTTCACAACAGTTAATGGAATAGAAGTTCCAGATCCCCACATAATTTTACGCCCTTCATCTTCCTGAAGTAAGCCTAAATAAATTAATACATAAAATAATATACTCAAATATTAAATAATAATTATTATATTTAATTCAATAATTTAATTCATTATTATTACCTTTAAGAGTAAGTTCTTTCACTAAATTTTCCATTCGAGATTGATAAAAAGATTCTCCTCTTTCAATTAATGAAATATTTAATCTTTCATAAATTTTTTCAAACTCTATTAAAAAATAAGATATGTATTTATAAATAAAGTTATAAAACTTCTATAAAAAAAATCATACCTTTTCTTGATACATCACAAATCAATTGCCATGCTTTTACATGATCTGGAGACATACTTTGTAATTTCACTACACATTCATAAGCACGTTTTTTAAAATCTGGGTCACTATCAAAGAGTACCTTTGACTCTTTATAAAATTGTTGTAAATCATGAATTGGAGGAGACACTGTTAAATAATTAGGAAACTTATCTTGAAGTCTTGTAATCAACATGCCAAACTGTGTTCCCCAGTCACCAATATGATTTAACCGTAACACATTATGTCCAAAAAATTCAAATAATCGACATATACTGTCTCCGATAATTGTAGACCTAGAACATTTATTCAATCAACTAATTCATGAAATATTATAACAATATGTTTTAATATGTCAAGAATCTTTCTATTAATCAAATAATTTACAGATATTTAAAAATTAAAATAAAACAAAGTAAATTAGAAAGAAGTAATATTTATTTATTTAATATACATACATTAATAGAAAACATGATATGTTAGTAAGTAATCATTATAGAAACTATATAAATATATTGAAAAAAAGAGAACAATTATTAAAATACAAATTCATTCATTTTTAAGTAAGTTAATTAATTATAAATATCTGAAAATTTCAAAGGATCCCTAAATAAATTGGATATAGTGCATTTTATTTATTTGAAATATTAAAAGATCTTTAGTTAATATCATATCACTCTAATAAAAAATAAAATTTCAAAAAAAAAAAAAAAAGATTTGTTAAAAAAAATTATTTCTAATTATGGTATATTATTGTATATTTTTTTAAATAAAATATTATTTTGAGTAAATTAAATTATAAATATAACTCATATTATGTTAAAAAATAACTGTAAAAATCACATTGTAAATTTAAATTTTGTAATTTGAAAAAAAATTATATATTTTTAAAATAACAATTAAATTATTATGAAATAAAACAAAATTAAATGACACAAACCAAATTTTATAATATTCACCATTATTTTTATATAATATTTAATACATATGGAAATTTACCAGCAGATTGGAGATCAAATCTAGTTTTTCCCTTGTTATTTAGGTAAGAGTTATCTTACTAATCTACCTAATACCCAACTTCCAAGTTTCTTAAGTGATCGATAACACATCTTATAATAACTATTAAAGCATATAATAATTAAATTAATATTAAACTAACCTCAGATGACCAACATGCATTTCTTTTGCAACATTAGGAGAAGAAAAATCTACTATTATTCTTTGTTTTTTAATAGGAGATTTAGGTTTCAACCCATTTGTTAAAACAAATTGCAATATTTTTCTTAACTTATCATGGTTTAACCAAATATTTATAAACCCAGGTCCAGAAACTTCAACTTTTTCAACAACATCACATGGTTCTAAACATTCAACTATTTTTTTGGCAACTGTATTTGGTGACACATTTTCTCCTGAATAATAAAATTAAAACAATCTAAATGTTTTAGATAAAAAAAAAAAGTTAATTAAATACCTTAGATATTTTTCAATTAACAACCAACCCTCAAATAAAAAGTTAAAATTTCATTTATGTTATAGTATCAAAATAAAATGTTAAAAAATTGTCTCTTTCAAAAAAGCACTCATTTAAACAAAATATTACCTTTAGATTTTAAAAGTTTACAAATTTGCATTGATGCATTACACTGATAATCAGCAAATTTGCTACCAGTTGATATTGTAGTTTGAATTTCTTCACCTATAGTTGGGTAAGCAGTTTGAATAGCTTTTGAAAATAAACTAACTAATATAGAATGCAAGTTAACCAAAGAATCATTATCATCTTGGGTGGATATTTTTAATTCTTCAGATACGGCCTAAATATAATATTATTTTATTTAAAAAATACAGTTATATTGTAATTTATAAGTTCTTTTTTTTTTTTATTCAGTTAAGTTCTTAAACATACAATTGTACAGACATAATTTCTTTAACGGAAATTATTATCATGATAAACATTTTATCCAATAAATAAGTTTTTCAAACCCTACAATGTACTTTGTTGTACTCTAGATTAGTAAATAATTATATTGAATATATTGTCAAACATGTACATATAATATATAAATAAGTTTTAACAAATTTTAAATGGTTACTACACTATTTTATAAAAAAAAATAAGCTTCACTTATATTTTTGAACTTCTTTTTATTATATAATAAAACTTGATCACTTATGGCTAATATTGTTTAAAATTAAAACTTTATTAGAAATATTATTAATTTAAAAATAAAAAATATTTAACTCAAAAAGCCATAAAAAAATTATTATAAAATACCCTTCAATTCACTAAGTGTACATTGAAGGTTTAAAAAAATTAGCAGTTTGAATGGGGCTGTGGAATCTACAGCTTTTGTAGAAAGATTAGTAATATGCACAAATTCAACGAATTTTCCAGTAAAAAGAGGAAGATAAAGTAATGTGGTAAAGAAGATTCCTATAACATTTATTATTCAAAATGATTAACAGGGTAAGTGACTATGTCCCCACAGACAAATTTTTAAGATACGCCCATAGTTAAAAATTATAATATTAATGCATTTGACACTTGCTTCTTTTAAAAATTTTAATCTGTACTGAAGTTTTTTGTTTTGCGTTTCTAAGTCTGTTCTCTCTATTTCTTTTTGAGCTTTTAATTTCTCCAATTCTTCTATATCTTTGATCAATTGAGGAATGGACTCAACAACTGTTTCCATAATAGAGACTATTTCAAAACTCTAACATCCAAACTTTAGATTTAAACTAATAATAATTGGCTCTTATAAATAAATAAATAATTAAGTAAAATACAATTTTTCAAAGTTGAGGTTAAGAATTTGGAAAATAATCTCTAATTTTAATGATAACGTAATAAGATAACATGTTTGTTAAATTAATATTATATACATTTTTAGCTCTATCTAGTAGCATTTTATACTATTATAATATAATCAAAAACTCTAAATTAAAAAAGTTGCATAAATAATTAAAACATACAACTTATATTATAATTTTAATTTTTAAGGTGTTTTTAGACTTGTAAGATAGACATATTTCAAATAATTCAAATTGTATATATTAAGTTTAATTTAATATGTTCTTATTCTTCCATGAAATATACACTTTTACCAATTGGTGGTTACAATATAAGATAATTTTTATGTTTATGGCTATTAGATATAATGTTAGGTTATGTCTTCCATTCCAAATTCACCTATTGAGTTAACTTTTTGTTAAAGAGTTACGTTTCTATTTCTTTGGCATTTTTTGTTTTAAATCGTCACGGATTAAAATGGTAAGTTATTTTTTATCATAATAAGTGTTTGATTTTTCATTGATTTATTAAAATATCCCAGTAAGAATATCTTCAAAGTTTTAATTTTTTTCAAATCGATGTAGAATATTCCATGTGTTTGTATAAACTTGAGATATACATACGATTCATCTAGATTTTACTTCAATTAATAACTTTTATTATGTATTTTAAGATGTCTATGGATTAGGATAGTCTAAATGATAATAAAGTTTAAACTATGCGATTTTGACATTTAATTAACCAACCCTTATTTTTCTAAATTATTATTGCTTTACGGTTTATGATAGAGTCAAGCTTGAAGTTGTGTAATATAATTAATTATATAGTTTTTTTTTTTATTAGACTTTGTTTCCCACTGCAAGTAATTTTTATATCACTTTTGTTCATTCTAGACTCGTAAACGCCGTAATGGAGGAAGATCAAAACATGGACGTGGACATGTAAAGCCTGTACGTTGTACTAATTGTGCTCGTTGTGTACCAAAAGATAAAGCAATCAAGAAGTTTGTAATACGTAATATTGTTGAAGCCGCTGCTGTACGTGATATAACTGATGCTAGCGTATATTCTTGTGAGTATTATGTATTATTACATATTACTAGTTAAGTATTAAGTAAGGTATTAATTATCAGCAAGTATCAAAAAATAATATTTTTAAATTTATAATGTGTATCTTATTTAATATTAATATTTTTGAGGTCACTTGGTATGACCATTAATAATGAAATTTTTCAGGTGTTGTAGTATTTTTTTTTTAAGTTTAAACTAACATGAAATTTTATTTTTTAATTTAAATAGAAATAAATTACTTGTAGATTTTAATATTTGGCTAAAATGTGTATATACATCTATAATATCAACCACAAGTATTATTTCAAAATAAGACTATTCCAATTCTATTAAATCTATTAATCAACAATATATTTTTAATTTGACAAACAAACATATTATAAAATAAATATTTTATACCCAGTTGTAGGGGTTAGTCTTCTATCAATGGTAGTAATATATATATATCTTTTTAAAGCAACATTATTGTTTTTAAAAAATCTACATTTGATTGAACTGTCCGTGTTAAAACTTTGTATGTCCATTTTTAGAAATTTTACAGGAAAAGCAACTTTCTGAAATATTTTCCATTAATAGCAATGGTAAAATGTTTCTTCTTAGTTAAATATCTCTATAAATAATCTAATAAAATAATATTTATTCAAAACTAATAAAATGATTGTTTTCAGAAAAATTTATTATTTCAGTTTTTTTTGTTATGTTATTGTTAGTAATAAATTTTTTATAATTTTTCAGCTTACCAATTACCTAAACTGTATGCAAAATTACACTACTGTGTCTCTTGTGCTATCCATTCTAAGGTTGTAAGAAATAGATCTAAAACTGATCGTCGCATCCGAACACCACCAAGTCGTAACTTCCCTCGTGGTGTAAGTATATTAATTTTGAAGTTTTTTTTATATGGGGATATGACTTTGTTAAATTGGTCCAGAATCATTTGTTTTGGATGGGCGAATCTATAGTATTCTGTGAGTTGGATATTTATTATTGGTAACCAAAGCCAATGGGGAATATTGGATAATGTTCTACTAAGTGTTTTTGTGGAGTATTCTATTTTTCACTTTATTTAATGAAGTTTACATAAATAGTATTTAGGTTTGGACTATTATTAGATGAGAGTGTATTGTGAAAAAGATTTTTGGTTATGTGTTCTGAAAGTTATTTAACTTTAGTAGCATATTCTTATGTGTCTTTCTGTCTTCTGCATTACAAAATACACTGATAGTTGAGTTGGTTCTAAAAGCACTTGTTTCCAGTCTAATTCTACGGTAGTGTATGGGATCCAGTGTATTAAGTAAATTTTTCTTTGCAAAGTTGTACGCAATAGTGCCATAGTAAATTTGGGTAAAATTAACGACTTATAGATAGTGAGTAGGTCATTTGTGTTTGGGTTCCCCATAAGTTGTTACATAATATTTTAATAATTTTCATTCTTGTTGAACATTCTGACTAGTTTTGTACATGTAGTTTCCATAACATTTTATGGCAAAAAATTAGTCCAAGTATATAGATTTCATTAATCAAGATTAGTAGAGAACTTTAAACTTAAATGTGGGTTGAATGTCTTTTTTTTATTCTTGTTAAAAATAATGCATTGCGTCTTGCGGGGAGTAAAGATAAATCCAGTATTTTTTGACCAGTTTGTTAGTATTAAGAGTTTGTTGGAGAAAGAATTCAGAAGTTTGACAGCAAAGATAATATATTTTAAAGGTTTAGGTAGTTTCATGTATTTCAGTAGGTTTTCATCTATGTTCAATTTTTGTAGTATGGGGATAACTCAGTTTCTCCACACTGTGTCATAAACTATTCAGGATGTTTGTTTTAGTTATTATCAAAAATATTCATTATATCCTGTTGTTTCCTATAAACCACAAACACTAATCTATTAAATAAATTTTAACATATTTACCAACATTTTAATATATGCTATTTTGATTCATTGAGTTTATTTGAACCTTGATGTATCAATAACTGAGTGTTTAAATCTTATATGTTTTATAAAAATTCAATTATAGCTAAAACCTGATTTTATTATGTGTATTTTTGCGACAAAATTAATTAAAATATACTTGCATTTGTATTGATTCATTTTATAGGATAACAATCGCCAAGGAGGTCAACCACAAAGAAAACCTTGATACCTTCATTAATTGAGGGAAATAACATATATTGTTTTTATAAAATATGTGAGAATAAATATTATTCTGCTCGATATATATTTTTTATACTTCATTCCTTATAAAGCATAGCATAGCATTAGTGTCATAATTAATAGAATAGCACTGATAAATGCTATCACAGAGTTCATTGACGAGTTGAACTATTTATATTTTAAGTATGTGTTTAATTCCCTGATATTTCAATTAAATCGATTAACCAATACACAATTATTAATATATATTATTTTGGTTATATTTTAACCGTATGAGGGATTTTTATTCCTCAAGAAGGCTTTAGCCAAAATTGTCATTTTTTTAGCACCTTAATGATTTTTTTGATTTATAAACTACAAATTAAGGAATAATTAAATGATCCCTATACCATACAAATCAAATAATATTTACCAAAAAATGTATGTTTTAAATATCTATTACATTATTCATTGCTTTAATCTAATAACAATTATAAAAAATGAGAAGACATGAAAAACAGCTGAAATGTAAAACTACAACTCGTAACTGTTGATTTATCTCAAACATTCTGGAAAAAGTGTTTTAATAAAAATCAGGAAATTTACATCCTGTTAATAACTATGTGTAATTATAAAAATAAGGACATTAATAGTATTGTTACTAATGAAATATTAAATAGGTTTGTAATTTAAAGTACATAGTCATGGTCATACATCAAAACTTAATTTTAAAAATTATAATTGTAAAGTACAGAAACAATATTCACAAGTCGTTATTGTTAAGTATTTTAATTAAACTTATTTGTTATCATCAACTAATGCTTTTGTAGCTTCTTTCAGAGTTTTTTCTAATAGTTTTCCAGTATTACAGAAACCATGCTTAGTTTTACCAAAAGAATTGGGTCCTGCTGATGTTGGTGTATCTCTACCAATATTTCTCATTCGCATTCTAGCTTCTCTAGGCATTTCTTCAGGTTCTTCATCACTAACATCACCAAAGACTGCAGCAACTGATTTTGAAGCTGGTTTTGGTAATAATGGGGGTTCTTTCTAATAATTTAGATTAAAATAAAATTAATTTCAGAATAAATTATTATATTTAACAATTAAAAATTACACTTGATGGAGTGTTGAGCTTAATTTTAATACCAGTTTTTGTAGGTATTGATTTTTTCATACCAAAAGTTAATTTTTGTTTCTTGTCTTGTAACTTTTCTTTTGATATATCATCTGCATTTAAAAAATAAATATCTCAAATAAAAGAATTATTAATTAGAATATAATTAAACTAATATTAAATAAAGTACACATTTCTAATATAAATATTAAAAAATTTGCATGAAGTTAATGTTGATCAAAAATTACATAAAATCCTATAATTATAATTAATATTTTGACTTAGTACAGTACACAAAGTAATAAATCATTAAAAAATAGGAAAATAAACTTTAATTTATTTAAAGTGAAGGGTCTTTTAAACAAATTATTCAATATTAAAAACAATACAATTATAAATTATATAATTTAATTGCTATACTGTATAATTAACTTTACTACCTAATTGTATTCAGTTTTAAAATAATCTGCAGTTACTGTAACAATACTACTTGCAAGTAATTTAATTATCAAAAAAAAATGTAATTTTAGTTAATTATTTAATGGTAATTTTGAAAACTACTGGTTAGTTTATTTATCATCATAAACAATTTGTTCTTCAATTATCAGTAAAAATAATAAAATGTGACATTACTTTTATAGTATTATGTAAGAAAATAGTTCATTTATTACTAGTGATTTCCAAACTTAAAATTTAAAAGAAATAATTAAAATTGATGTTTGTTTTGAGTTTGATTAAGAAAAATTGAAATTTTGGTTTGACTCTAAAAATCAGGATTTGTAAAATTATTACTAATTATCATAGTACATATATATTTGGCCATTGGTGGAAATTCTGGACATATAAGATACCTCCATCATATTTATTACGTTATACTAATTAAAATTCTTCAGGGTAATCAATAATTTATCTAAGTCTACAAATTAAAAATTGGCACATAAATAAATACAAAAGTAAATCAATTTTTGAAATTTTAAACTATCTACATAAAATTTTAGATATTTAAAATAATAATAATGATATTGAAGGAAATTTGGAAGAATTTTGTGTCAGTATAACAAAACTTAATTCATTAAGTTTATTTTAATTTTTCTTTGTTCTTGAAATATTATTTCTTAGTAGTACAATTAAAAATCTATTTAATAAAATATAAATGAAACTTTGATACAACAGCAACAGTATATAAATAAAATAATTGTAGTTCTAAAAAAATTAATTAATGATATTAAAAAAACAAGTAAAAATAAACTAATTAAATATGTTCTAAAAATGAACAAAACTTTAACTAACTTATAAACAAGTTTAAAAAAAATAAACGTTTTTCTTCAAAGTCTTCTTTTTAATTATTATTAAAAATAATTTATATTTCTAAAAATTGTATTTAAAAAAATATGTCATTAAATTTACTTTAAAGTAATGTAATGAGTTTGAAGTTTGAAAAATTGCAAGCGTGATCTTAAAACTAATAAACTAGAAAATAATGATAAAAGTTGTATCCTTAAATTAAAATTTAAGGTTTTTAATGTTACTTAAATTTTGTTCAACTACCAAATTTTTTTTTATTACTCAAAAAGGTGTTATCAGTAAAAATAAAAGTAAATATTAAATAATTACAACAAGTTTTTAAACATATTTAACTTTTTCAATATAATATATGTAATAAATTTAACAAAAAGGTCATTCAAATCTAAAATGTTTATACCTTTCATAGATTCTTCAAATTCAGTTGATGATCTTTTAGACATTTTCAATGAATTTGGCTACTTTAATACACTACTTAATATTACTTATTGATTTTTTTTTTTATTGAAGTAATTTTACTGAAAATTGAATTTACAAAAAACGTTAACGAATTGTAAAATTTTTAAAACCATTAAAATATAATTTCAAATAAATATATTTGAATTTTAGTAATGTGTTATGATGCCACTTTTACTCTTCGTGCAATCATATATTTTAATAACAATGTTATCCACATTGTATAATGACAACGCGTGATAACACGATAGTGTGTATAATACATAGAAAACATTGTTTAGTTATTGGTGGGCTACTTTGTTCATCCTTTATTATATATATTTAATACATATTAAGTATATGTATTTTATGTATGTTCGGAAATATAGATCATTGATAGATAAAAACCATCAAATTATAAAAAATGGATTGCTGAAAACCAAAGACTGGTTATTAAAGTATAAAAATTGTCTTACAACCTTCTTTTCATTTTGTTTGAATGGAATGTTTAATTTGTTCAACTACATAGACTGAAAAATTACATTAATTATTGTTGTATAAAAATCAATATTTATGAATAAATATATTTTTTTAAATTATAAAAGATAAAAAATCTGATCTACAAAGTTTTTTCATTGGAGATTAAGTAAATCCAAGCACTATAAAAAACATTTCACTAATATTCTGTAGTTAGGGGATAATTAATAGATTTTAGAACTAGGTGGTTATTTAATTTTCCTATAATATTTATCATTGACAAGATGTTGAACCGTTTTTATTTTTCTTACAATAAGGTTCATAGATTCAGCCAAATAACTCAATAAACTATTGTTATCTACTGAAAAAAAAGGAAAAGATCTTAATGTCAAAATTGGGAAATAGATTTTGACGTTTACAAAAATATTGCACCCATATGAAAAAGTCATCCTCATCCTTATGAGTTAACTTATTCAAGAATATTTAATGATCTATTTTTTATCAATAATCAAAAGATTTAGACGAAAAATATTTTCACCTTCAGAAATTCACTAAAAATTAGTAAAAAAAACTTTTAAGTGATATAGTAAAAACAGGGACAGCACTTAACATTTTTTTTTGCCTTTAATTAGCTAAACTTAATTTTTGAAGGCAAATGCATATACTGTCACTCTTGTATGACCATTAAATAAACATAAATTAAAATAGTTTTGAAAAAATAAATTTTTTCTGTAATATAGTCACAAATTCTATGTTCACAGCCAGTGCAAAGGATTATAATTGGATTTCCTAAAAAATTAAAAAAAAAAAGGTAAACCTTGACAATATTACAAAAATATATTTTTTTTAAGATCTAATCATTTAAAAAGTTATAGCAATATAAAAATGAAACTGAAAAATTTTAATAAAGTAAGATTTGTTAACTAAGCTTTTTTTGGACGGTCACACTGGGTTATTCAGTTATAATATTATCAGTGTTGAGAAGGAACTGGTTCCAAAAAGAACGGATTCCTGGAACCAGTTTTTTTTTAAGGAACGATGTTAGGATCNAGGAACGGATTCCTGGAACGAGTTCTTTTTGAAGGAACGATGCTAGGAACTGCTTCCTTTTAAAATAAAGGAACGAGGAAAATGAACAAATTCCATTTTTTAAGGAACGTGAACGGAAATTACAGTTCCTAAAAATTTTTATAAACATGTTTTAGTGTAGTTTTCTTCGTATCTAGACATTAAAATATTATGGTATTTTTAGTTGACTTTTGACAATGGAAGTCCCCTATATACCCAGCCGAGATCGTAGGCTGTTTAAATGAATCAATTGACTATAAATAGAGTTATTATCACATGTAGGTATACAGTAAATATTTAATATATGTGTACATATATTAAATAATGCACCGAATATTATCGTCGTTTCTTGTTAACTAATATATGTTAAAGGTTTTGGGTTTTCTGATTTATTATTTCTAACTTATATGTAGACAATAGACATTGGTCGCGTTGACACAAGTCGTTAGCATTTACTACCTGCTTATAAATATAATTTTCGAATACTTTTAGATAAGGAATACTACAAATTTGTTTTGTATTCGACTGCTGATGAAAATCATTGATGACCTTTATCATGATCTCATTGTCACAATTTTTTAAATAACTTGATACATAAAAGGAATGAAGAGTGGAACGAGTTCTTATTTTAGAAAATGAACGGGGAACGGAATGAGTTCCATTTAAAAAGGAACTTTCCCAACACTGAATATTATGTAAAAGTGTCACAGTAGTATCGGCTAGATATTGATTTGTGATGTTACCGGCTGACAGCCAATTACTTCTTTTTATTAAATGTTAGTAGTAAAGTAAGAGTTCATTAATTAAATAGTATATTCATATTAATATACAATATGTTTGTTATTATGCAATATAAAAGGAAAAAATAAACAGGTTAAACAATTTATACTAAAAAAAAAAAAAATATATTACAAAAAATTAGATTTAATTAAGCACACATTCTATATATATCATTTTTCTTTTTGCAAACAAAAGTTGTGAAATAATTTATTTTAATGCAACCAAAAAAATTTTATCCACATATTTGTTATAATGTACATTTTTTAATATTGAAAAAATGCATGGAAAAAGATATACTTAATCTTTATGGTCAAACAGCCAACTTGAGTTACAATAGACATTGCCATATTTATTTGAAAAGCGTCATTTTGGTGGTTCTAAAGTAGCAGATCCAAAATCTGTCATATGAGGAAATTTAACTTTTTTTCTATCAAGTTCATCTTGAGCCCACATAATCAATTTCATCAAATTGTAAAGCTTTGGTGTAATAGTAGGCTGGTTATGAAATCTCAAAATAGCTGAATTCAGCTCACTGGATACCTTTAATAATATAACATTTATTAAGTATTGGATATTGAAAGATATCAATAAACGTTAAAAATAAATTTTTTTATTTGAACAGGAGCCCAATTTATTCACTGTTAAATGATTACTAGAGCATAGCTATTATTCAAATTTTATATTTTATAAATTAAATTAAATCATTTAATAGTAATAAAATAGGGAAAATTATTATTTAAAAGTAAATAAATAATAACTATCTTGAAAAATGTTTTCTTTGTTCTAAAAAGTTGGGACTTTTTTTCAATAAATGATTTAATTAATACCCCTCTCCCCCAAAATAATAAATATATTTTTGGATAAATGATATGATAAAGATTTTTTTGTAAATAGCTTGAAAGTTGGTATCTTAATCATTTATAATATATACTAAATGCATATTTAATCTATATTTCTAAGCATCAAAACTTAAAAATAAAATAATATTCCAGTGAACTGGGAATATTATTTAATTCTCAGTTCATTATTAATACTATTAAGTTGACAATAATGAATTACAGAGTCCATTATTATTAGTATACATTTAACCTTACAGTGAGCAAGTGCATTCACAAAACACAAGCAGTCGAGTTACCAATAGTACAGTTTGAAGTAAAACTTAAAAACATGACATTTCAATAGATAATATATTTAAAACGTACATACTCATAGAAATAAGTTTACTTATAATATTTAAAAAAATAAAACTAGTTTCAACACATTTTATTCAAAAATATCTTTTTTTCATATAAATTTATCATGTACTCGTTGGTAAATATTAAAAAAATATTTATTTATTAAACTATTAGCTGAAACATTATAAAATACTTGTATTTTATGCAAAATTATATGTTAACTAGAATAAATATTAGAATACGAGGTAGCACTGGTTGTTTTTATTAACAGTTTGGATTTGTTTTACTAAAATGACGAATAACTGTATAAAATTTATACATGTGACATAGTACCGTATTTACCTCAGCCCACACTATATCATCAAACTAAATAAAAATGTATCGACATGTGAAATATAAGTGTACAGTTTCCCAGTGTAAAGTTAATCTCTATATAGCCTTGGTTTAAAGAATTTTTTCTCATAATATACTTATTTTTTTCACATAATTTCCAACATACTTTTAAAGATTGGTAATCAACCTTGGTGGCCGTGTCACATTAGATACATGAAGACTGAATTTAATGAATATATTTATAAATGATACTAAATAATTAGTGTATTATCCATATAGTGTTGTAACAAATCACAATTAAATTATTATAAAATATAAATTTTATATCAATTAATTAAGTTACTTTTTGTCTGTGTGAAGTTTGAAGAAGATCAGCAAACGGACTTTTGTGAGGTTCTTCAAAAGCCAAAAGAGCTAATGTTCTCTCTAGCTCAGTTAAAATGGTAGGATTTCCCTCTCCCACTTCTGAAAGCTTAGCTTGAGCAAATACTAATGCTTCTTCTATATTACCTTCTTTTATCAATTCAATTAGATGAAGTTGCTATGAGAAAAATAAATAGAATTATTTTTACATCAAATTTATTTTAGAACTATTAATATAAAAAAAAACAGTTATAAATTGATAACTCTTAAAATATATTAATTTATATAGATTTTGTCATTTTAATTTTAATATTCAAGTAAAATTTGTAAAATCAATAACATAAAGTACTATAAAAGTTTAAAAAAATTTTATTTTTAAATCATAGAAACAGCCAATTTTGGCTACAGGCTTAGGTCAAGTATTATTTTTCAGTATTATAATATATACTAAGTTATTATCTGTGGATGAAAAGACTAAATATATATGGGTTCTATAGTTTTATTTAGGACTAAAAGTACAATTTAAGAGTTTTTATTTAAAATGGTATCAATACACCAGTAGTTTATTTAAATAAATTTATAGTGAACTTCTGAAGAATGATCTGTTTAAGTAACTTATTAGTATTTTAAGTACCTGTAAATGAAAATATAAATCACGATCGTCATCAAGAAGTCCTGGATATAATTGATTAATGAGTGTTATTGCTTCTTGCATTTTTCCTGACTGTACAGCTTCAATGACCTTAATTCGGTTTCCTAAGGTATTTAATTTCAGTGGAGAACTAATTCCAGCCTCTTGTTCAAATTTTTCTGCAGCTTCTTTAAACCCTTCTAAATAACATCAACAAAATAATGTGAACACAATTATTGTGCTAAAAACAATATATGGAACAAATCATTAATTAAAAATAAATTGTTTTATATATTATTTGAGTAAAATTAATAAATAGTTATAAATATTGATTATAAATAGAATAATTTATTATACAAACCGGATACTAAATAGTTCATGATAAGTTTGTTCATGTCTTGACGATTTACTTTCATATTTTCAATTCTATTCAACCAATCTGGCTTAGAGACATTGTTCTGGCTCGGTGGAGAATAACTCATAATGTAAAATGATTTCTATTATCTACTTGAAATAAAATTAACTGTCTCAAATAAAATATAAATATATATTTTCTTTTCATTCACTCAGTATTATTAGAAAACAAAATCTCAAATTAACCAATAAGCTAATATCACAAACTACTATACGACTATTTTCATATAGTCTGTGTTTAGTGCTAACATTTAACAAGAACAACAATAGTAAATTGATAAAATGAAGTGTGATATGTTATCAATAAAAATTATGATATACAGACACAGAACAACTGTTGTTCTGTGGTACAATCATCGAATTATTTTATATATCACTTAAATATCTATATGTCCATATCTGCCACAGATATATTTGGGGGATGTACAGACAGATATTACCATCAAAATGGCGCCGTTTTCAAACCTAGCAGACCTAGTCAGCACGCTCCTGAATTTTTACTTTATGACATTTACATAAAATAAAATCAAGATTTACATTATTTTAAATTTGATGTATTTCTTTATTCTTATTGTTTTAAGAGGATATAATATACAATTGATATTTAAAGAACCCTTTAGATATACACCTACTATGAGAAATTTTTTTGGAAAGTCAATAAGACATTGACTTATTGAGTAAGACACTCATAGGGAGTTCAAAATAGCAATTTTTACATTAAAAATTAAATTTTTTAACTTTCTTTTAATTAAGAAATTATATCAACACATTTTGTTCATTCATTTTTATATCCATCATGTTATCTAATTTTTTAAAAATAAATATTTGTTTAAATAACGACAATGTACAAAGCAACTTTTAATTGCTACAAAAGTTAAACAATATTAAAAAAAATACTAATTTTTACAAAATAAAAACCAATTATATTTTTTAGTTTAAAAACTTATAATAAATGTTTAAAATCTAAACATTAATTAAACATTTAATTACCATACATGAAATATACATATATTTTTTTAGTTAATAAATATACATAATTATTATACATAGTCAATAGTCAATAAAAAAAATAATTTTTATAGATCTTACATAGAAAAAAAAAAATTAATCCCAATATTTGATCATGCCATCCCATCCAGCTGTTGCAACTTTACTAGGTTCATGTGGATGCCATAAAGTTGCTATACAAACATTATCATGGGCTTTCCATTTTGTGTATAATTTACTTGTTTTCCAATCCCATATAAATACTTTACCATCAGCATCCCCCGAAATTAAGTAACTAAAAATAATAATTATTATGAAAAAAAAGATTGAAAAAATTGAAGCTATAATGCATACCTCATATCAGGTGAGAAATCTAATGAACAAGCATAACCTGCAACCATGTGACCAGAAAAACTTTTTTTTCTATTCACTTTAAAACGATTCATTGCTGAGAATATAACAACTTTGTTATCCATACTCTGACAAGCCAACCATTTTTTGTTAGGAGCAAGTGTTACGCTAGGCATAGAATGCATAGTAGGATCAGCAATATATTTCATATCAACTGGTATATCCCTAATACAAACATATAAAATTTATAGGATTCCAACATTTTTATAGGCAATGGTATTATTTATATACACAGTAATTCATAAAGGATAAAACTCATTTTTTTTTAAACTATTGAACATTTTTAATTTTCATTAAGAAAAATCTTGTTTGATTCAAAAAAATCTACAATATATAGTTCCTTTCAAGGTTAAGTACCCAAATTTTAATTTCATTTAATGGGAATCCCTAAATTTGTTTAATGATAAAATAGAAAAACTTTGATCTTATAATTTTTTTTTATCCAATGAACTTTTCTAATTACTTGTTTTAGTTAACAATGTTTGACAATTTTTCTATTGATTATTAGCTGTTTAGCATACAGTAGTTAACAATTGTCACAGGTACTTTTCAATATTTTTCATCATACCAAAATCTTATTTTAATAATTCATGTCTATTAATAGACATACTTTTCTAATAAAAGCATATTTATTATCATACATTGTTGAACGACCGCTATGGAAAAATTTTCTTGATAAATACCATAAAAATAACAGAATATTGTTGTTTCCAGAATTATAAAAACCAAGTTAATGATAGATTTTTTTTTAATAGAAAACTTTTGATAATTTAAAAAGCATCCGATTGATTGGATAACAAAAATGATAAAACTATGCATTATAGTAGTTTTTTGAATAAAACAATATTTTCCTCTACAAATCAAAATTTTACGAGTTGATGAGTTTTTTATTCTTAATAAAACACCCTACATATATATTATAAAGTTAAGAATACCATTCCCAAACACGAAGACTCTTGTCATCAGAAGTTGTAACAAATCGTCTGTTTTCATCAACAAAAGTAATACTGTTAACAGCTCCTAAATGTCTCTCATATTCTTGAACAATATTTCCAGATCTTGTATCCCACTAATAAAAATGTGTATAATTTAAAACATAATTTATAAGTGATAAGATATAGGCACATATAAATAATCTGTGGACTGTTATATAAACATGCAATGTTATAAGGTTCCAACAAACACTATACTTTCATATATATATATATATATATATATATATAATACATTATACTTTCATATATATAATACATAATACTTTCCAGTATTATATATGTACATTAGGGTGGTCCTTAGTTATAGAAGAAAAATTTTTTTTTAATAAATTCAGAGTCATGGGCTCAAAATTTCGTTAGGTTCACTGAAAAAATGAAACTGGTAAAATCTGAGTACAATTATAGATCTTAGTTTATATAACTAATTGTTTACCATAAAAAATATTAAAATTTAATTTTTATTATTTTTGTTGTCAGTTTTATTTATTTTACCAAACGTAGTTCAAATATTCAAGTATATGTACATTAGGGTGGTCCTTATTTTTCGACTTCATAAATTCAGAGTCATGGGCTCAAAATTTCGTTAGGTTCACTGAACCATTATTNTCCCTTGTGGTAGGATCTTCATATAAAAACTTGAATTTTAATATAAATCACTCGAATAATTTCCATGAATTGTTGCTGAGCAACGAAAAAAAGAAGATCTTTTTCTAGAAAATCTGATAAATCTATTTATAGCTACTTCTCCTCGTTTATTATTACTGTAGTTTAATAACTTTTTTAATAACATTAAATCATTTATAGGAGCTGTTATAATGTTCGCAGCTGAAAACCACATTTTAATATAACATTCAACTACAAAACAACATAGCTATAAAAAAATTTATAAACCATTTATGGTATTTAAATGATAAGTGTGCTGTGTTTTCTTTATTTAACGATCGACTTGACATTAATACTAAGCAGCGAATGGCAAAAAAAATATTAAAAGGTTATGAACAGAGCACGAATGAAGAGCCAGAAGAAAATGAAGATTCAAATAAAAAATTAATTTTAAAATATGAAGATTTATCAGATTTTCTAGAAAAAGATCTTCTTTTTTTCGTTGCTCAGCAACAATTCATGGAAATTATTCGAGTGATTTATATTAAAATTCAAGTTTTTATATGAAGATCCTACCACAAGGGAAATAAATAATGAATACTATAACGCCAAAGAAATATTATCCTCCATAAAAATAGTAAACGACGGAATTCAATGACAAATTTACAAGGGATGAAAATCAAAAGCAATTTATATTACAAGTATGAAATTATATAATAATACTGCAAAATTTTTAATTTTAAATTACTATATTTGTATTATAACCTTTACTTTGGACTATTTTAGGTGGTTCAACAATATCGCCAGCTGTATCCCAGTTGTAGCCAAGAAATTTTGAATAAAAAATATTCAAATTGGAAAAACTATTATTGTGATAAACAATTATTATTTTATTGTGTTTGTTGTTTTTTTTTTTTTATTTAATATAACTAAGAAAATTTTTTAATTTATGAACAAAAAAACATACATGCAAAAAAAATTAAAAAAAAAAAAACACGTTTTCGTAGTTGTTTTAAATTTTTATTTGGAAAGGATTCATAATTCAAAAAAAACTCAAATAACGTTTTTTATAGAAGATATCACGGTAATTAATATTACTTCTGTACAATTAAAATTTAAGACACTAGAAAAGTATAACTGAAAACTGTCATTTTTTTAAAAAAAATAGGTGAAACTGATTTTTCTTGTTATTACGAAAAATATTAATTGTACAAAAAAATAATATATTACCTTATTTTTTGTTCACATTTAGTTCTATAAAAATTGTTCTTTGTGTTTTTGGAGAAACTTCAAAAATAAAGAGCGTACACTCAAAAAAAGAAAATCTACCTCATTTTTGAAGAACTTCAACCCCTTTGAGGCACGTGAAGGGGTTGACTTATTGTACTCAGATTTTACCAGTTTCATTTTTTCAGTGAACCTAACGAAATTTTGAGCCCATGACTCTGAATTTATGAAGTCGAAAAATAAGGACCACCCTAATGTACATATACTTGAATATTTGAACTACGTTTGGTAAAATAAATAAAACTGACAACAAAAATAATAAAAATTAAATTTTAATATTTTTTATGGTAAACAATTAGTTATATAAACTAAGATCTATAATTTTTTCTGTAAATGGCATAGTTTGTAAGATAAGTGACGAAAATCGTAAGACGTCACTCAATTTCAGCCAAATTTTGTATGAATTAATTTTTTATCTAATGGAAAAACTTGAGGAATGCATAGAATGATTTAAAAAAAAAAATTATTCTAATAATGCTAAGAATTATCCTAATATTTATACATATTTAATGGTTACAAGGCAAAAGAGACTAAGCGACTAATCTAGTATGAATCTATCTGTTGGAAAAAGTCTATCTATTTAGTGATTATTATATAAAGATATTTATAATTTTAATTTTAGATAAGTATGACACTTTTGTTCAGTTAATTATAAATTTGAGGTCTAAACAACATTTTCAGAGGATAAACGTCATTAGTATAAAATATTGGGAGAACATAATATTGATGGTTACAAGGCAAAGGGGACACTGAATCAGCTCTTGATTAATTTTGGGATGTTTCACGATGTGGTGGTGTGAATTATAGACGGCGTGTGGCTCCCTGAAGTAATGCCTTACAGCAATTACTTGAGCAAGGCAGCCCTTATAATGCCTTAATAATGCTGGTTGTGAAAAAAAAAAGGCAAAGAGGACATAACAACAAATTGACAAAAAATTGGGGCATATGTGTCAATACTTAAATATATTTTATTAAAAGTATTCTTATTACTTCAATTATAATCTGAACTCAAAGAAAATTACTTAGCCATAAATATGACATCTAAATAAAAAAAATACTCTTGTCAAAAACTTCAAAATGTGCAAAAAAAAAAACAAATTATAACCATTCAGAAATAAAAACAATATAAGAAACGTTTTTGCCTTTTGAAAACCTTGAAAAATGTAGCTTAATTGATTTTGCTTTATAACCATTGATATATTATTCATTAAATAAAATTAAAAGTTAGATCAATTATAGTTTCATTTGTCCATATTGGATAAAACATTTATGCATTTATCCTTCTCTATTATTCTTCGTCTTCTTCCTCGCCTTAATCCCAACTACTTGGGGTTGGCCACCCTTATCCTAAACTTCACTTGACATGATCTCCCACATCATCTAAGCTCATATCAGCTGTCCTCAAATCGCAAATCCCTCAAATCTTTCTCCATTATTATCCTAGAAAATTGAGGTTCTATTGCAACCTAATAAAATTCAGTATCTTTTTTTAAGTGGAAAAACTCTTTTTTACTTAGCTGATTTATATTTATTTAGCAGTGCTGAGACTATGAATATGTTTCAAAACTAATGAATGTCTGAGCAATACACTACAGAATTATAAATTCAGTTAAATAAAATACACAAAAATATGGTCCATATTTTTAATTTGTTTTATTTTACTTACACAAACAATTTTTTTATCAGCAGTTCCGGCAACAAACAAATGTTGTTTATCTTCATCAGGATTAAATTTTACACAATATAAAACTTTATGGTTAGTGAAACTTTTTATACAGTCTCCAGTTTCTGTGTCCCATAACTTAACATAACGATCATATGCTATAATAAAACCATAAAATAAGTGTTAGTATAAAGAAAATTGAAGATTAAAATCTAACTTATTATTTATAGCCAGTTCAAAATAAACTCAATTCAAAAACTGATAAGCATTATTCAGTATTTTTGATACTGAAATTTTATAAGAACACAGCTAAAATTTAAAGCCCAAAATACTAAATAATTTTTAACTAATTATTAATCAAATTTATTTAATAATAATTGTATAAACTATGTTTTTAATAAAGATCTTAATACTTATCTTACAAATATTGCACTTATAAGAACTTAAATTATTGAATTTTAAATACATAAAAACCTTGATAAAAATAGTATAAGAATTAAAATAAGTTTTTAGAAGTAGGTGTTTAGTTAGGAACAGAGTTATTATAAACAGTTAACAGAGTCATTATAAAATAGTAATTTGTGAATGTAAAATGAAAATATGAATGAAGTACTAAAAGTTACTGATTCAAAACTTATAATCATAGTAGTAAAAAGATTTAAAACTAATATATCTGATATCATTTATATAAATATGATAGTTTAAGTTAGGTCCTACAGCACAAATATGACAAGCTACACTAAACAGTTTATTTTGTAATATACTTAGAAAAAAGTAGCTTGATATGTAGATCATTACAGTGCAATATATAGAATTTAACTGTTGTTCAAAAATTATATTAAAAACATTGAAAGTCATACCTGCTGATAAAAATTTAGTTCCTTTATTATTAAAACATGTATCTCTAACTGCCTGTGTATGACCAATATATGTTCGTATACACTTTCTATCTCTATAAACATCCCATAACTAAAAATATATGTATATATATTTATTGATAAATAAAAAATATTTAAATTTTTTTGGGTTTTGTATTACTTTAACTTTACAATCCATACTACATGACATAAGAAGATGAGCTGAACGTGGAAACCATCGTATAGCTGATATTCCTTTAGTATGACCTTGCCATGTATGAATATGTGCTTTGGGTAGAAAACATCTATCAGGTGGCATATTTGATTTAAGGTTAACTCCTACATCTTGAGGTATATGTAAGAATGATCGTCCCTGGTAATCTACAGGATCTTTAACTATACAAAAAATAAATGATAAAGATGAAGATACTCTACGAGTGAAGTTGTAAATAAAGTATTCTAATATATGAGCTGAAAAACTAGTATAAATAATAATAAACTAATAAGAATAATTTATTAAATAATATATAACATCTAATATAATATCTTTGGCTTGGTAAAAAAAAGGCCAATATCACATTTTTTTTATGAAATTGAGACTATTTATCCAATGCTTTTATAATTCTTATAATTAAACTATCAAAATCCAGGAAAACATGCCCTTATGCACCAAGCCACAGAAATAAAAAATAAAATAATAATATAAAAAGAGAGTACTTACTATGAAGAATAGATTTTTCCTTAAAACTCTTATCTTCAACTTTCTTACCACGCTTATGCTTCTTTGCTAAAAATTCTTCAATAGCAGCTGCATCTTCCTGTAAAATTAATACTTAAAAATTAATATTATTAAATTGAAAATTGAAAAAAATTCATACCCCTTCAGGTTTAGCTATTTTTTTCTCATCAATAAATGTTCCCCATGGTCCTAGATACCCGTCAATATCTTCTGGATTATCATTTTTAAGTCTTTTTCTCTTATCAGCTTGTCTTTTAGGCAACGATTCAAAAACAGTCTTAAAATCATCTCTTTCTGGTTTTCGACCAATAATTTCATTTGAATCAACAGTAGGATCCAAAGCATATCCTAAATATAATAATAGAATATAACTTATTAATTTTAAATTATAAATTTGAATAAAATTTTAGTTCACCAAAACTATGAAATGTTCTTCTCTGTGTTTCAAACATAAAATCACTTATATGTGCTTTTTCAACAAATCCAGTCATCATATTTTTAGCTGCTTTTTGTTGTTGTGTTTTAAATGGATTTTCTGGCCCAGCAATTGGTGTAAACAGCTCTTCATATTTCATATTTCGCGTTATTTCTTTTGTACCTATATCAACATATTGAACAGAAGTGTCGTGTGCCTATAAAAATAGCTATTTATTAAAATTATTGATAAAATATACAAATACTGTATAGGATTTTCAAAATGAAATTTTTCAAGTGCATTAGCATGAGAGTAAAACTATAAAAACTCAAGTTAACTATAATTGATCCATATACTCTATAATTGGGTTTTATGGTTAAATTATGTTTGAATTAATTATTATGTAAATTAAATAGTCATAAATACTGCTCTTTTACCAAATAACGATTTTATATGATAGCGTATTGAAAAATTATAAAAATAAATATATTTTATTTTTGTAAATAAATCTTAGTATAATATTTTTTACAAAATTCCCATAAAAAAAAGGTCACTCAATTTTTTCTAAAAATTTAATAACTGTGTAATATTTGGTTGATTGAGTTCGGTTTTTTTTTTCATACACTAGGTTTCTTGTGAATCACTCTGGCCCTGCCATTAATCATTACTTCAGGATATAATTAGGTTTGGTTTACACTTACCAAACCCAACTTCCATCAAACTTCTAATTGAGTTTGTGAAATTTTGTTCTCATGTTAATGCGCCTTAATAAGTTTCACTTCAAAAAGTGCAAAAAGTTTCATGTACAAATGAGATTTGAACTAACATTTCTATGATATGAAAAAATACATCATATTTTTACAGTACCTAGTTAATGAAAGTTTGTACAAACAAGCCTTACTTAGGCTA
>NW_026099574.1:42210253-42275992 GCF_025091365.1 Daktulosphaira vitifoliae
GATGAAATTACTAGAGAAATACAAGGAGAGGTGCCGTGGNTAATTTTATGATTATATAAAATTATTGTGCCGTGGTGCATGTTGTTTGCTGACAATATAGTGTTAATAGGAGAAAATAGGGAGGAAATTAATCAAAGGCTAGAGGTGTGGAGATCAGCTTTAAAAAAAAAAGGGATTTAGAATAAGTAGGAGTAAGACAGTACGAGTTTGACTAAGGAGAACACGAGATAGGTGAAATAAGGGGACCAGTGACAATAAGCGAGGACGTGATAGGAGAGGTGGAGAGTTTTAAGTATTTACGGTCAGTTGTGCAAAAGAGTGGTGGTATTGACGAGGATGAAGACACAGGATTAAGTGGCGAAGTTTAAGAGACATGATGAGTTGTATGATGGGCTAGAAACAAAGGAAGGCGAGAAAGAAATCTATAGACTTGCAAAGATAAAAGAGAAAAGGTCTAAAGATTATCATTATATAAGGTGTATAAAAAGTGATGATAATAAGGTACTCTTGAGTGATGATAATGTGAAAAAAAGGTGGAAAGAGTATTTTGAAAAATATTTGAATGAGGAATACCCAAAAGAGACATTAGAGGATATCTCGTGGAATGAGGGACAGCTAGATTTAATTAGTGATAAAGAAGTATCAATGAAAAAGAATAAAGCAGTAGGACCAGATGAAGTGCCAGTAGAGGTATGGAAAATATTAGGCGGTGTTGGCATGAGGTGGTTGAAGGAACTTTTAAATAAAATCTTATTAGAAGGGAAAATACCAAATGAATGGTGAAAATTATAGAGGCATAAAGCTTATGAATCATAGTATGACAATTTGGGAAAAAGTAATAGATAAGAGAATAAGAAATGAGTCATCTGTATCTTAAAACCAGTTTGGTTTTATGTCTTATAAATCAACAAAGGAGCCAGTATTTTATGTGAGGCAACTAATAGAAAAGTTTAGGGAAAAGAATATATATATATATATATGACATTAAGTGAGGACGTGATTGGAGAGGTGGAAAGTTTTAAGTATTTAGGCTCAGTTGTGTAAAAGAGTGGTGGTATTGATGAGGATGTAAGATACAGGATTAAGTGCGAGTGGTTGAAGTGGTGAGAAGCGACTGGCTTCTTATGCGATAAAAGAATTCCAATGAGACTGAAAGGTATATTCTACAAGACTGTAGTGAGATCAGCTATGATGTATGGTTCAGAGTGTTGGGCGGTTGATAAGAAAGTAGAGCAGAGAATGAGTGTAGCAGAGATGAGAATGCTTAGTTGGATGAGTGGAGTGATTAGAGAAGATAAGATAAGAAATGAGCATATAAGAGGGAGTATAGGTGTAGTGTCAATCGTGGATAAGATGACACAAATAGACTTAGATTGTTTAGTCATGTTATGAGGAGAGAAGAATTGGAAGCTGTAAGAACAGTTATAGAAATTAATTTTGAAGGAAGAAGAGGTAGAGGAAGACCAAAAAAGAGATGGAGGGATGCTATTGAATGTGATTTGAGGACAGCTGATGTGAACGTAGATGATATGGGAGATCGTGTCAAGTGGAAGTTTAGGATAAGGATGGCCGACCCCAAGTAGTTGGGATTAAGGCGAGGAAGAAGAAGAAGAAGAATATGACGCACTCATAAAATTATTACATTTTTTTTTTCTGTAAGATTTTTCATAGTAATAATGTAATAATATATATAATTAACAGACACAAAGATTTAGTTATTATTTATTCAAAATTAGAATTTTTTAGTGAATAAACAGTTAATGATATTATTTCAAAAATTATGATAATTCAGAAGAGTTTAATTCAGTTTTTTTTTCTTGTAAGAGAAATTATTAAATACAAGTAGTCCTAATCAGATATCTTAATTTCTTATTTAAAAATTCAGTAATGTTTATTCACTAGTGATATTATTTTACAATTAGAATAAATTTGTGACAAAAGCATGTACAGGTTATTATGAAATAAATCACTAAAATTATTTATTCATGGATTTTAAGTTTTTATTAAAAATCATATTTTGAAAACATGCAAATTACTTCAATAATAGTAGCTCATGTTTGCTCATGCTCATCTTTCATGAATGATAATAAGACTAGTTATATAACATAAAAAAAGTTTTAATAAACAATTTAAATGACTTACCGGAGGTAAAACATGAGGCGTAGCATTTATTGCAAATTTTTTAGTTAATTCTTGCATGTTTATTTTAGATTCATTCCCTGTATTATCCTCGAGGGTTTCGCATTCATCGCTGCTACTACTACTTCCATAATCTTGTAGTTGCAACATTATTTCTTTTTGTGTATAACACCTTTTAATTATACTTTTTAACTAATAAATAAATCATTAATATTAATATATTTATAATACCTGAAAAATCTTTCATTAAAATACAGAACGCATCCTTATCATGCATCATTTTTGTTTGCTAACCGTTTGAAGTTAGAATCACAAAATAGATTAAACCTTATCTATTCTCTTTACAATCGTGATCATATTTATTTTATATATTATCACTCAAAGAAAATAATTATAAATTCGTTATACACTAACAGGTTTTCTATTAGAAAAATTGACAGATTTCTATTGAAATTATCATAGGACACAGTCTTTTTTTAATTATTCCAGCACCTGTAGCATTATTTCAAATAATTCTTGATTAAACAGTTTTACTTAGTTTTTGAATGTTATGATCAAACGATGTGAGCTCATTGTATATCTAATTAAATCAGTAATATCTATTATAAAATATTATGAGTGGAAATTTAAACAGTACTTTCAACTATGTTTATAGTTGTTCTTTAGAAACTAATGTTCAAATTAAAGTAGGCACCCTTGAGGGTATTAAACATAAAATTGACTATGAGAAAATACTTAGTGATCCCATGAAAAAATTCAATGGTTTATATCAAAAACCAATTTCTGATTTGATTGTATACTGTCAAGTTTATAGTGATGGTAAACCTTTAAGCCTACCTGTATCAACTTCTTACAAACATTTTACAAATCGCTGGAGTTGGAATGAATGGGTTGTTTTACCAATTCAATTTAGTGATCTCCCAAGAAATGCACTACTGACATTAACAGTGTATGATTGTGCTGGACCAAATACAATGACTGCTGTTGGTGGGACATCTATATCTTTATTTGGAAAGCATGGAGTATTCCGTCAAGGTATGATAGATCTTAGAGTGTGGCCTGATAGAGAAGCAGATAGTAGTATATTAGGTACACCTGGAAAATGTTTGTCTGATACAAATCGTATGCAGTCTTTGGCAAAATTAGCAAAACAACATCGAAATGGCAATATGCCTGAAGTTGATTGGCTAGATAGACTGACATTTAGAGAAATTGAGTTAATCAATGAAAAAGAAAAAAAAACATCTAACTTTCCATACTTAATGATAGAATTTCCAGAAATTCTATCAAACGGTACAGTGTACAATGTCGTTCACTATGAACAAGACGGTGATGAAATTTATCCTTTTAGAGTTAATCCTGATATTGTAACAGTACCTGATGCTGAAGTTATGCAAGAAAATCTGGTTGAAAGTAAACATCATAAACTTGCTAGAAGTTTGAGAAGTGGTATATCTGATAAAGATGCTAAACCAACCGCGACTATAAGGGATATGTTAAACACTATTGTAGGTTATCCTCCTACAAAAATGTTAACTACTGAAGAACAAGATCTTATATGGAAATACAGATTTTATTTATGCAACCAAAAAAAAGCTCTTACAAAATTTTTGGAATGTGTAAATTGGAAATTGCATGGAGAGGCTAAACAAGCATTAGACATGATGTACCAATGGGCGCCAATGGATGTAGATGATTCCTTACGATTACTTAGTCCTGCATTCAAACATTTATCAGTCAGGAAATATGCTGTAGAACGTTTACAACAAGCTACTGATGAAGATTTACTGTTATATTTACTTCAATTAGTACAAGCACTTAAATATGAAAATTTTGAACATATAACTAATAGTTTGAAATTAATGGAAGACAAATATCCTGTAACAGATAGTCTTACAGAATCTGTGTCAAGCTTAAGTTTAAAAGATAGTACTGAAAGTAATATACCTTGTACTATTAATCATTTTGAAATGTGTAAACCTGAAGACATGGACTTGGCCCGTTTTCTCATTCATAGAGCTAGTAAAAATTTTAGTTTAGCAAATTACTTTTATTGGTACTTGATGATTGAATGTGAAGATCAAGATTTAACTATTAAACAAGATATAAAAGTTCGTAACATGTATTTGAGTGTAATGAAAACTTTTTTAATGACATTATATAATGGTAATGCTGAATGTCAAAGAATTCATGCTAATTTAACTAGACAACAAAACTTCATTGATCGTTTAGTTCGCATTGTAAAGGCAGTTGCAAGAGAAAGTGGTAATCGAAAGAAAAAAATTGATAAACTTCAAGCCCTTCTTATTGAAGCTGATTCAAAGTTTAGCTTTATGGCATTTGATCCATTGCCTTTGCCACTAGATCCCAGCATTCTAATTACTGGTATCATACCTGAAAAAGCTGTACTTTTCAAGTCTGCATTGATGCCTTCAAGATTAACATTTAAAGTACAAGATAATAAAGAATATGTTGCCATTTTTAAGCACGGTGATGATTTACGCCAAGATCAACTCATTTTGCAAATAATTACACTGATGGATAAGCTTTTGAGGAGTGAAAATTTAGATTTAAAATTAACACCATATAGAGTATTGGCAACAAGTACTAGACATGGTTTTGTACAATTTGTAAATTCATTACCTGTAGCAGAAATTTTAGCAACTGAAGGTTCTATTCAAAATTATTTCCGTAAAAATCATCCAAATGATAATGCACTATTTGGAATTTCTACAGATATCATGGAAAATTATATTAAAAGTTGTGCGGGTTATTGTGTCATTACCTACTTGCTGGGTGTAGGTGATCGTCACTTTGATAATTTACTATTAACTTCAACTGGAAAATTATTTCACATTGATTTTGGATATATATTAGGAAGAGACCCTAAGCCATTACCTCCACCAATGAAACTTAGCAAAGAAATGGTTGAGGCAATGGGAGGTGTTAATAGTGAATATTATCACGAGTTCAGAAAACTTTGTTATACTGCATTTTTACATTTAAGAAGACACGCCAATCTTATACTTAACTTGTTTTCATTAATGGTAGATGCTAGTGTACCAGATATTGCATTAGAACCAGATAAAACTGTCGATAAAGTTCAAGATAAATTTAGACTAGATTTAGGTGATGAAGAAGCAGTACACTATTTTCAAAATTTATTGGATGTTTCAGTCACTGCTGTTATGGCAGTTCTTGTTGAACAGCTTCATAAATTTGCCCAATATTGGCGAAAATAAAATTTATTGTTTATAAATATTAATACTTTTATTTTATATGTTAAAATACTGGAAAAAATATAAATAACTTATATATGATGATTTTATTATTATATTGATATCTTATCTATATTATTGATGAATATTCAAAATTCAAGGCTGTTAGATAAAGTTGATAAATTTTTTTCTAGTTTTAAGAACAGAATGTGTTATTCACATCAAACTGTATTGAAGTCATTTTTGTTATAAGCTATGATATATTGTTAAGCAATCATATTTATTAAATTACTCATAGTTTGATATTGGTCAGTTTATTGTAAAATTTAAATAACTACAAATTGAAATGCAGTTTATTGCATCTGGTAAATAAATTTAAATAAAATATAATTATATTTTTTGGATGAAAGTCACTAAATTGTATCTTGTAAACTATATATATATATATATATATTAAGATATTTTGTTTAATAATTTGTTTTAGAAGTTATATTATGATCTAGAGCTATTTATTTTTATAATGAATATAAAAATTTCCTATTTTATATTTATGTTACCTAAGTTTTAATTAAACTATTACAAATAATAAATACATCATTTGTATACTATATATTTTTTATATCTTTTACATAATAATTAATCTTTGAATATTATTTTACTAATTAGAACATCCTCATAAAAGGTACAACCCTTTGAAAGGTGAATGGATATTAGTATCGCCTCAACGTATGAAAAGGCCATGGGATGGCCAGACAGAAACTGTCTATTGTGATATGGGTCCAGAATTTGACCCAACTAATCCCCTCTGTCCGGGAGTAGTTAGAAGTAGTGGAGAAGTAAGGTTATTCAAACATGAAATATTATTATGTTATAATAATAAAATAACATTGTTATTTTAAGCAAACTCCATTTTATACATCAACATATGTTTTTAAAAATGATTTTCCTGCCATGCTAGAAAATACACCTGAACCACCTTTAAGTAATGATCCATTATTTCGCATAGAAGGAGTACAAGGAACTTGCAGAGTTATGTGTTTTCATCCAAAATCTAATGTGACTATTTCTTTAATGAATATTGATGAAATAAAGTGTGTAATTGATTGGTAGGTATTATAATTAATATTTAATCTATATTTGAACTAATTCACCTTGAAACTAACCTTGACCTTTAAAATAAAAGTTCAATTAGTTATTATATTTTTAAACATATTTATTGAGATATAATGACTTCTTAAACTCAAAATTTTGTATCAACCGTCCTGAAGAAATCCACATTGAAATGTTAGCAAATTTCATGAATATTTAATAAAACAACGCGAATATTTTTTTCTAAGAAGATATAACCCCCAAAAGTTTCTCTACTTATTTACTATAAGTATAATTATTGTTAAAATTAAAATTTAACTAAAAATATTTTTTTATTTGGACATTGATATTATTTCAGAATTACGCAAACAAAATGTGTAAATGCTAAAAGTTATAACTGTGTATATAATCTTTAATTCAATCAAGGAAAAAATGTTTTGTATTTTTTTAAATACACAAATATTTATTACCACTACTTTTTAAGTTATTTATATTTTATATATTTTACTATTTTATAGGTTTTTTGATTAAAAGTTAAAATTATAAGCATTTTAAATACACTGATATAATAAAAAAAGGGCTATAGAAAATTTTATTGCTGAAATTTAAAATAAATTAGTTAAATTTAATTAAATAGTTGACAAAATTAAAAAATGTTTAGTTGGGTGGAGCAATTGAAAGACTTAGGAAAACAATATACATGGGTGCAAATTTTTGAAAATAAAGGAACTATGATGGGTTGTTCTAATCATCATCCACACTGTCAAATATGGTCATGCTCGTTTTTACCAAATGAACCACATATAAAAGATATAAATCAAAAAAACTACTTTGTAAAGTATGGGCGTCCAATGTTGATGGATTATGTTGAACGTGAATTAAAGGCCAAGGTAATAACTATATAAAATCAAAATGATTAACTAAATCACAAAAATATCTTTGTTATTACAGGAAAGAATTGTTTATGAAAATTCAAATTGGGTTGTATTAGTTCCATTTTGGGCTATATGGCCTTACGAAACAATGGTTTTACCTAAGAGATGGATTAAAAGAATGAATGAGATTACAGATGATGAAAAAACTGATTTGGCTTTAAGTATGAAAGTGTTAACAACTAAATATGATAATTTGTTTAAAACATCATTTCCATATTCAATGGGCTGGCATGGTGAGAATAAATTCTATGTTTTATTAATTAAGAAGGTTGGGTTAAATCAACTCCATATATGAATTAAATAATCTACTGTTTAACACCTCTATAAATAGCAGCAATTAAAAATTCCTTTTAAAAGAAAGCTTTATAATCAAAAAATAAAAAAAATTACTTAAAAATACTAATTAAAACTTTAAAAAAAATTTTAAAACGCCTAACTTAAAATGTAACAAAAATATTCTAAGTAAAAATAATCTGTGAATACTGAAAGTGCAAAAGGGCCAATCTCAAAAAGAAGTTTTGACTTTTCACAAGAGTTTTTTGTTTTTAATATTTATTCTAAGTTTAAGTCAACTTTAATGCTAGATACTTGCATATTTAAATAGAGAATATATTATATTGAATTAGTATGATCATTGTCATTAAACAAATAATGTTAGTGAACAATAATTTTTAATTAATTTTTAAAAATGTAATGTCAAATAACTCATTAAAAAGCTTAAATCTAAAAACTTTTTTATACTAAGATACATGAAAAAATCCTATTTATTTTAATCGACCAAAAAATATTTTTTGAAAAATTTATTGTATTAAGCACAATTTTATTAGTTTGTCAAAAACATATAGAGAGTTGATCCAAATAACTACTGTAACATACAGCCTCGTATTTTAAGTGACTATTGATAGTCTTTTTTTAAAATAAATTTTAAGGTGCTCCTACTGGCTCAAACTGGGATGGATATGATCACTGGGTGTTTCATGGTATATATTTGCCACCTCTTCTGCGTTCTGCTACTATAAAGAAATTCATATCAGGGTAATTATAAAAGTATATTGTTTGTATTTAATACAATTTATTAAAAAAACATTTGAAAACAATCTAGCAGGTAGTATCTACAACTACAGTGTTTATTAAAAATTAGACATGATATCTTATTTCTATATTTTCAACTGATCCGTTTTGATTAAAATATCACAGCCATAATATTGTTCCCTAAAAATGATATTACAATATATTTTATGAAGGAAATTTTATGTGGAAATATAAGGAGGCAAATCAAAATCATAATATAGATAATATTATAGTAATTAAGGCCCAGAATTATATGCATTTATAATATCCAGAACAAATCACCAGCCAATACAAATTTTAATTGACTTAAAAACTTAATAGTGTCCTGGTACCGTAATTATAGTTTTGATGATTAGGATTGTTTATCCCCCCTAAAACAAAAAATATTTCTATGCTACTATATAATCCTACAACAATATTACACAAACTTGGAACCCGTCATAACAAAATTTATAAAAGCATATAATATAACAAAGTATTAACAAAATAAAACCCTGTGAATAGGGGATAAGGATATTTCCACAGCCCTTCTACTACCAGTCGTAAGAGGCGACTAATGAAATTGCATCAAATTGACACCGGTATAAATTTTGTCAAAAAATATTAAGAGTCCTACACAGAACCTAGGCTCATTGTACCATCTCGGATGTATACGGAGACAACAGGTGAGAAGAAATAAAGTAGTTAGAAACGATGAAGAACTAAAGAATAAAGTGATACCTGACGGATAACTTGTGCAGTAGCTGTTTCACCAGTCATGTGTACAGGCTTACCCAACGCTTAGTGTTGTAGGGACATCATCAGTCAACTCTAAGCTGGACTCATTTATAAAAGAGAAAGATAGATACAAAGTAAGAATAGGTATGTGAAATGTTGTAATATTAACTGGTAGAAGTAGAGAATTATTAGAAATATAGAAGAGGAGAAAAGTTAATATTTCTTGTGTGTAGGAAACTAAGTGGAAGGGAGAAAAATCATATAACCCAACCACCCCTGTAGGCAGGTAGAGTCAGGTTTTTTAAAAAAAATTATATCAAATGAAAGGAAAATACCTAAAGTTTTAATATAAAAAAAAGTTAGCACAATGGGGTCGCGGCACAGTGTAGACAAATATAGTATAAATAATTGTTACTTTTATGGCAAACGTGTATCAAAATTGAAGGGCTTAATACATAACTTTTTAGACAATAATTTATTGTTAATTACAAATAAATAGTCTACAAGAAATTTTCATAAGAGTCAAAAATATACTTTTCTTGATCAGTTTTTCACATTGATTTTAAATGTGCAATTAGTTTTCTAATCTTTGATATTATAACTAATATTTAAAAATGAGTATTAACATATAAAAAATATAGGTTAAAATAATATTCAACAAAACAACAGCGGACAAAATCATAGATACTAGGCACGAAATATTTTTGAATTTCAGTATATTATAGAATACTACAGGATATAATTATACAGAACATAGTTCTGAATATTTCATTTGTATCAATTATTTAAACACCAAGAGTTACATGGAAATGCTAAGTATTTCTATTCAAATGATTTCTCTCTCTATGGTTTCAATCTGTAGATTGGTTTGCAGCCATCTTCCAGTCTTCCCTCTTATACGCCTTCCTTTTCATTTCCACATATGAGTCACATCCTTGGTCCTTTATTATCTGTTGAATGAATTCCAATTTTGGTTTACACCTACGGTTCTTTCCTTCTACTGTTCCTTCTATTATCAATTTCAACAATCCTTCGTGTCTATTATATGACCTATCCATTCGTTGTGTCTTCTGACTATGTTATTCCATAGTAACTTTCCATCTGATATTCTTTCCAGTACTTCTACATTGGTTACTCTGTCCATCCAACTTATCCTTAGCATCCTTCTATAGCACCACATTTCAAACGCCTCAAGTCTTTTTTTTTTCTTCCATTGCTATTGTCCAGGTTTCACACCCGTACAGAGCAATGCTCCATACATACGTCTTTAATAGGTTTTTTCTTATTTATAGACTCATGCTTCTTGATATAAATATAGTTTTCTTTTTGTTAAAGGCTATTTTAGCTTGACAAATACGTTTTATAATTTCACTTCTGTTTCTTCCATCCTTATTGATTGCGCTTTCCAGGTATGTAAATTCACCTACATATNTTGCGCTTTCCAGGTATGTAAATTAACCTACATATTCTATTGCTTGGTTTCGTATTTTTATCTGTATTCTTGTATTATTTTCCCTTTCACATACCATTACTTTTGTTTTCTTCACATTTATTCTCATTTCCAACTCTTTTTCGAATGTTTTATCCATAGCTTTAAATAGTTGAGCCAGATCTTTCTTGCATTCAGCAATTAAAGCTATGTCATCGGCAAAACGTAACATACTTATTTTTTGTCCGTTACTCTTTATCCCTAGGTTGGCATTTTCCTTTATCATATCTATTGCTTCTTGAATATATGCGTTGAATATAATTGGGGATAATGTACAATCTTGTCTAACTCCTCTGTTTATTTTTACTTCTTCTTCCTCATCTTGGATCCTTATAACTGCGGATTCATCCTTGTATAGGTTATACAGAAGTTTCCTATCTGTGTATTTTAACCCCAATCTTTTCATCATGTTAAACATTACCTTTCAATTTACGTTATCAAATGCTTTTTCGATATCCACAATAGCTATAAATGTTTGTTTGTCTTTCCTAATCCTTTTTCGAATGATTATCCTTAACGCCAATATTGCTTCTCTCGTTCCCATATTCCTTCTAAACCCGAATTGGTCTTCTATCAACGATTGTTCTATTTTACCTTCAATACGTTTGAATATAATCTTTGTTACTATTTTAGAGGCATGGGATAGTAAATTAATGGTACGGTATTCTTCACATTTCTTTGCTGCTGTTTTCTTTGGGATGGGGATAATTAGGCTCTTTACGTAATCTTCAGGCAATTCACCGGTTTCGTATATGACTTTGATAATTTGAAATAATTCCCTTTTAACTTTTTCTCCCGCCTCCTTCCAAAGCTCCGCTGTATTCCATCGATTCCTGCTGCTTTTTTATTTTTCAGATTCTGCAAAGCTTTGTCGAACTCTTCTCTCATAATTGGGTCTAATTCGTCATCTTCTTCAGATTTATCTTCTTCGTTTGATTCGTTAGTTTCATTTTCCTTAAGTGATTATTACATTCCTTATTCCATCATTCTTTAAAATGATTTATTACAATATAAATACAAAAAATATAATATACAAGTGATTTTAACGAATTTTTAGGTTTTTTCATAAATTTACTATTAATAGTAATTATATAAGTTCTTGACCATATATCAATCTAAGCAAAACCCTTTTTAGCTTCGATGCGAGTTTGAAAAGGTATTAATTTTACCAAGATGTGTTTTTTTTTTGTGTCTGTTGCCACTTTTTCTCAGTTTTCACTGGACTAATTTCTTTCAACAATATGTCAGAAGATCACAAATCGTAACTAGTTAAAGATATTACCCTTAAAAATTGAAATAATTTCCCTCATTCTCCGTAAATGGGAGAAATCTCCTAAAAAATTATCAAAATCAGTAATTTTTGAAACTTTTTTCATTTAACATTCTCTTACTTAAAACTACCATAACTTTTTTAAAAATAAATAAATCAACATATATTTTTTTATTAAAACCTTATATATTTTCCTTTCATTTGATATCATTTTTTTGAAAATCTAACATTTAACCTACTTACAGGGGGGGAATTTAAAATAACAACTTTTTACAAAAATTAACTTTTTCAACTTAACTTTTGAAAATGTTCCAGAAATATTCCGAGCTTCAAACATATGTAAAAATAAAGATCATGTTATGCACTTTAAGTTAAAATTATTTTTTTTAAAAGTTATGACAGCTTTAAATACCAAAATAATAGAAGGTGATTTTTTATACGAAAATTTCATTTGAGTTCAATTTTGACAGTCATTTGTACATAGATCATAGGTCAGCAAGATCATTTTTTTTTAAATTACAGTATCTAATGAATGCTTTAACATATGTTTAAAAGAATCAGTATTTCTAGAAAATTTTCAAAAGTTCTACTTTTTACTCAAATATTTCAAGATTTAAACCCTCTCTGTATAAAAGGAAATAGTCCGATTTAACAATAATTATGTCAAATAAAAAGAGTAAATATAAAGTGTTAAAATAAAAAATTGTGTTGAATCATACATTTTTCAAAAAGTTATAGCAATTAAAATTTAGAAATATAAAACCAAAAATTTTAACATAAAAATAGCATGTGCTTTCAACATTTTTTATTTTACTTATATCAGAAAAAAAACCTTTCTGAGCTTAATTTAATAATTTATCAATAACAATCTGATACTTAAAATTAAGTTCTATTTGCAAAATGTTTATATTTATTATTTTGAGTTTAAAGTATCATCCTAAACATATTCACCATAAAATATTAAAGGATTTATAATTATTATTTTTTAGATTTGAATTGCTAGCTCAATGTCAAAGAGACCTCACGCCTGAACAAGCAGCAGAAAGACTGCGATTACAATCAGATGTTCATTATTTACATTCAGATAAATAATTATTTGTATAGATGTGAAGGAAATTTTGTTTTTCAAAATGTTTCATTATCAATTTCTTCATCTTTATGTTATTTTAGAAATAAAAACTTACTTATTTACTTATGAATTAAGATTTCTAAGTTAATTTGCTATATTAATATTATAATCAAATATAGAATTTTCTATATTATTATTGTTTAAATAAATATTACAGAAACAAAAATAATATTTAAAGATTTCAAAGTACAATAATAAAAGGTATTTAATTAACTATGACTTATGCAAAATCTTTAAAAATGTAAAACATAATTAATTTAATAATAATTAAATAATCTAACTAAGAAAATGATTAGTCAATAATAACTTTTGAAGCAGTATTTTAAAAGATGTTAGCACTATTAAACAAGAACCGGAGGAGTAGAGTGGTGTATATATGTACAGAGATAAAATAAACAGACCCACTTTACTTCAAATTAGTAGTATATTATTAAATTCTGAAAAGAAAAAATTATGTTTTATGTTACTAAAGATTTTGCATGGAGCATAGTTAATAAATCACTTCATGTATCAATAAAAATATACTAAGGACATTAAGTATGATTTTCATTTTCTATATACACACTTTTAAACAATATATAGGTAGATGTACAAATAGTATAGAAAAAATGAAAATATTGGAAAGCAAGCATCCTGTAACATATAGTCTTACAGAATCTGTGTCAAGCTTAAGTTTAAAAGATAGTACTGAAAGTAATATACCTTGTACTATTAATCATTTTGAAATGTGTAAACCTGAAGACATGGACTTGGCCCGTTTTCTCATTCATAGAGCTAGTAAAAATTTTAGTTTAGCAAATTACTTTTATTGGTATTTGATGATTGAATATGGAGATCAAAATTTAACTATTAAACAAGACATAAAAGTTGGTAACACTTATTTGAGTGTAAAATTTAGATTTAAAATTAACACCATATAAAGTATTGGCATCAAGTTCAAGACATTGTTATGTAAAATTTGTTAATTCATTACCAGTAGCAAAAATTTTAGCAACTGAAGGATCTATTCAAAATTATTTTTGTAAAAATCATCCAAATGATATTTCACTATTTGGAATTTCTACAGATATGGTAAACTACATCAAAAATTGTGCCCCATATTTGTGTCAAACTGCCTAATTATAAATAATGTCAATGTATCCTATAAATATTTATAGTTTTTTTTTTACATAAATATATGATTAATTTCATCCATTTTTTACCAAAAATTACTACTTGTTTAACATGAAAATCTTGAAAGAAATTATATATTTTATTTTTAACCAAAATTTATGAAGTTATTTTAGATAAACCAAAATTTTTCTAAAAATAATAAAATTAATTTATTGTATTTACATTTAAATGAATATTATAAACCATCATTAATTGTGTAATGAATACTGCAAAGGAGATTGTTAGTGAGAGTAGGAGTAGAATGCCAGGTAACAAGGAGACCTGGTGGTGGGATGAGGACGTTCAAAAAATCATAGAAAGTAAGAAAAAGCAATTCAAAGTATAGCAGAAGAGCAAAGGAGAGAAGACTGGATGGAGTATAAACGCGTGTGCAAAGAAGCCAAGTGTACAGTAAAAAAGGCGAAGTTTAAGAGGTATGATGAGTTGTATGATAGACTAGGAAGATAGGAAAGCAAGACAGAAATCTATAGACTTGCAAAGATAAGAGAGAAAAGGTCTAAAGATTAGATAAGAAAGTAGAGCAGAGAATGAGTGTAGCAGAGATGAGAATGCTTAGTTGGATGAGTGGAGTGACTAGAGAAGATAAGATAAGAAATGAGCATAGAAGAGGGAGTATAGGTGTAGTGTCAATCGTGGATAAGATGAAAGAAAATAGACGAAGATGGTTTGGTCATGTTATGGGAAGAGAAGAATAGGAAGCTGTAAGAACAGTTATAGAAATGAATGTTGAAGGAAGAAGAGGTAGAGGAAGACCAAAAAAGAGATGGAGGGATGCTATTGAATTTAATATAAGGACATCTGATGTGAGCGTAGAGGATGTGGGGATTTTGTCAAGTGGAAGTTTAGGATAAGGGTGGCCAACCCCAAGTAGTTGGTATTAAGGCGAGGAAGAAGAAGAAGATTATAAACCTATTTGTTGTAGTTAATAAAATTAAACCTTTTATTTATATATATATATATTATAATTTAAAAAAATTTTAATATCAATTAGTAAACTGGAAAATTTGTATCTATTTTTTTACTCCATTCTTGAAGGCCTCCAATAACATCTTTTATACAGTTAACTTTGCTTAATAAAGCAGTATTTTTCTTTAGCTCAATCACAGCTTTTTGGGAATCATTTCCTCGACGACAAATTGCAACCACTATATAAAAAAAAATTCTTTAATATTTATAATACTAACACATTATCTAACTACTAACAATTGGGTGCTTTTTTATAACAAGTATTAATTTTTTCAATCAGTCTAGAGCTAAATAAATCAGTATTAAGATCTTCCAACTGAATATTTATAGAAAATGGCAAGTGACACATTTCATACTCATTATTTTTGCGCACATCAATAACAAGTAATGGTGTATTTTCTGATACTAATTTTTTCAATTCTTTAACTGATATTCGCTCACTATCTTCAAGTAAGTTTAATATTTTAATCTAAAAATATTAATAACTATTTTTATCTGAATATTAAAATTTTTAAGAAAATTTTACTTTATCGTTAGCTTTTGATCCACAAAATTCTTCATAATCCATGTTAATTAATATTTTTTCAGAACTTTTGGTACAAATACATCCTTCTCTTTTACCATTACCTAATTTAATTCTTTTAAAATCACAATCACCACCATCATATATTAGTAAGTTATTGAATAAAACATTAGGATGGTCAATAATTATTTTGATTGCTTCCATTGCTTGTAAAACACCAATAACACCAGGAACTGTTAAAATTAAATGATAAATATGATTTATAAAATATTAAATTTAAGTGATATCAAACCTGGACCTATAACTCCAGCAGAAGAACAATTACCAACTGTTTCAGGAGGCTGTGGCTTTGGATGAAGACATCTGAAGCATACTGAGCCTTTATAATTATAGACAGCTAATTGTCCATCAAATTGAATAGCAGAACCTGAAACTAATGGCTTTCCCATCTTCACGCATGTATCATTAATTATATATCGCGTTACCAAGTTATCACTTGCATCTAATATTACATCATATTTATCAATAATTTCAACCGAGTTATTAGCATCTAACTGTACATCATGAGTAATAATTCTGACATCTTCATTTAAGCTATAAAAATATTTTTGTTAATATGACAATTGTATCACATATAAAAGAATAGTCCTTAAAAGCATACAGTATCATTAAAAATTTTAAAGAAATATTTCAAATTTTTCAATAATTATTAATATTGGCAATTAACATTGTTTTATACTAACTGTTTTAATGATAATTTTCCAGATATAACTTTTTTCATGCCACAATTATTTTGTGCATGAAGTAATTGGCGATGTAAATTATTTACTTCTACAATGTCATAATCAACCAATCCAATTGTACCTACTCCAGCACTAGTTAAATACATTGATGATGGACAACCAAGACCCCCAACACCAATAATCAATACACTTGAAGCTTTCAATTTCTTTTGTCCTTAAGAAAAAATACAAATCTATAGCAAGAGTTAAGAATAAAAAATAATTATAATGCACCTTCAGCACCAACTTCAGGTAAGATCATCTGCCTACTGAAACGGCTTATATCAGATGAAGTCAAAAATTTTTTCTAGAAAACATAAATATTGTAAATTTAATACTACTTACGGTTATTTTTTATTGTTTTCTTAATCAGGTTAACTTAGACAGAGAAAATTTTATTGTCAATGAAAATGCCCTTCTCCCGCAAAATTTTTAATAATGTATGTAACCTTTTTGTCTTCCAGAAGTTTTGTTTTTTGAGATAATTCTTCATTAAGAGCTACAATTTCTGCAGTTAATTGAAGTATTTCTGTGTCTTTATCCATGATAAAAAATCTTTCTGTAATTATCTTATTACAAAAAAAAATTTATTACGTAGGAAATTTTAGAAATTATTGTAATAATTTAAGTTATTTTATGTCTGTTATTATTTAAATAATGCTACATCTAATTTATGAATTAACGAAATCAATAGATAACCGATTCTGTTATTCTGTTATTGTGCACGTGGTTGAAAACTGATGTGATAAGCGTATGTATCTTCAATTATAAACTCATGAAGTGTAGATTAATCTACAATGAGAAGCTAATATCTATGCCTTCAACTATATTAAAATAGTTAAGTATAGAATCAAACTTAGATAAAATTATACTGCACTAATTGCACTGTAATTAGCCTTATTTCTTTGGTTCTTTTTATACTGCCAAATATAATCACGTTTATAGTTTTAAATCTTTCAAAACTTAATTAAAGTTAAAGGTTAAACTTATAATGTGTATATAAACCCGTTTTCATAAGTACAGATTACAAACTTTTATTGGAGGAGGTAAAAAATATATTTACTCTCCAATTACACATAGTTTCCTAAGAATCATATCTTTAAAACTTTATAGTAGTAATGAGTTCAGTCAAATTCTAAAGAACAAAAATAAATTTTGAATCTGGCAGGGTTGTTCATAAAATACAACTTAAGCTTGCAACACGTATACTCAGTGGTGCACTTTTTTTTTTTTTTTAATTTTTTGAAAAATAATTATTTGGTTGTAAGTTAATTAAGTTAGGAGACCCGCATTTATAATTTAGTCAGGGCCGGAACTGACAGCTTAATCCGTTAATAGTTTAAAAATAAGATAATCTTTATTTGAAGCAAATGATAAAAAGTTTTTAAATCATTTTATCATATGATGAATTTTTATTTTTTACCATCATTTTTATTTCGGCAGTAGAAGACTTAAAAATGTATTTTTTCTTATGTTTATCAAAGTTTTTCAAAGTTATAAAAGAGATGCAAACAAAAATATTAACAACATTTAAAAATAAATTAAAAACCTTTCGAATAAATCCATTAACGAAATATACATACACTTTTAACTTATCGAAAATGCTACTAAATATGAATAAACATCAGCTAGGTTGCTTAATTTACGTGAGCAGCAAAGTTAATAATAGTTTTAAAGGTTAATTTTTTACATTGATTAATAGCATTATTTTTTTGAGTAATTTTTTAAGGAAGATTCAAATTAAGAAACATTTTAAATATTAACTGACTTAATAATACTAGAAAATTCTATAAACTATTAAACACATTTACTTTATTAAATAATACTTTTAAAACAATGAACAAACGGTCAAAAATAATATTTTTTAATGAAAAAAAAATACCTAAAAAATGGTTTGTAATAAACATTAAAACAAGTTTAGAAATTAAAAGTAAATTATTCATATTATAGTATAAAAGAAATTACAAGAGCACAAAATTAAATTAAATTTGACATAAATGATAATTGACGTAAAATTTATCAAGCCTATTTTTAAGTTTATTTCGCTCTATAACTGGCTCCAATTTTAATTATAAATAGTTTTCTTAAGTATTTATAACTAAAAAAAAATTTTGTCAAATGTAATAGATGTGATTTCATCCTAATAAAGGTTAGATCTTTAATTTATTATTTAATAGGTCAAAAGTTATTATTATTATCAGCGAAATGGATATTGATAACTGATAAACGTCGGATTTTTTTTAGTAGTTTTAAAATGTGAAATATTTAGTGTACACTAAGTCTGGCTAGGTGTTATAAATAAAATATTACAAAAATCAAAAACAAATCTTTAAAGAATGATTACTCTAATGAATAAAAAAGCACCTATCAGATTAGCTGGTGAAATAGTTATAAATTTAACTCTGGTATTGCAAATACATTTTTAGTTACACTCCGATGTTAATTAATTTATGTTTTTTTAGCGATCAAATTTTAGTTGTTGTAAAAGATTAGGAAAACAAAAAGTGTATACATCTGTGAGTCATGCATTAGAAGATGTTAAACCAGGCAGTACTATCCTTTTTGGTGGTGAGTAAAATTATGTAAGATAATTAATCTTGCTATCTACAAATAAACTTGAAATCTTAAAAGTACAAGATATTATATTTAAATTAATGGTAATTTACAAAAAATATATCATTCAACAAAATACTAAAAAATTTAATTTTATTCAAATCAGATAGAAAATGTTTAATATCCCATTTGTAAAGTACAACATATGAGGCATGATTTAATATATAGTAACAGTTCTATTGTATATAACTTAATGTACTTTAAATGTTATAAAAATTAATTAAATAATTTGTTTTGTTTGTTTTCCTAAGGAAATTCAAGTTATATATCACACATTACTTTACTGTATTGTTTCTGAAACAGCATAAATAATTCTTTTCTCTTAAATCTTAAAAACTTATCTTACTAATTTTAAACCACATATTTAAGTGTTTTATAGTAATAAATTGTTTTTAATTCATTAACTGGTTATTTACAATTATTTAGGCTTTGGTCTGTGTGGAATACCTGAAAAACTAATAGATGGTTTAGTTGAGCGAAAGGATATTAAAGACTTAACTGTTATAAGTAATAATGCTGGTATTGATAATTTTGGTTTGGGAAAACTTTTAAAACAAAAAAAAATATCTAAAGTAATTGCTTCATATGTTGGAGAAAATGCTGAATTTGAACAGCAATATTTAAATGGAGAACTGATTGTTGAACTTACACCTCAAGTACGTATTATAGTCAAAATTAAATTGATTTTTTATTGAACTCGCATATTAATACTATAATTAATAAAATATTAGAACAAGCTGAAGATTTTTTATTGGCTTAAAAAAATTATATGAGTGATAGATTAAGGATCATCATCATCATTTATTAAAGACAATGTCTTGTCGTTGAGCCACTCTTCTCTGTTTGACATTAAATTCTTCAGTGTAACAAAAGATGCACAGTTCATGAGTTTCTTGGATGTTTTCAAAATATTATTTCCTTGGGTGTCCTCTTGGTATTTTCCCAGTTATTTTTCCTTCGAAGATATTCATTGTCAATAGATTAAGGATTTTAAGACATATTTTTTCAGAAGTTTTTTAATATATTATTTTCAAAAATTTACAAAAATATATAATTAAATAATTTGTTTTCGTCCTGTTAGGAATAAAAATCTAAACTTTAAATCTTTTTAACCTTCTATTTTAATTTGATTATATGATACAAAAAAAAAAAATTTTTTTTTATTCAATAACCTTTTACAATTTGAAATAATCAAATATTTGGATTTAAAATAGAAACTTATCATTAATTTGATTTTCATAATACTGGAGGTAACAAAAATATATTTAAATGGCACATAAATTATTACCAGTATTTATTCTTGCTGTTGTAAGTGACAAATATGATTACAAGAATTATTATTTTCATACTTAAGCAATTAAATATTGCTATAATAAATATTTTTCATATATTATACTTCTAAATCAAAGAACTACTAATTAGGAATGATGAAGTAAATAGAAATTAATTTTGTTTTTGATAAAATCCACCATTTTCTTAAAATTAATCACTGTCAGATATCATCTATATTTATTCTAACTATGACTTGTCCACAATGTGCCATTGTTTTTTATATTTTATTTTTAAATTAAAATTTTAAATAATATTAGCCACAAGTGTTGAATTTTTATTATACAATTTTTTTCTTTATGAAAATTTTAAATTTTCAATAGTTCTCAAAATATGAATATCTTACCCTTAATCTATCATTCTGTAGATGAAATTCATAGACAGTTGGGTTGCAAAATAACCTTTGAAATATATAAATATAATATTTAAAATTTTTTAATGTAAATTGTAATCATAAAATTTAAATAAAACAAAAATTATAATAATGACAATGAATAATATTAGGGTACCTTAGCTGAAAGAATACGAGCGGGTGGTGCTGGAATTCCAGCGTTTTATACTCCAACTGCTGTTGGTACTCTTATTCAAGATGGTGGTATTCCATTGAAGTATATACAGCATAAGGAAAATGAAGAGAATGATTCTAATAAAAAAAACAACAAAAAAGGTCTTGTAGAACTTGCTAGTGATGGTCGAGAAACTCAAGTTTTTAATGGACAAACTTATGTAATGGAAAGAGCGATTACTGCAGATTATGCAATTATTAAAGCTCAAAAAGCAGATCATGAGGGAAATTTAGTATTCAAGTATTATAGAGAAGTGAAATTTAGTTTGATTAACTTTAATGTAAATATTTATTTTAGCAAATCAGCTAGGAATTTTAATTCGGCTATGTGTGCTGCAGGCAAAACAACTATTGTAGAAGTTGAAGAGATAGTCAGTACGGGCTGTATTGACCCTGATCAAGTGCATGTTCCAGGAATTTATGTAGATAGAATTGTTTTAGGCAAAGATTACGTTAAGAAAATAGAAGTAATTTTTAATTAATAAAACAAATTATTATTGCTTTGATATTTTTACTACATTTTTTTTATGCATATAGAAAACTGTTATAGCAAAAAAGACAGATGATAACATAGCAATGCTATCTATCTCTTCTGCTGCTCAATTAAGAGAACGAATTATAAAACGTGTTGCTTTAGAATTTAAGAATGGCATGTATGGTATCCTTTGAAAACAAAAAATATAATTTTATTAAGATTTATAGATATAAATATCCTTAAAAATGTTTAATAGTCAATTTAGGAATAGGAATGCCAATGTTAGCCAGCAATTATATCCCAGAAGGTATCAATGTAATACTGCATAGTGAGAATGGAATTCTAGGTCTTGGTCCTCATCCATCATCTAAAAAATCTATTGACCCAGATTTGATTAATGCTGGAAAAGAAACTGTTACAGTTTTACCTGGTAGCAGCTTTTTTAGTAGTGATGAAAGTTTTGCAATTATCAGAGGGTAAATATAGTATTAAAAAGAAAAAATTGCTCTGTAATAGTTATATCGTAGCTCTGCATTTGTAATGTAGGGGTCATTTGGATTTAACTGTACTAGGGGCAATGGAAGTCTCTCAATTTGGTGATTTAGCTAATTGGATGATTCCAGTAAGCAACTGAAATACATTTTTTTATTCAAAATTTAATGTTTGAATGTATTATTTTGTATTTTAAGGGAAAACTAGTCAAAGGTATGGGAGGTGCAATGGACTTAGTTTCAGCTCCTAATACAAAGGTAATTGTTGCTATGGAACATACAACAAAAGATGGATCACCAAAAATTCTACCTAACTGCACATTACCATTAACTGGTAGCCAATGTGTTGATAAAATAATTACTGAAAAAGTTAGTAATAAATAATTTAAATAATAATATTTGGCATATTTAAAATTTTTCGTCATAATTTATTTGTTTTCATAAATATAATTGAATACTAAAATTTAAGACATAAGTATATGATGAAAAATAATTTTTTTTAAATTAGTATGCTTTACCTTTAATAGATTACTAACAATGTAATTGCTAGACGACATCCCAAAAAAATTAGTATAGAATATAATTAAAATAGAGAATAGTTTAAAAGTTTTGAATCTAACCTTTATACTGAGCATTTAAAATTTTATAATATATGTATTGAGTTAAAATTGAAGATTATGATTTAAATTTATCTCTGAAATGTATAATTTATGTTTTGAAATTTTAATTTCTTGGAAATCAAAATATTGAGAAAGCTATTTTTCTAGCTCAGTAGAATTTATACATTATTAAAATTATTCTCGAGCAGTTATAATGATCGTTTTTTAAAGATTTTTATTTATACATTTAATTTATGATTGTAGTGCGTCTTTGAAGTCGATCCTCAAAATGGACTAACATTGGTTGAAATAGCAGAAGGTGTAGAAATTATTGATATTCTTCAAAGTACTGGCTGTGAATTTGTAAAATCTGAAGACTTAAAAACTATGGGTCAAATTTAATGATATTTTTTTTTTAATAAAATTACAATTATTAATTCTTTTGTATATTTAATATTTAATGTATAAAAAGTATATATTGCATTTAATTTGTGTAAGTGTATAATGAAAAACATAATATCAAAAACACAATCAACTACCATTTCAAAACACATTTTTTTAAATAGAAACATAGTTCAATACAATTATGCTGGACAAGCATATAAAGTAAATTGATAAGACATATTTAATGAGAAATGTTAAAACATCTGACATATATAATACAATATTAATAATTCAAAAATAAAACAATAATTGCACAAAATGACATAAAAAAAATAATAGAAGTCTTTGGAACGCCATTAATATAATATCTACAAAGTGAGGGATCAAATAATATCTGATTTAAAAAGTGCTCACAAAGACATAAAAAAAAAAATTATAAATATCAAAAAAGTGATTATGTGCCCAAAAATTATGTAATATATGACGAGGTGACTAGTTTATTTTCATGCGTTTTCCATTACAATTAGTGTAATCTGAAGATGTTTCATAATCAATCAACACTGCAGTTGGTATGGTTTTCTAAAAAAAAATTTAATTTAATTTAAAACGAAATTTATTTATATAACCGTACATATATTATCAAAATAGATTATTAAAAAATCGAAGATCCGATGATGGAAATTGAAACGGGAAAATGAAAAAGAGTTTGTAAAGACGGTAAAAGAGAGAATGTGTGGAATAGATTTGCTAGTTGTGTAAAGAATACTGCAAAGGTGAGAGTAGGAGTAAAATGCCAGGATACAAGGAAACCGGGTGGTGGGATGAGGATGTTCAAAAAATCATAGAAAGTAAGAAAAATCAATTCAAAGTATGGCAGAAGAGCAAAAGGAGAGAAGACTGGATGGAATATAAACGCTTGTGCAAAGAAGCCAAGTGTGCAGTAAGTAAGGTGAAGTTTAAAAGGTATGATGAGTTGTATGATAGGCTAGGAACAAAGAAAGGCGAGAAAGAAATCTATAGACTTGCAATGATAAGAGAGAAAAAGTCTAAAAATTATCATTATAAAAGGTGTTGATAATAAGGTATTCTCGAGTGATGATAATGTGAAAAAAAGGTGGAAAGAGTATTTTGAAAAATATTTGAATGAGGAGTACCCAAAAGAGACATTAGAGAATATCTCGTGGAATGAGGGACAGCAAGATTTAATTAGTGATAAAGAAGTATCAATGAAAAAGAATAAAGCAGTAGGACCAGATGAAGTGCCAGTATAGGTATGGAAAATATTAGGCGGTGTTGGCATGAGGTGGTTGAAGGAACTTTTAAATAAAATCTTATTAGAAGGGAAAATACCAAATGAATGGTGGAAATTATAGAGGCATAAAGTTTATGAGTCATAGTATGACACTTTTGGAAAAGGTAATAGATAAGAGAATAAGAAATGAGTCATCGGTATCTTAAAACCAGTTTGGTTTTATGTCTTATAAGTCAACAAAGGAGCCAGTATTTTATGTGAGGCAACTAATAGAAAAGTTTAGGGAAAAGAAAAAAAAGCTGTGTATGGTATTTATAGATTTGGAGAAAGCGTATGACAGAGTACCGATATATATTGTCAANGGAGCCAGTATTTTATGTGAGGCAACTAATAGAAAAGTTTAGGGAAAAGAAAAAAAAGCTGTGTATGGTATTTATAGATTTGAAGAAAGCGTATGACAGAGTACCGATATATATTGTCAATATATATATATATGACATTAAGTGAGGACGTGATTGGAGAGGTGGAGAGTTTTAAGTATTTAGGCTCAGTTGTGCAAACGAGTGGTGGTATTGATGAGGATGTAAGATACTGGATTAAGTGCAGGTGGTTGAAGTGGAGAGAAGCGACTGGCGTCTTATGCGATAAAAGAATTCCAATGAGGCTGAAAGGTATATTCTACAAGACTGTAGTGAGATCAGCTATGATGTATGGTTGTCAGAGTGTTGGGCGGTTGATAAGAAAGTAGAGCAGAGAATGAGTGTAGCAGAGATGAGAATGCTTAGTTGGATGAGTGGAGTGACTAGAGAAGATAAGATAAGAAATGAGCATATAAGAGGGAGTATAGGTGTAGTGCCAATCGTGGATACGATGAAAGAAAATAGACTTAGATGGTCATGTTATGAGTAGAAAAAAAATCGGAAGCCATAAGAACAGTTGTAGAAATTAATGTTGAAGGAAGAAGAGGTAGAGGAAGACCAAAAAAGAGATGGAGGGATGCTATTGAATGTGATTTGCGGACAGCTGATGTGAACGTAGATGATATGGAAGATTTTGTCAAGTGGAAGTTTAGGATAAAGGTGGCCAACCCCAAGTAGTTGGGATTAAGGCGAGGAAGAAGAAGAACTTTGGCGCCTTCTAATTATTCACTAGAGAGAATATTTTGTAAACTCTAATAATGTTATGTGAAATTTTAGGTTTTGTCAGTATATATCCATGATGTTCATTTGAATAAACCTTTTATATTTTTCTTTTTAAAGACCGAATTTCTTTTTAGCTTTAATGTATAACTAAAAAAAATATTGGTTTTACTTAATTATTACTGATAATATTTAATCTCTTAACCACAAAATATTGCTATTATAAAAGTAAAATAAATAAAGATGAAAAAAAATGTTGTTTTAAAGTACATTAAGACACTTTGAACGCAAATAGAAAAAAGTGGTATGTCAATATGGGTTCAAAAAAAGTATATTCCATTATAATGGACATTAGGTAAATATTTCAATAAAACAAAAATTAGTCCAAGCTCTAGGTAATTAATAAGCTCAATAAACTGTATTTAAAATAACAACTTCATTGTGATGGCATGAATCCTTTACCCTGCTATCTCTGTATTAGTTTTTATATAACCTTAAAACTTGTTGCAATCTTTATAAATCGAGCTATAATACTGTATATATATATATATATATACAGGGTGATTGGCTAACTATGTCTCACATAATATGTTTAAAAATACATGTGTTATGAACAAATTTTTTTTTTTAATCATTATGGATGATCTGTTTCACAAGAAAAATTAAATTTCTATCATCATGCTTTACACATAGAACTAGTATCAACTTCAGATTTTTAAATGGCAACCCCATATTATTTTTATATATTTTTGTTAGTCATAAAAAAAATAAATAAATTATTAATTTTAAATAAAATACGCTACTTTAAAATTTACGATATTTGCTGAAAAATTTCAGAAGTTTTTTCAATACTGTTACATTATTATTTTATGTAATGACAAGAGCTACCGGTTTACTTTGTCAACGCACGTAATCAGAATAACCCTTATTGATTTACAACCTAAATAGTTCAAGTCTGTTATAAGTTTTTCTTAATAAACCCTTAACATTAGAGAGCCGTGAAGCACTTAATATTAAATAAAATATATTTTTTTTATTAAACTAAATTTGTAAATATGAATTTGATACAAGTTTTAAACATAAGGAATGGTGGTACAAATTTAAATTTTCTTGTTAAACACCTCATCTTAGATCCATAACAATTAAAAAAAAAAAAAAATTATGTTATAACACTTGTATTTTTTAAGATATTACATGAGACATAGTTAGCCAATCACCTTGTATACATAAAAACAAAACTACAATAATTATTACTATCCCTCTAGATAATATTATTAAATGGATCTTAATACAAATTTATAATATAATATAACAGTAAAAGTATTATTAATTATTTACATACATCTCCTGATCCCATTACTGCAATTGGTGTTTCTCCAGTAACTAAAGCTACTTCATGTTCAATCAAATAAAACATATATTCATCATAAAGTAAACGGATTAGATGAAATGAACCAAAGCTAGCTGCTGAACGTAATGTTAAATCTCGTATGACCATTGAGCTACAAAATAATTATAAATATGAAATTTAAATAATTGTATAATTAAATAAAGAATTACCTGTAAAATGACCATTTTAATAAAAATTGTCTTGCTTCTTTTGTAAAATTAGGTGTACCGCGGTAAGGCTTTAAACAATTATCTACAACACTTTTTAACCAAGTTGCCCATTCTTCTAATGAATTCTGCTGTTGCAATGTATGTTTAAAATCTGCCTCCAATTGTTGAACTAAAGCAGAATCACATTGGCAAACCCATGAAGCCTGTAGTAACAAAATATAATTTATTACTCAATTTTATTTTAATTATTTAATTATTTAGGGATAACACCTATTTTAAGTTATTTTACAATAAAATGAATTTTAGTATAAATATAGAAATAGATACAAAGATTATACCATAGGATGAATAAAAGAAAAATAATAAACATGGAAAATTTTTTCAAAACAAAATTAAGAGAAATCAATATAATATTAATTATATAAAAATTAACAGAGAATATTGAAATTAAGCGCAGTAAAAATTTCATGCATTAATTATTTTTAAATACACTTAAAGAATCATTAAATACATCAAGAATATATGCAGTGTAAGAAGATTGAATATGGTGAAATGATGGAAAGATAGAAATAATGTGTAGAGCTGTATCAAGAGGAAAAAAGTTCTGTCTTTTTAATTATTATTATTGATGCTGTAGCATCAAGATCAAATACTAAATCGAAAAATCTACCAAAACTGTTTTCTCTGTATGTTTCACATAATATTTCCAGTTCATTACTAATATTATTTAGAATAATTTCATTACTATCTGGTATATAAATGACCCAACCACCCAAACACTACTATATAAATGTTAAATGTATATTTCTATTATGGTATCTATTAACAATTTCTAGTTTTATCATAACAAGATTTTGATTAGAAGTATTTATTTTTTAAATGGTATTAAAGATTGAGTTGTGATTAGAATACTTCCATCTGAATAAAATCCGGTTAACTTGGATATCTGTTAGTTTTATGTATATTATAATAGAGACCAGTGTAAATTCAGTGCTTGATATATGTTTGTGCAGTTTCTATTAGTAATACAATATTATTGTATAAAATTATATTAAGTACATAATTGAAATGATAAATTGTTTATTTTTTTTATCAGACCCCTTATGTTATGATAGTAAATAAAAACAGCAGTGACTAAACTAGTAGGGTTTGATAGTTTTATTATTTTTTAACTTTTTTAGGTTCTCCTTGTAAATATTTGATTGTTAGATCAGTTTCATTTATCAGTTCTAAGTTATTATCTTTGTAATTTTGTTAATTCATTATGAAATATATGCCCTTTTTGCCTTTTCTTTGAAAATATTTGTACAACTATCAAAGGAAATGAAAGTTTCAGCCTTATCAAAATCTAATCCTTGATAACAACACAAACAACTATTTGAACCATTAGCCATATTTATAAGAAATTACTAAAATATGATTTAAATCTTACAAAATAATGAATCGTAAAAACTTATAAAGTAGTTAGAAGCGTTAGAAAACTAACTACATATTTAGATTATTGTATAATAAAATAGAAATTTTAAATTAGAAAGATTAAAATGAAAAATTCATATAAGAGCTTGTAAAATATGTTGTCATTACGGTTATCCCTATTTATTTTCATAAATAGTACTTCAGAAGATTATGTATTATTATATTAGACAATAAAATAAAAATTGTAAAAGAAATATAAAATACCATTTAAAGTAATTTAAAACATTTAAAAAAAAATTGTACAACTTTGAATTTAATGTTATAAAATAATAAAGCCTCAACTCAGATTTCTGCTTTTCAAAATTTTAATTCAAATATTAATTATTAAAAATGTATTGTTTGATAAAAAAATATGTGCACATAGTTCAATAATTAATTTCCAAAATCAGATAATAAATAAAAACTTACTTGTTCTTGAACATTACGGAAGTCGACACGATTTAAATCAGTAAGCATTTGATTAATTTGAGTATAATTTTGTAACACAGCTCTAGCAGCCTGAGCAAGATGATTTAAAGAAGTATACCGGCGTAATGTTTGAGCAAAAGCACTAACTGCAGTCACCTGAATAAAAAAAATTTTTATGAAAACAGAATTAAAATATTTATGCATCATATAAACATTTTTACATAATATACTTGACGTTTAATATAAATAATAATCACATATTTATACTAAAATATAGTACAATTAAAAAGGTTTTAGCATAACAATAAGTTTTATCTCTAAAATTTGCCATCTCTTTTTTATAGAAACTTAATAACATCACAAGAGTGGTATTAGTATAGACATATAATATTTAATTACAGCAATTTAAACAAATTTAACTCATTAGTTAAATTTCACATTTATAACTCATCTATGTAATAATTTCTTTTAATACCCATTATACTGTCATTATATTTTTAACTTGATCTGTAATGGATATTCGAGTAGACAAGAACCTTTATATTTATACTTTAATAATATACAGAATAATCTACATTGTTTTGAAAAATGTAATAACTTTAGATCTACTAAATATTTTGCAATACTTTTTTAAAAAATAATTTATGCACTCTTAGACAATGTTAAAATCATATTTTTTATTTTTTCAAAATTAAAAAAAAACCATATTTCTAGAACTTATCTTATATAAATATTTATTGGATTAATAACAATTATAAAATGAGTACATATTGAACTACAAGAATTTTAATACATAGAGTGGGTATACATAAATATATATAAATATATGCCAATACAAGCTATACCCCCACACAATATACCCATTTTATGTATTAAAATGCTTAATGTATTATATATGCTGAGATCTCAGTAAAATACTTAGGTTTAAGTGCTGTCGACCCATTATTTTTTTTAAGGTTATAAAATGACTATTTTGATGCTTTGAAAAAAAATTGTATTATTTTTAGTAATTAAAAACAAATAATGATAAAAATTATTTAAAAAAAAGTAACACAAAATATTTAATAGATTAAAAATTATTAGATTTTTCAAAATATTGCGGACTATCTAATTAATATTAACTAAAATACTAACTTTTATTGAGATCATTTCTTCTGGACACCCTTGCATAGCAGAAGTAAGCCATGACTCTAATCCTTTCGAAAAATTTCTGATAGCTTGAGTTAATGTTCCTATACATACAAAAAAAATTTAATGTAAACATAAATATATGGATAACAGTTATTATAAAATACACTTAAGTATAATAGTAGCCAACCTATAAAATACATTAAATAACATGGTTATTGTCCTAATTGCTATAATTAGTAAATCAATATAGATATTTTGAAGTTGGATACTCAATAGATTACAGGCATACATACCAGGAACTGGTCTAAGAACATCAGGAATTAGAACTTTCACTAAATTTTGATAAAATAGAAAATCAACAGTTTTCACAAATAGTTGTAATGTTTTACATTTTGATAAGGAATACAATTTTTCTTTGGATAAATATTTTTCTTCTTCGCATTCATCATTATTATTATCTTGACTACGCCAAAATTCTCGCCAAAGTGATTCAACAGTACCAAATTCTAAGTTTAATATAGCACCCAAAAAAGCCTAAATAAAATGTTTTTATGTTTTATATGATTAAATATATAAACAAATTTAAGTAAAGTACTTCATAATGTTCTCTATAAAGATTTTTAAATGTATCAACATCTTCAAGAGTACAATTATCATCTAATTGCAGTTCATCCAATATGATATCAGGAAATTCAGGTACAGCATTTGCACCATCGCCTAAATATTCTTGATTTTGAGCTTGTGGCGAAGAAGGTATACTATTTTGTGAATAATTTGTTGAATCTGAGCTATTACCAGCATATTGATTGCAACTACGCTCTTCTGTTTTAATAAATTTAATTTTTTTTGAAGTAGTACTCTGAGTGGTTCTTCCAGATACATTATCATCAGTTGAAAAGTCATTTAATAAAGAACTGGCTTTTATTCTAATTCCATAGTAATGGTATTTAGAATTCCCTCTGAAAAATGTATTAAATGATTTTATACAATAAATGTTAACATAAATATATTCAATTTTTAATTATACCTAGTTCCTAAACGTCTGGTACGTAAACCCATAAAAACAGAACGTATAAGTTTACCAAAAGAAGCTGCATTTACAGGATCAATTTTTGTTTCTGAACAATGTGTTAAATAATGATTATATAATGTTGAACGAGGTAATGAGACTCCTTCAGCCATTTCATAATTTTCCATTAACCAATTAACCTATGATAGTACAATCATTAACAAGCCGAAACAAAAATTTTATTTTATTTAAAATTTTCTTACAGTTGCAGGAGATATTCTGTTAGCGTGCATAAGACCACTACTTTGCATCCCTCCATCAGACTCGACACCATTTATTTGATCTAAATTAGCACTTGTTGGGTTAGAATCGGTGGTATTAACCGTAAGATAAGAAACATCCTATAATGTTTTTAATATTAATATATATTAATATTAATAATTTCAATAAATATATACATAAAAAAAAATATTGATGAAAAATGGGAAATTAATTCAGGTGCATGCAGACATTTGAAATTGGAAAATTAAAGCAGAAAGAAGGGCGAAGCTGATTTTTAGTTTAACAATGTACCGAGGATATAGCTGAATTTGGACTATCTCTTTGAGCTGTAGTGATAATTGTATGATCATTGTCTACATTTTGTTGTATTATATAAGTTCCATTTCCAATTATTTGTGCTTGACATGTAGGCTGTCCTAACGTGTTTGTAACCTATAATTTTCATTTTTGCATGAAGCACAACAATAAATATAAGACAAACCAAAAGATCCAGAAGGAAATTATACAGTATTTGAAGTATAAGACACCATTAAAAAAGCACCAAAGTAATGAATAATCATATAAATTATTAATTGGACATTTTACCTGAGAATATGAATTTGTACTTGGGGTATAATAATGAGTTTGACCTGTTTGGTACATGGTTCCACTTTCTCCTACAGTATAAACTGGATAAGCCCTGAAAATAAAAATATCAATATTTAATAGTTAAAAATTCTATAAATAAGTTTTATTATTAAATTTATTGTCTTTTAATAATAAATTAGAATCAAATTTTAGAAGTAAAAATTCAAGTAAACTGATTAATAGGTACTTAACTCTTTATAACTTATTTTTTTAAAACAATATATGCCTACATAGATCAGACTTTGATATGTAGGTAGTGGTGTTCACTTCTGTACCTCAGGCTATGTGAGGTTTTTTGGTCTCTACCATGCATTACTTTTAAGAGAGGATGTTAAATATAAACAAAAATCAAATTCAAGAGGTAATTAGGAAAAAATAATGATTTTGTTATATTTTTTTAAATCATGATTAACCCTTTTAAAATAATTTGTAACTATCTCAAAAAATTTTAATTAAAAACAATAATAATCTAAAAGCCATAATTATAAATTAATTTAAAACTCGTATTCTCTGATTTTTCCATTTTTTTTTTTTTTTTTATATCTTGCTTAAAGAGTGTACGCATACTTATTTGTGGTAGGTGTGTGATTTCATCAACCCCCCAATAATCTTATTTCCATTTGCATAGACACAGCTAGAGGGGTTAAAGGAATAGTTTCCTAAAAATGAACTCGGATAATAATCTATATATAATAGATTTAATTTATTTTTAAAAACTATAAAATTTCCTAACATTTCTATGATTATCGTGATCATTTTAAAGTCCCAAAAGTTAAAATTTTAAATTCATGTTTTTTAGATTTTTCAAATTTATATAAACCATTAATAGATTTAAAATTGATGCATTAACATTAAAACTCTTGTAACTTGCATTAAATAGTAAAAGATTAACACCATTTAAAGAAACACTGTTTCTTTAGTTTGTGAAATGAAGGATTTGGTATAATAAAGGGGTACCTATCAAAAGGTAGCTCTATGTTTGGAGCATTTTAAGTTATATTTTGTAAAAAAGGTTATATTTATATTAATACAAAAAAATTTAAAAATTTATTCTCAGATATAATTTGAACCACTTAATTGAAAAAAGACACAAGTCAAAACAATTTTAAAAATAAGTCATTATGTAGTGAAAAAAAATTCTTTATTCTTCTCTTTCTTAGTCATTTTATTTTAAAAACAATACTATCAATTGATATTTAAATTAATTTTTTACTTAAAAAAAAAATTATATTGATGGACTTTAGTTTCTCAAATAAAGGGTTTATTTGCAGTGTTCCTTAAATTTACAATTAGGTAATCAATTCATTTTTAAAGAAAACATTTAAATAATTAAAACAAAATAAAAAACTGAAATAATTAATTCATACATTTGGCCATTGGTGAATATTGCTTGATCACCTGCTGTTCCTTCTACATACTGAACATATGTAGAATGACTAACATCCTCAGAACCCACTGTTTCAGTTTCAGGAACTGAAAAAAAAAAGATTATTTATAAGAACACCACACATTTTATTATAGTGACTTAATTGAAAAAATATATAGCTTATTCGTCAAGATTTTTTTATGAACTACTTTAAAAATTATTAATTTTATGTTTTATATCTACTAAATATAAATATAATCTAGCTTGAAATGCTATACCAAACCAATTATTTTTTTTAAAATATTAAATTCATAAAATAATATTTTATAGGATTGTAACTCTTACCTAATGTTGGTACTGGTGTCAAAGAAGCATAAGATCTTCCTTGTGATCCTTCTTAATTGTTAGCGTGCAAGTTTATTATTTATAAGTATAAATATACTTCTTTATAAGAAGCAACTTATAAAAAATATTAAACATACAAGTGTTAAAGGCACTTTAATATTTTTTAAGTGAAACAAATAAGGCCATATAATCAAAATGTTAGACTAAGTGTTTTCTTATTCAATTATATATATTTAAAGTTGCATAAAATTGCTTNAGACTAAGTGTTTTCTTATTCAATTATATATATTTAAAGTTGCATAAAATTGCTTAAAGATCTCATCATATTAATACATTTTTATTTAAGTTCATATTATTATAAATTAAATTTCTCATACCACTGCAATGAGAAATTACTTAAAGTGCATTTAACTTATTTAAATGCTTCATTCACTCTTAAATGAATTATACATTTATTTATTAATTTAAAAATAATTTATCAATAGATATCAATAAATGTTATCATATTAAATTCAAATATAAATAAATCAAATTAATGGGCTACTTGTAAAACAGTTAATAAAAAAAAAACATACTTCATCATTAAAAGACAAATAATTTAACATTTTACCTGAAGCTGCAACTATATAATGTCCATTATCAACAGTAACTGTAGGATTTCGATCTTTGTGTTCTAAATGGTGTTCTTCATCATCTAAAGACTTATCAGATCCATCATCATGTACTGGGCTACCACACAACATTGTTGTATCCAACTGTCTATTATTAGTAACATTCTTTAAAAAAAAAAGATATTTCCTTAGTAATTATAAAACTAAAGATTAAAAATAATTGAAATACTTGTTCAATTGAAGCTCGAACTACAGAAGCTTGTTGTACAGGTTGTACAACAAGTGTTTGGCCAACCCCACCAGCAGTTACCACTGTGATAGTGCTGATTTGAGAGCCTGGGCCAGCTGACCCATCTATTTTGATTCCACTCCTAACAGAAGTCGCCATAGATAATTATCTATATTAAAATTAATTAATATATTAGTTAATTATTTTATCATTTACTATTTTGAACATTTAAATTTAACATTTAAGTTCATTTTTTACCGATTAATAAATTATTGGCTCATATATCATATCAAATTATAAATTGTTCAAAAGAGTAACTTTATGCGATATTCTGAAATGGCTCTTTACTATTCAAGATAAGTAAAATACATAAATATATCACGTAATAATAACTTAAAATTATTAACTAGAAGATAATCTACTTTAAAAATAAAAATAATTGATTTTTATTTCAAGATTTACTTTATTTTTATAATTTTTACTTATAATATTATAAATAAATAATAATAAATTACACTATTGCATTAAAAGTAAAAAAAAGAATTATGTATATTATTAATTAGTAGGGAAAAAAATTAATTAATTTTTTTAAACATGAAATAGTCATCTTAAATTTTTATTTTTTGGTATATATTTTAAAATATATTATATAAACTAATAATTATATAAATTACATTTAAAAATAAAAATTATAATTTTTTACAGGAGCTATAAATTAATAATTTTATATTTACAATAGCTTTGAGATAAAAAAAAAAATTAATTTGATATAAGTACATGAAACGTAATTAGAAAAAGAAAATTTGAAATGTTTTAATAAGTTAAATGACAAATATTAATGATTTATAAGTTATGTAACATAAAATTGAATATGAAACATAATATCAAATTATTATTATAGTAAACACTAATATTACACAATATATAATAAACATTTTTTCTCATCACCTAAAATTACATATTTGTTATTATATGACCACGATATATTAGTAGCCAACATTCTATTTCCACTTGTAAAGTTTGGTAATTTTTTTAATATTGGACAATTTTGGTCAGTCCATAAAAATATTGATTGTGTTCCAAAAACTGCACATAGTTTAATTTCTGAATGTGACCAAGAAACTTGCTTAACGTTTGATGAAAATTCCACAATACATATTAACTTTGTTTTTTTCCATATATGCAAACATAAGTCATCCCCAAGTGTACATAAATATTTACCACAAAAACTCCATCTAATTAATGAAATGTTAGTCAAATTTTCTTTTGGATATATGTACATTGAGTTTATTTTAATCAAATCTCCACTATACTCTTTGTAATAATCAAAATTGTATTCACGATTTATACAATGATGTAATTTAAACGTAACATTGAAATCATTAGTGCTATCTAAAACAATAATAGTACCTTCGGAACATCCAAGTGCTAAAAATTTATCATTTGGTGCCCAGCACACAGTGATTAAAGATGTAAATTGATATTTACCAATTATGTCACCAGTTAAAAAACAGATGATTGCTAAATTTTTATTGTTAAAAATACATAAGTAATTTTCCTTAGGGGATTTATATATTCCATTACAATGTCCAATAAAATCTTGAAGATATAAAATTCTTTTTATTTTTTTTAAATTCAACATCAATAATTTTTCAAAGCCATTAATTTTGGTAATTACAAACATAGTTTTACCACTACTGTTAAAAGCTATGCAAGGTTGAATGGGTTTAGGTACTTCAATATAAAAAACACTACAATCCCTTAAATTTAAAACTGCTAATGCCATGAAATACTCCAATGTTATTAAAATTTTGTCTGATCCGATCCAATTAGAATCAATGAATTTAAAAAAACCACATCTTATTTTATGTGTCCACATTTTGGAATGCAAATCATAGATTTGTAACGAGTTATTTTTTAACTGAGAACACAATAAACGATTGCATTCACAATTCCACTGAAGACCATCAATAATGTATGAAGCTTTTGTAGTGATGCAAGGATTAACAAAAGGACTCTTTATGATAAGCAGATTATAACCAAGGGCAGCAGCTAAATATTGACCATTAGATGAAAATACACAAAAATCATAATCTAATATATTCATTATTAAAAAAAAAAACACTTACTAAATTTTGGAAGGATAAAACTTGAAAATTTACTAATATTTCATAGTCATTGACTAGTGATGGTCAACTAAATACGCGCATATAAATGCATAAGATCATAAAAACAGATTAGGTACACACGATATTTTTTATTCGTTTGCGAATCAACCGAAAATTATCTTAGTCTCTTAATCTACTTTAGAGATATTATTGTTATGTTTTGATGTACCTGAATTGTTGACGTAAAAAGGCGTTCATGGTGACTATGGCTACGGCTTCTCTTTCGTTGCTAGGAGCAGTGATAGTCACAACAAACACGCAACAATAAACGATCAATAATAAGATTATGAAAAAGGGCGTCTGTTTAGATGACTGCTGCAGATCAGGTCATATGAAAACAATTATTAATATAGCTGCAGTGAAATTATACAATAATCACTATGATTAAGGATTTAAAATAAATGCATAAAAAAATTAACTATAAATCATAGGAAAATAAGATCGCGTTAAGAGAGCAGTCGGCGAAATAAAAGTTAGATTTTCTCTATGACCGAGTGAAAATTTAATTTGGTAACTTCACACGGAAAATATACCAAAGACGTTAAAAATATTACTGCACGTATTTAAAAATCTTGGCGCCATCAAGTTCGCACACAACGACTACCTCACCGATAGTTATAAGGATTTGGTTAATATTGGGCCAATAAATATTATAAAAATAATAGAATTAAAACTTTTATTTTAATGTAATAAAATAATCAAAAAAAAAATGAATACTTTACATAGTTGTACTTTGCAAAGTTATTAGAGTATTATATACATATGTATTCTATAATAACTCGATAAGAGTCGATATATATTAATGATTAATAGAAATAATGGAATAAGTAAAATTTTCATTTTTACAGGAACTGAAAAAATCATTCTTTGTAATATATCGATTTGGTACTTAATAACACCGTCCATGAATCAACTGGGTTCAAATCGTTGAACTTATTAAACAATCAAGAAGAGAAACCTCTTGTTACCAGTGATGTGGGTTTATTCTGTGGCGTTTACTCTTGAGGCGTTGTAAACGCCTCAAGAGCGAAAAATTATCATAGCTCGCGAAGTTTAATGAAGAAAAGTTGAACAGCGTAAATGTCATATACATATGTACCTCTCCTTGTATTTTTCTAGTATTTTCATCCATCACAATAGAAAATAAGTAGCGTAGATGATGGGGAGATCGTGACAAGTGGAAGTTTAGGAAAGGGTGGCCGACTCCAAATAGTTGGAATTAAGGCGAGGAAAAAGAAGAAGACTATAGAAAATAAGTAAGGACTAAAAGCAGAACCTTGCTGCATTCCTTCTTATACCCTAAAATCTTCTGTTACTCCACCCACACTTTTAACCCTGGTACAAGTGCCATCGTACATATCCTCTATTATATTAATATATCTTTTTGGGATTCCTTTTCTTATTAATGCCCACTTTAAAATTTCTCTCGGTACCCTATCATACGCTTTTTCCAAATCTATAAATACTATACACAGCTTTTTCTTGTTTTCCCTATACTTTTCAGTTAGTTGTCTCACATAAAATTATGGCTCAATCGTTGACTTTCTTGGCAAAAACCAAACTGATTCTTTAAAATTATTATAATATATCTTATGAATTATAGATAATCAATTAATCCGTGATATCGAAAAATATTGATGTTGATATCATGATAAAATGCTTAATATTATTGGATAGAGTTCACCATAGCCACGCAATAACACAGGCTATATGAAAAATAGCCTGTTGTACTAATTGTACTATTTTTAGCTTTTTTATAATATCGAAACATGTAAATATCAGTTCGTGATAATCCTCATGATCAAAAATTTACACTTAAAAAATTTGTTTATTTGTTACTAATTATTTTTGTTGATATTATTAAACAACACACTGGGTACAGTAATATTATTTTAGTGCATTTAAGATAACAGTTTAAAATATATTTTCACTTATGTTAGTATAGTACAAGGTTACATTCCTTTCTCGGTTATGTCATTTAATTTAATACAGCTTTTTGTATAAATGTTTAAGATTTAATCATTTTCCGTCTATCGAGTTAAACGATTCGTTTATATTGATGATATATATGATATTTTATATTATATACTATTATATTTGTTGGATACACATCGGTCGAATGTGATATCGAGAATTTGTGTTGTGATTATTTAAGCTATCGTTGTGCTACATTGAGTTGTTATTGTTCTTCTCTCTATGTCTGCATTATCGCCGCCATCTTAGCGTATTTCAAGCTATAAGCTCTATGTCGCTTGTGAGCCAGTATTTTTGTATTCTTTTAGTTGTAAAAGTAAAATATCAGCTTTACGATTGTTGCACTCTTGTGTGCTCAGTATATCGCCGTTGGGTCCATATATTTTTTGAGATACATCACAATACCGTTCACAACATATTGTACACGTTGGTCAGCTATTTACATTTGATTTCAATTAATCCTTTCAATATAATGCTTGTTCATCTTCTTTTTAAGACTTACTCACATTTGTAATTTATTATTTGTTTATATCAGCGCCATTGTAGTATTAGTATTAAGTGTTCCCCTATCCACATTGGTATAAATACGATTTTATAATTCATGTATAATACATTTAATTGTTATATGTTTTGAAAATTTATTCTACATTCATTCATACAGTCCACTCACGTTATTTCTTTTTCTAGACATAGCCTGACTTAAGACAAAATAAAATAACGAACCCGCGTGAGTACCACCGGGCGCTGCGTTCATTCAATATTACAAGTGCATAAAAAGTGATCATAAAAGGGTGCTAATGAGCGATGATGATGTGAAAAAAAGGGGAAAAGAGTATTTTGAAAAATTACTAAATAAGGAGTATCTGAGAAATACATTAGAAGATATCTCATGAAACAAGGGACTGGTAGATTTAATTAGCAAAAAAGAGATATGAGAAGCTGTGGCATCAATGAAAAATAATAAAGCAATAGGATCAGATGAAGTGCCAGTAGAAGAACGGAAAATATTATGTGGTGTTGGCATATGGTGGTTGAAGGATCTTAGGATCTAAAGGAGACATACAGGATTGTGGAAGTTATAGTGGCATAAAGCTTATGAGACAAAGTATGGAGATTTGGGAAAAGATAAGAAAATAAGAAATGAGACATTGGTATCTAAAAGTCAGTTTGGATTTATGCCTGGTAAGTCAACAATGAAGTCATTATTTTATGTAAAACAATTAATGTGTCCCCCCCCCCAAAGGCAAGGAATAACTATGACTCTTTTAAGGTAGCAGAGAAGAGAATGCCTAGATAGATAAGTGGAGTGACTAGAGAAAATAGGATAAGGAACGAACATATAAGAGGGAGTATAAGTGTAGCGTCAATCATGGATAAGATGAGAGAAAATAGACATAGATGGTTTGGTCATGTTATGAGGAGAGAAGAATCGGAAGCTGTAAGAACAGTTATAAAAATGAATGTTGAAGGAAAAAAAGGTAAAGGAAGACTAAAAAAGAGATGAAGGGTCCAAGTAGTTGGGATAAATCCGAAGAAGAAGAAGATATACTATTACATTACGAATAATTTCTAAATCTTTTTTAGTTATACAACCTAACCTATTCAAATAATTTTATTAATTAAAAATATCCGCTGTCTTTTTCTTATTACTGTTTTAATTGTAATAATTATTTCATTTTTAATAATATAACAAATTAAAACTCAATTTAATTTAGTTTTATCTATCATTAGCATTAGTGTGATAAAAGTTATTAATTATATTATTGAACAACAAAATAAATAAGATTCTATATGTTATCTATTTTGGGAATGAACAATATTTTGTTTGATATATTTACAAAACTTTGAACCTAACCTTATCTGAACTGATATAAAAAAAGTCAGTTTCTTTTACAATTAAAATAAAGATGTTACGCTCAAGCATGTATGTATAGATTATAATTAATAAATACTTATCTACATCTTCAAAATTGTAAAAATTACTTAATAATAATTATATTTGTTGATTTGTAGATAATAATTTTCAAGCAATATTTATTTACATATATAATAAAGATTATAGTATTGTGATAATATTTCACATAATTTATTATGGTAAGTTATGTGAGTCTAGATAATATTATGTAAGTCTTACAAATATAGGTTAGGTTTATTTATCTTTCTTAAATATTATTTTACTTTAAATTAAGATCAAATACCATGTATTTTTTTTTAATCTATACTGTTATCTAAAGTGTAGTTGTGTTCTATTTTATTTTACTTACCAATAGAATAATATTACAAGTGGAACTGTCTAAAGATATTTTTTTTATTTAGTGAATACATTTCTTTTAACTACTAACTTGTTGTTTGATAAATATTTATGTATAGCTCTTTTTTTAGAATAAACAAGAAGCAAAAAGAATTAAAATGTCTTCCTTCAGTGATAATAGCGAACATGAAGCTGTCTCTAATTTTAGGGAATATCTTCGTATACCATCAGTTCATCCAGACGTTGATTACAGTATTTTAATTTTTTTTTTCATAATGATGGTTGTGTATTTAATTAGATTACATTATTGTTGTATTATTGTTGTAATAAGGCAAGTGTGTAGAATTTATATTGAGACAAGCTCAAAGTCTTGGTTTACCTTCCAACATCTTCTATGTGGCACCAGGAAAACCAATTGTAATAATTACTTGGACTGGACAAAATCCAGAACTCCCATCAATTCTTCTTAACTCTCACATGGATGTAGTTCCAGTTTATCCAGTTAGTAATAAATTTTTTAAAAAATAATAGTGGTTGCTAAGAAAATATAAAATTTTACCATTGATATTTTTGTAAAATTTATTTATTTTGTGATTATTTGTAAAATATGTGGTATTTCACCATATTCTGACATCTTTTATAATTCTTGATCTAGCGATTATTTTGTATTCTTTATTTTAAAAATAATTTTTACAGTTTTGGTTTATGTTAAAAGCGTAGCTTTTATTATTTATATTTAATAATAAAAATTGATTTATATATATTTTTTAAATTTCAAAATAGCCATTTTCTTACAAAAAAATTTTGATGGCTCAATTACAGTTTTAGAATATATACTTGAGTTATAAAAATTTTAATACATAAAATTGGTATGTAGTGCAGATGAATTTCATATATACTACCAAGGGTTGTACTTACCTATGTTACATAATCAATGTATTAAAATGCTTGTAATTTAATAAGTTATTAACATCAACATTACTGGTAAGAAAAGTGCTAAAACATGGCTATTATAAAAAAAATTATTTAAAAAAATAATTAATACAAAATATTTGCTGAATTAAAAGTTATTAAAGATATCAGAACATGGTGGGACACCTGTGTGTTTTATTTGTTTATATGTAATGTCCTTTAAAAGCTTTTGCATAGAGTGTACAAGAAAATATATATACCTAAGTATAATGAAATCAAACCCAATATCTATGTACTGAGGCATGATGCATTATTAAATGAATTAGGCATGTCACTTATAATTACTACATGACCATTTAAAAACATCCTTCAATTGAATGACACCTTTTATTTAACTTAATATTTGTATTTCTGATGCAAAACTGAAAAATAATTAATCTTACAAAGATTTTTCTAAAGCTCCTCTTGTAAAAACTGTTTTTGTAAGTTCAATATCCTCACTTATTTATGTATCAAATTGAATTTTGCTTAAAAATGTGAAATAGATTATTAAAAATTATTTTTTTTAAACTTATCTCATCTTATGATACTTAATTTTAATAACATACATAGTTCACAAAAAGTCAATAATTTAGCAACCTTACTCAAGAAAAGATATTTATATATGAATCATAAAATTTTTATTTATTTTTGTATAAAACTTTTTAAGTAGGGTAAAAAGTTAATTATACTTCAAAATTTTATTCAGATTGCATTAATAAAAATTAATAAATCTAAAAAATGTAACATCTTTATTTTTTGTTATCTATTGGTATTATCAATAACATAACATTACAATATAATTATTTGTTATACCTTTTCAGGAAAAATGGACTTATAAGCCTTTTTCAGCTCATAAAGATGAAAGTGGGAATATTTTTGCAAGAGGAGCTCAAGATATGAAATGTGTGGGAATACAATACATAGAAACAATTAGGAAATATTTAAAAGAAAAATTAGCCTTTGATAGGACTATTCATATATCATTTGTTCCAGGTTCGTTTTTGATTTTTAACAAATTGTTTTATTTTAAATTTGTTTTAACCTGTATGTGGTATGGTAAAAAAAAAGTCAATTTTAATCACCTGTATCGATCGGAGACATAATATTTTTACTTCTAAAACCAAAGTACTGTATTAATACAACCTTAATAAGAAAGTGAAAACTACAACCGTGGTCTTATCATTATTATTTGTTAACCAATAACTATGAGATTGCATTGTACCCCTTACAAAAGATTAATGAGATTTTAAAATATATAATTTTTTGCCAATATTATTTTAGATGAAGAAATTGGTGGAGTTCTAGGTATGGGGACATTTGTAAAATCTCCAGAATTTTCAGCTTTAAATGTTGGATTTGCATTAGATGAAGGACTTGCAAGTCCAGATAATAGTTTTTCATTGTATTATGGGGAACGGACTCTTTGGCGTAAGTTACATGTATAAATAAAATTTAAAAAAAACATCTAAAATTTATAAATCTTAAAATAAATAATGTAGATCTTAAAATAAAATGTACGGGGTCTCCTGGACATGGATCTTTACTTCATGAAAATACAGCAGGTGAAAAGCTACATTTTATAATCAATAAATTTATGAATTGGAGAGATATTGAAAAGTTAAGATTAAAAAATAGTGATCTTGGAATTGGTGATGTAACATCTATAAATCTAACTATGCTAGAAGGAGGTTGTCAAGTAAATGTTGTGCCACCCGAACTTTGTGTATATTTTGATGTACGACTAGCTATTGAAGTTAATAGTGCTAAAATGGAAAACACAATTAACCAATGGTGTAATGAAGCTGGTGATGGTGTGACCCTAGAGTTTATAGAATGTAAAGGTACACAAGTTCAACCTACCAAGTTAAATGAAGAAAATCCTTATTGGATTGCATTTAAAAAACAATGTGATACAATGTAAGTTAAAGAACTTGAATTTAATTATATATTATGATTTTAATTTAAAATTGAAACAAGATTAACTATTTTTCATACTTTTTTAGGAATTTGACTCTTAGAACTTGTATATTTCCTGGAGCAACTGATAGTAGATACATTAGAGAGGTATGAATTGGGTCATATTATATTTAACAATTCCCAACTTAATTCTTAAATTTGTTTTACATTTTTATTTTTAGATTGGTATTCCAGCATTAGGATTTTCACCAATAAATAATACTCCAATTCTTCTTCATGATAATGATGAATTTTTAAATGAAAACATATTTCTTAGAGGAATTGAGATTTATTATAATATAATTAAAAGTCTTGCTTCAGTTTGAAGTTTTATTATAGATAAATAATGATATTTTTTGTTTTATTCTATTTTACTGTTTTAAATTTACATTTATAAAATATTAGTGATTTAAATAAAAATTATTTTATGTCATCACTTAAAAATGTTGTATCTATATATATTTTTAAATAATAAAAAAACAATGAAATATTGTTGTATTAATTATAACCTGTTTTTAATACATCTTTTTAGTCAATAGTGAACAAAATATTTATTATTATCCATGGAGACAATACTTTTTATTATTTGCATTAACAAATTGGATAATTTAATCAGTTATTAGAGATATCATAAAACACGTTTTATTATTTTTATGTAAAATTAATTAAAATCCTAAGGTTGCAAAAAACCTAACCCCTCCAACTATGGATATACCATAGTTGAGACAAAGCAAGATGATATCTAATAGTGATTAACACCACTATCATAATAAAACATTTTTTAACAGATTAATTTTTAACTACATAATTAAAAACTAAAAGCATAAAAAAAACTTTGTTTAAACATCAACAATTAAAAAATATTGTTTATTAGTATATTATTGTTTTTTAAACTTAAACACTACATTGATCTAAAGAAATAGCACAAAAATTTAAAGACCCAAGGTCAAATGTCTTGTTGTTTACAAATGAAATGTGCCATACACTAGTTGAATTATTTTTGTACAAGTTTTACAAATAATTTCTTAAAAAAATAAGAATTTTTACCTAAAGTTTAGTTGTTTTTTTAGTTCATTACTTAAAAATGTATAAGTCTTATTTTATATTATTTGCTTAGATTTATAAACAATTTTGTATGAAATAGTATTCTCTTTCTTATAATGGTGAAAAAAAATAGTGATATGTTGTTTCTTAAATTACTGCTTTAATTGTTGCCATAAAAACTAAGTAATTAAATTTTATTTTTATATAATAAACATTTATAGTGACAAAAATATATATAATGTAATTAAAGTATTATTTTAATATAAGTTACACTAATTCACCTAAAAACAGTAATAATTATAATCCATTGTTTATAAGTTCAATTATGTATTATAAAAAGACTGTAGGAAATAAAAAAGGTAATAAAATACAACCATCCAGTATAGTCAAATAAGGTTTCAACAAATCAACTACCATCCAAATAAATATTCTAATGTTTTTGTGACTATACCATTTGACGTTGTGGCAGTAGGTTCATTCTAATGGACAAAATATAAATTACAAATATATCCATAAAAAACTTTATAAATTTTGGTGGTTACTACAGTGAATTTGCAATCATTTTTCAGTATAGTCATTTAAAGTATTTTAATCACATAAAGACTAATACATAAAGTTTATCTTTAAACTAATGATAAAGGAAATTTGATTGCTATATTATGTTAAAATTACCAAAATTTTTAATTTAAAAACCTATCATAATTAAAAATATAACTAAAGCACTATATTAATACACAACAACCAATTCTTTGACCAAAAACTAAATCTTAGGAAATTCTCAAAATTGGTAATGCAAAAATTAAAATAAATATCTAACATTAAATTAATAATAAACAATATATTTTTTCTTTTATTTTTGCTCCAAGAGTATTATTCAGGTCAAAAATTTGGTGATCGCATAAATTTTGGGGATGCATGCACCACTTTAAAGAACCTCATAAATACTCTTCAACAAACTTTCAAATATATACAGATGGACTTACATCATTTCGTTGAACAGGAATAGGCTTAGCAACCATAGGTCTCAATTTACTTCTTTTAACTATTGAATCGTTAGGGGAAGATAATTGTTGTCCAATAATTGGTGAACGAATTGCTTTAGAGAGGGCTGAACTATGATTATCGGAATGAGAATTTAAGATAGCACACTCATTTAAAATTGTCTATAAAAAACAATGTAGTTAATAAATTATAAAAAGGTTTATAATATACTGTTTTTTAAATACTTTATCATTGCATTGTATAACTCCAATCATAGCACCGTTATTAGTTATATGCCCATTAAATAAGAGAGCACGGTGATAATCTGTAGGATCACTAAAACATATATGAGCCCAATTTGGTCCTGTTTCTCTGACATCACAACATGAAGACATATGAGTAAATTTTGACAATATTTCATCTTTATTAGCTAATGAGAAACCAAACACAGTTATCCAATTTAAAGGAGGCTTTTTTGATAATAACAAGTTCTTGCGTTCAGAATAAAATTCTTTATTTTCTTTATTAGTACACCTGTTAAAATACATTGATTGAGTAATTATCAACATCATAGTATACTATTTTAAGAATTAAAATTTTTTCCCAAGAATGACAAAAAACTATAATATATTATCATAATTTGTATTCATAGGACTTAAACCATAAATAAGTATACATAATATACAATAATGTGTCCTCAAATAATTATGCTAAGCAACTAGTTTCTGTTAAAATTACAATGACTTACTGCTCTTCTTTGTAGTCGGACGCATTAAGCATATCAAATAAATCTATTGTAGGCGCTTTTGATGGTTCTTCATTAACTCTATTTAAAATTGGTGTTGAAGATCTAAACAGAAGAATAAAAATAAACTGGGACTATTCATAGTATATGATTATTTCTTACGGTTTGTCGCTTAATTCATGATGAAAATTTCTCATAAGCAATGTTGAATGGGCATCAGCATGGCTACGACTAGAACGCATTGGAGACATTGTATTTAATGATACATTATTTACTGGTGTTTGAGCTCGTTCGCCCATTAAAAAACCTGGGAGATAAGTTGGTTTTTGAGGACTATCATGAGATGGAGACCCTAATGCCATTGGCTCCATTAGTATAAATTTAAGTACTAAAATTAATTCAAGATAATTGGAAATTGAAAAAAAATTATTAATGGAACTACAAGAATAAACTTATAAAATATCCACTCGACTAAACTTAATAAAATATTGAAAATTTTAACTATACAATTTAATTATGACAAGTTCAAACAATAAATTGTATAATAAATTATCAACCATAAGTTGTGGATTAACTAAATTTCCCAAATTACCGTTGGTCAGTTCATTGCTACTAAAATGATAAAGATCGTTAAATAAATAACCGCAAAAACTATCTATTAACGTTAACAATCAGAGGTTTGCAATGATAAGACATGGAAACTGTTAAATTTTATTATACAGCTATACCAACTTTCTAATATAAATCATAGTTGCTTACTTAACTAAAGTCCTTGATAAAAAAGTAATAATCCTTTTACCATAAATAGTAAACTGCTGTCGTGTTCTCGTGATTATGTTAAAACTAAGAGGTGGCTACTGGACAGCGCTCATGTTCATTTAATCAGTTCGGAATTACAATTCTCGTTTCCATAGTATTTGAGATGCCAGCCTGCTTATAGCTAAATAATAATTTAAATTTAGTGCGTGGGAGTTCAAGCAATTTGTTACGCCTACAAATGTAAGTAGCATTACCAGACCAGCCATATGGTCTTCCGGTTGGTTTAAAATACTTTATAATTTTTTTAGGTCATCATCTGTCAGTTTTAAAAAATAGTACAAATGCCTGGGTAAGTCATCTAGTTACCCCAATATGACTTGAATTGATTGAAAATTTAAGTACAATTTCAGTGTAACTATGTCATTCAGCAATATGTCATGTTCCCGATGTGGAGATGGTTTTGATCCACATGACAAGATAGTTAATTCACAAGGCGAATTGTGGCATCCTCAATGTTTTGTGTATGTAATTAAGCTATTTTTCTTTTATGAAAATAATAAATTTATAATATTTTAGTTGTTCTCAATGTTTTCGACCATTTCCCGATGGTTTATTTTATGAATTTGAAGGTCGTAAATACTGTGAACATGATTTCCAAGTGTTATTCGCCCCTTGTTGTGGTAAATGTGGTGAATTTGTTATTGGACGAGTTATCAAAGCAATGTCAGCTGCTTGGCATCCAGCCTGTTTTTGTTGTGCTGTTTGTCACAAGCAGTTAGCTGATCGAGGATTTGTTCGTAATCGTAACCGTGCATTATGTCATGAATGTAATGCTGCAGATAAAGCTGTTTTATCAGGCAAACATGTATGCTTCAAGTGCCAGTATGTCAATTTTCTTTAATTATTTTTGGTTCCTATTCATTTTACATTAAAATTTTAGTGGAATAATTGATGAAAAACCATTAAGATTTAGAGGTGAAGTCTATCATGGTTACCATTTTAACTGTATGTCTTGTGGAGTGGAATTAAATTCTGATGCTCGAGAATTAAAACATAGATCAGGGTATACTGCCAATGAGATGGTAAAGAACTATTATTATAATAAGAAAAATTGGTACCAAATAGTCCTTTTGGACCATTAAAGTGATTCTCAGTTTCTCTTAAAATTATAAGTTTTTTGAAAATTATTTTTTGGTTTGTGTTAGTTACATATTTATTTCTATTTATCTGCTTTTATAAAATAATTCCTAGGTCACATCCCTTATATCCTATAGGGGTATCAACTTTATATTTTTAAACAGCAACATACATATTAAACTAGCTTATAAAATAGAAAATATAAGTTAAAATAGAAAAATATTAGTTATAAGTGATAAATATAGCAGCAACTACTTCTTACCTCCAGTCATTATTTTAAATTGTTAATAAATTTTGAAATATTGATCCAAAAGTTGATATCAATCAATTTTCTTAATTATATGATAATTTACTATTTTTTAAGCTAGTTTAATATGTATGTTAATATAATCACCTTGTATATTTACTTGAATCAATTATTAAAACATGATAGAGAGTAAAATTAGATCCAGCTTAACTTTAAATAAATCTGAATAATTAGATCTCTACTACCTTTTGGTAGAACAAAATATTTTCAGTCCTGCCAAACCCCTAGTGTGATTTCATAGAAGCCTAGCCTGGTCAATAAAAAATTATATACAATGTATTAATTATGTACAATTAATTTTTTTGTTTTTAAAAATGTTTGTTTGAATTGTGACTTCTTATAAGTATTTGTCCAAATATTCTAAGATTTTGTTACATTAACATAAGTGAATGTTTCCTCTATTTTATTTATTGTTAACTACATCATTCCTTTAGGTTGATACCCAATATGTTGAATTTACTATTAAATAACAAATTATTCAAAGAAAAAACAGCTTAAAATATGTATCCTCTAAGCATAAATATTCCTAATTTAATATGTATTAAACAAAATAATCAAGGCTAAAAATGTATTAAAGAAAATTTTGGTTAGTAACATGCATAAGTAATTCAAATTTATGGGAATGTATTTATTTACTCATTTTACTGTGGATCTGAAAGGGTTCTTTGTATAAATTTACAATTTTTATAAACCAATGGCTTAACATTTTTACTAATTGATAGAGTTCATTATCAAATTAAAATACAATACCGCTAACAATATGGTATGATGTTTATATATGTATTTAAAAATATAGAATGAATTGTATTGTCTGCGATGTCATGATAAAATGGGTGTACCAATATGTGGAGCTTGTCGGCGACCAATTGAAGAAAGAGTGGTAACTGCATTAGGAAAACATTGGCATGTAGAACATTTTGTATGTGCCAAGTGTGAAAAACCATTTTTAGGTCATCGACACTATGAGCGTAAAGGTCTTGCATATTGTGAAACCCATTACCATCAATTATTTGGAAATTTATGTTTCGTTTGCAATCAAGTTATTGCAGGAGATGGTAATACACTCAATACTAATACTATTTGATCTACTTTTTTATAATATTTTATTTATAGTTTTTACTGCTTTAAACAAAGCATGGTGTGTACATCACTTTGCTTGTTCATTTTGCGATCAAAAAATGACTCAAAAAACCAAATTTTATGAATGTGACTTAAAACCCGCATGTAAAAGATGTTACGATAAATTCCCTTCAGAATTCCGACGAAGATTACGCAAAGCATATGATAACACACCAAAAAAATCGACATCAGCTTAAATCATCCCATATTTTAGTAGTCTTATTAATATTTTTATTAAAATAGCTTACAAATTAACACTTCTAATAACAATCATAATTATTATATATGCTACTTTTTGATGTTTAAATTATACTTATAAATAATAAAATAATATTTAGTTTTGTTAGTTTCAAATAGCTAATATATTTTTCTAGGATTATCAAGTCATTGACTTTTTATAAACAAATAATTGGTTACTTACAATTTGTACACATTGTATTATTTTAAAAATATGATAGTGTATTTACTGATATAAATATTACTGCATTAATATATTATGTTATAATTAATAATACAATTATATAGTAAATAAAATATTTATTTTACCCAAAAAAATTGAAAATATTTTCAACTTCTGTATTTATAGAAACCTGATATATTTTATACAATTTTTTTTTAAACCTGACCCTCCAACTGCCCACAGGGGAGAATTTAAAATAGTACAATAGCACTCTTTCACAAAAGTCAATTTAGTTGAACTAAACTTTTTTAAATTATTCCGGATAGTCTACATTTTTTTTAATATATGTTATATTAAAGCTTATGATACATACTATAAGTTAAAAATAAATTTGCCTTGACACTTTATCTTCTACGTGCATATGACTGTAGAAGTTGAACAAATTTATTAAATATTTAATTAATAAATTTAAATGTATTCATATATAACACTTACATATCATAAAACTTGTAATTAAGGAAATAGGAGTTGATGTTTCTTTTGTAATTAAGCACAAATTTCTTAAAATTAAAGACTGTCTACAGATTTGTATCAAAACGTTTCTTATAATAGTAATTGTAACCATCTATTTTTGTCCCAACTATGTCACATCTACACTGTGGTACCATATTTTTAAATTTTATAATTTAAATCAAAATTTTAAAAAAAAGATGTCTTTAATATTAGATGGAGGGGCAAGTTCCCCCCTATTGACTGAGTCATGTAAATATTTTATCAAGCAATGCATAAAAATATTAATTATTTTATTATTGGTTTCTTTTAGTTCAATGTTTCTCTCAATTTATCAATCATACAGTATTTTTTTATGTTCATCCCTTTTAGCTTATTAGGGTATCAACTTTCATTTTTATAATAGCAATATTATAATAACAATACACATAATTAATTAGCTTATTTATTATATAATGATCTAATTAAGATAATCACTGGCCAATAACAACTTTTGGACCACTATTTCAGAAGTTAGTAATAATTTTAAGTAATGATTGGAGGTGAAGAGTGTGTGTTGCATTTTCAACCATACTCTTCCTGCCCCAAAGGAATAAACATGTCAATAACTTCAAAAATACTGGTCTAAAAGTTATTATTAATCAGTAATTTACTTAATTAAATCATATTCTGTAAAATAATATATTTTATGAATTCATTTTTGCAAGGAAGTATACTAATGAACATATATATTAGACAAAATATAAATGAAAACAATTGAAATTAATGGATTAATACTTAGCAGAACTGTGAACTATATTTATAATTTATATGAGTATTTCAAATATACTGAAATCTGAAGGTTATTCATAATAAGTTAATAAAATAATTTTTATAAAGGCTAGTTTAATCCCAGGACTCCTGTAATTATGTCTCTGGTTCAATTGCATTATTAACTTTTATAATAAATGTGCATACAATTCACAGCCTAGATAATTAATAATTATACAATATTAAACTACATTCATTGTACAGTATCAAGTTGTTTTAATAAGTCATTAGCATATTTTTCACTAAATTTCTACGTAAGTTCAATAAGTTATTTGAAAACAAAGTCCATTTTTAAATAAAGTTTAGCCAATCATGTTAATAGTTTTTTGTTACTGGATATTTCATACAAAAATTTAAATAATAAGTAGACACAACATATTGCTTTTTTTTATAGTTTAAACTGTATCATAATTGAAACCAAAAGTAAAAAAAATTGTTGACATATTGATTGAAATATTACCTAAATTTTAATATTAAAACATGCATTTATTACTATATTACAAAAAAAAAAAAAAAAATGCANNNGTCTTTTTTTTCTATAAAAAAAAAAAAAAAAAAAAAAATGCATAGACTAATATCAATTACTAATATTCATCATTTTTTTTGTTTCTTACCAGATTATATCCTTTAGGACTACATAAAATAGGTCATGATTTAAAATTTTCAAACAAATGATGACCAGTAATACTATTTTAACCTCAAATTTCAGCCTTTCTTATTTCAGTTATTTATTTACTTATTTCATTTTTTAATTTCCAGTGTTTTTTAACTAATCAAAGTTAGAAGACAACCCAATTGTTCTTAACCAAACTTTTGCGATTCAGCTTTATCTATTTTAATTTTTATATTAAATAAATAAATGAATTGTTAGTATTACCATGAATATAAAACATAAATGTTTGATAATATTATTACTAGAAAATGTTAAAATGTTTACGAAAAGTTTTTATTTTTTCTTTCACTTTCAATAGCATCTATGCTCTGAAGCTGGCGTAGAACATTATTCTGTGTCTTACATTCTTGTCAATACCACCGCTTTTGCACAACTGACCCTAAATACTTAAAACTTTCCACCTCTTCAATTACGTCCTCGCCTATTGTCACTGATCTCCTCACACTCCTGTATGTCACCTTTACCTTTAAATATCGGTTCCACAATACAATTTCTCCATTCATTTGGAATTTTCCCTTCTAATAAGATTTTATTATTAAAATTCCTTCAAGCATCTTATGCCAACATTGCCCAATATTTTCCATACTTCTACTGGCACTACATCTGGTCCTACTGCTTTATTCTTTTTCATTGATGCCACAGCTTCCCATACCTCTTTCTCGCTTTATATGAGATACAAATAGTAATATTAAAACTAATTTTTAATGTTCAAAAGCATGTATAATAGGGTGGAACGAAATATTGAAAATGTTGATAATTGAATTCTAATAGAAAAAAAAAGTTGCAGTTTAGTCTCCTGATTATGGGAGATAAAAAAAAAAAAAAATTTTTTTATATCTTCAGGTGCCGCAAGAGGGTTGAAAATTTGACTGTGAGGGTAATTTTTCCGTTTTTGTCACTTATCTTTTAATCTATTCTATTCACAGGAAAAATTATAGAATTAAACTTGTAGAACTAAATGTTTACCATGAAAAATGTTATTAGCAAAAAAGTCGTATGTATAATAGTCATTAAAATTAAAAAACAACACATTTTTATCTTTACCGTTGAAATCGTTTTTATTAGTTTATTTAAATATTGCAGACGAAATATTCAACATACAATAAAAATGTTCGTATAAAAATTGTTTAGAATTTAATTGTTTATAATTTTTGTTGTGTGTATCATATTTTTTACCAAACGTAGTTGTTTTAATAGAGTAATAGGGTGGATTGAATAACTAAATTTTGATTTTTAACTTTCTAATAGTTGGGGAAATATGTATTTTAGTTCCTATATATCACTTATAAAATTTCACTAGTCTAGTTTAAAATTAAGAAGTGCCGTAAGGCATTTGAAATATAGTAATATTGTTTTCTTATGATTACTGGGTTTTTCTATTTAAGCCCTATCTTATCTTAATAAGTTTATGATATGATAATATTTCATTGTCACTTCAATAAACGAACTTGATTTTGCATTTAATATCACTGTGCATTCGTACGGAGTCGTGTTTAGTTAATTTTATGCGCAACGTGTGTTAAATATTTGTTGAAAATGGCTGGTGTATTGACAAGAAATAAATCAAAATGTTTAATTTTTGGAGATGCTAAAGAACTTAGTAATAATGTATTACCAACTTATGAAGACGTTATGCAATATTATTTATATGTAAAACATCATCTTAAACTCAATATTACTTCAAAAGAGCCAAGTGTAAGCTCTATAGCTGAAATTGTAGCAACTAATATAGAAAATATATGGCACAAAGCATCAATTCCAATAGTATCATATAAATGTATTGATTTTAGTACTTGTATATGTGAAAAATCTCGAAAAGTTCCACATATTGAACAAATATTTATTAAAGATCAAAGAACAACCAGAAAAATGTTTATATCTTTAGTTGACATTTCAACTACTAAAAAGTTTCAAAAAAAAGCTATAAGAAAAGAAGTTGATGCAAATCGAATTGAAAGGCATAAGTTATTAAAAACTTATGATAAATCTAAATTAGATGAAGTTAATATTGAATTTGATGAATCTGTTGAAGTTTATGATGAATATAATAATTCTGACGAAGATTTTACAATAACTTCAAAATCATCAACATCAACGTCATCTGATAAAGANCTTCAAAACCATCAACATCGTCATCTAATATAAAAAACTCACAGATGAGACTTAAGTTACCGGCTCTAGCTTTGGCTTGCGATAGAACTGGAATTTCAGATGGATCAGCTGCTAAAATTGCAAGTGCTGTACTTCAGGATATTGGTATTATTTCAGTCGATAATAAAAACAGTGTTGTAGATAGAATGAAAGCCCGAAAAGCAAGAGAAAAAAAACGTTTAGATTTACAAAAACTAGAAAATGAACTTATTTTAGGATTATATTTTGATGGGCGTAAAGATAAAACTATAATAAATCATCAAGAGGGAACTAAATATTATAGAAAAATTATCACTGAAGAACATATATCACTTATTCAAGAACCAGGATCGAAATACATTGGCCATACAACACCAACAAGCGGATCTGCTTTAGAAATTAAAAATAGTATTATTCATTTTTTGGAAACAAATAATTTAAGTACTTCACAAATTATTGCAATTGGTTGTGATGGCACAGTTACCAACACCGGTTTTAAAACAGGAGTAATTCGTCAAATAGAAGAATATTTAAAAAAACCTCTGCAGTGGCTTGTTTGTTTACTCCATGCTAACGAGCTTCCCTTGCGTCATTTATTCAATCACCTAGATGGGAAAACATCAGGGCCAATTGGATTTTCCGGATCACTAGGCAAACAATTAGAAATATGTCACAAACTTCCAGTAGTTAAATTTGTTCGTATTGAAGGCAACTTACCTTTTTTAAAAAATGAAGTTGATTTAAGCAGTGATCAAAAATATTTGTTTGAAATATGTCAAAGTATTTCTAGTGGTAAGTGTAGTATTGATTTATCTAGAAGAAATCCATGGAAGCTAGCCCACTCTAGGTGGCTTACTACTGCAAATCGAATTTTATGTCTATATATTAGTACGAGTTCTCCAACAGAAAATTTTAACAGAATTTATTTTAAAAGTGTATGGTCCCATGTGGTTTCATATAAAAATTAATCCATTTTGTATATCTGGATCAAAACATCTTTGGAGGACCATAAAATTTTCACGGTATCTACCTAATAACTTATTAAAAATTATTGACCCTGTTATTAAACGAAATGCGTATTTTGGCTCACCTGAAAATATACTGATATGTATGTTACTCGATAATCGTTACGCCATCAGAAAAAAAGCTTTGTCCAAAATTATTAATGCTCGGCAGAATAAAAATGATCGATCGATTCGCTCTTTTGAAATCCCACCGTTAAATTTTAATGCTACAGACTACGTTGAACTGATTGATTGGGGAAAAAATCAAGTCACTGAACCTCCACTTACATCAATCATTGATTANCACTGAACCTCCACTTACATCAAACATTGATCAAGACACCTTAAGACAGGTATAATTTTTTGTTCACTTAATTTTTATAATAACTTAAATTTCAATTGTATTTTAGATTGTATTAAGTCACAAGAAGAACACCTTAGAAATTTTTTATTTACCTTGTCATAAACAAGCTGTTGAAAGAAGCGTAAAATTAGTAACAGAAACATCTGCAGCTGTATGCGGACAAGATAGAAGGGATGGTGTTATAAGAACTAGGATTGAGTCTCGTAGGATTATGCCTTATTTTAATTCCAAAAAATATTTTCAATTTAATTAAGTTAATGTTTTTACTTATATAAAAATTTAATACATTACAATAAATCAAAAATACATTTAAAACTCTTAAGTAATGTGTTCTGTAAATTTCGTAAAATTTTGTAATCATTTGAATATTGTGATTATTTATACCTACACCCAGAGAAAAACCTCGATCTATATAATAAATTCATGGTTCAATTTGATAAATATATCATTACTATTGAATCAATGATATATTTATCAATATGATATTTTTTTTTCTTGTCTTGAACAATAATTATTTATAAGAATAGTTATTTTGTTCGTATTAATAAAACATTATCATAAACCCTTGATAAAATTTCTCTTTCAATTTTGATTGAGGTTTTTCTTTGGGTGCATATTTGATTATGGACCACAACTTTCTAGTAATATTAGAATTTGCAAAATAAAATTTGTTTTCGTTCAACTCTACTATTAATATTCCTAAAAATCTATTTTTTTTTTTTAAGGTGATTTAAATAAAAAAATATCCGGTCGATAAAAAAATTTGAACCAATATTTTAAAAGATATTAACACTTTTATACTAAGTTGGAGGGAAAAAGACTTTTTTGCAAACTAATACTTGATTATAACAACTACGTTTGGTAAAAAATATGATACACACAACAAAAATTATAAGCAATCAAATTCTAAACAATTTTTATACGAACATTTTTATTGTATGTTGAATATTTCGTCTGCAATATTTAAATAAACTAATAAAAACGATTTCAACGGTAAAGATAAAAATATGTTGTTCTTTAATTTTAATGACTAAGTATTAAACATGCGGCTTTTTTGCTAATAACATTTTTTATGGTAAACATTTAGTTCTACAAGTTGAGTTCTATAATTTTTCCTGTGAATAGAATAGATTAAAAGATAAGTGACAAAAACGAAAAAATTACCCTCACAGTCAAATTTTCAACCCTCTTGCGGCACCTGAAGATATTTAAATTTTATTTTTTTTTTATCTCCCATAATCAGGAGACTAAACTGCAACTTTTTTTTTCTATTAGAATTCAATTATCAACATTTTCAATATTTCGTTCCACCCTAATGTATAATCCTGTTTTTTTTTTTATTATATATTATTAATAGTATTAAAATTCAAATTTAAAAAATACCTATTAGTAAATAAAATAATGCTGAGGTAACATGTATTAAAAACTTTTACATACGCAATTTTTTTTAATTTTGAACTAATTTGTTTAATTTATAAATATTATAATCTGTTTTTATTTAAAATACATTGGTTATTAAAAGGGTAGATATTTCAAATATCAAATAGGTACCATAATCTGTTTTCTTTAATATTTATTTTAAGCTATATCTTATGGCATGTCTCAGTGTCCCAAAAGTCTGCACACAGTGAGACACCATAACTATTAAAAAATAAAAGTTTTATAATTTGAAAAAGTGATTTAATTATTAAATTTATTGATGGGTATTTGAAAAATTTATTTATTTGCATTTATTATTATTATTATTAATTAAATAAATAATATGATAATTTTTGAAAAAAATATAAATTAATATAATAGTTTTAAACCTATATCCTTCCTCTTCTTTTGGAAATATTTTAATGATAATTGAAGAAATTTTTGGAAAATAGAAATCAGTTCCCCTAAAAACAAATATTTCATATAACATAAGTTTAATAAATAGAAATATTAAATTAATATAAAACTAATGGTCTAAGATTATTTTATCTAGTAACTATATGTTTACATGCACATAAACTATTTAACTTACACCCATACATTTTTAATTTATAATAAATATTTAAAATAATATAGTGTATATTACCGAGCTTTGCCTTGAAATAAATAATTTTTTAAAAGATTCGGACGTGTATTTTAAGCATCATCAGATAAATGTACATGGTTTAATTTTGCATCTATCAAAATAAAACGACCATAATTAATTGAATGCAGCAAGGTCGTAATAGACTAAAAGTAATACATATTAATTTATAATTTGTCATAATTAAAGAATATAATGTTATTAGTGTATTATCTGCAAAGACCATTCTATTGGTTTATATGTTCCATACTTGGAATTTGATTCAGAGATGAATATGAGGAAAATCTATTAGAATTAGATTTCACATTTACACTATCATTACTTTCATTACTATTTAAAACACTTCCTACATTGATAATTCCATCCAAATTTTTATATTCTGTCAAATGACAGCTACAATTATTTAAAAAATCACTTATTTATATTTAGAATAATAAAAGTGTAACAGTCAAAACAGCTAAAAGCAATAGTTAAATACTATAATTAAAAAAATGTACAAGTTATAGATATATAAGAACCTCAGTAAAGTTAGTATTGATTTCCATGACTGAAGTAAAACTGTTGAGTTACCATATTTTAAAAATTATAATTAAAATAACTTAAACGTATATGATTACGCTCCGAATTAACAAAGCACACAAAATAGGAAATCATGATTTTAAGTAAATATTAATTAACAAATTCTAGATTAGAGATTATGTAATATTATGTTTACAGTGATGTTTTGTCTGGTGAATATTTATTATTAGTGATTATTACTTATTTGCCCTTCTAAAAATAACGACTTTAAAATTAGTTGCTTACAATGGTATGTAGTATTTTATTTTCGTGCAGAATAAATGCAAAAAATTTAATGTTGAAAATTACGCAGTTTATGACTTTTCCATAATATGTAAATGATAAATTTTGAAACTCTATAAGTGGTGTTAAAATTATATTATCTTAATATTACCAAAAGAGCATAATAAATAAATAGTCAGAAACAAGGTGTAATAGTATCAAAGCAACAAAGTTTCATGTCACATTCAAGAAATTATTGATGCGTTAGATGAAATATTATATACTACACATGATCCGCTAATTAAAAATCACACTAATTCATTAAATTCGGAGATTAGTACAATAGAAATCCTTATGAGTTTATATATTTGGTATAAATTATTTGTATACTACAGCATAGTAGTCGAAGAATCAACAATATCTATTGATGTAATTAACTTTATGAAGAAAAGTAATGGAGCTATTCCGAACTTAGCCATTGCTCCTAGGATTTTATTATGAGTCCCAATAACTTAATCTACTACAGAAAGCAGAATAAATACAAGAAATTAAAATTGAGTGTTGAAAATTACGTAGTTTGATAATTTTCCATAATACGCAAATTGTAAATTTTTTAAATTCCGTAAGTAGCGTGTTAAAATTATTTCTCCATCATAAAATTTTCATCAGATGTTTTAATTGCCTAAAGGAAAGTACTATGTAAATTTGAAAAAATTCGTTCAGTCACTTTTGTACAATGAGATGATAAAGTTGGCTATTTTCAGCAAACCTTGCATGTTCAAGACCGTAAAACGATACAAAAAAAATTATAAATCGATTCAAATATGATATGGGTTAAAAGAACATTACAAAAAATTTCAGAAAAGAAAAAAAAAATTTTAATTAAAAAATTTTTTGATCTTCAAATTTTGCTATTAAAATACTGCAAAATTTATTAACTTAAAAATGAAATTGAAGTACTATTGAATATGAGTAAAACAGTGCTAGATCCAAAGTGATAGCTTATTTGGATGTGAAGTTATAGGCTCTAGAACATAGGCTGTTTTTTCATGTTTTTAATTATAAAAAATGCACTATCTGGTAAAAAAACAATAAAAAAATATATATATATATTACTTTTGTTGTCAATGACCTTTAAGAAGTCTATGATATAAATTTCATAAATTTCTGAACTATACTAGCACACACATTTGGTGATTTCACATGGAATGACCCAATAACACTCAGTCTGATAAAATCAAAACAGTTCTAATATTATAGATTGGCGTATAGTATTTATATTACAATAACAATTTTAATATTCACGTTTACATTTTATTTTTTTTTAGCTGATATTGACTTGTGTTCATATCAAATAATCTGTATTTACGGTGACTACCGTGAAATGTCAGAATAAATGAAAATAACCATAAGCTTGACATTTTAGCTTCAACGCCCCTATATATTGTTAAAACAACACCGAGATTTCTATACGTGTATAACAATTAAATTTAAATAATTTGTGACATTATATAAATAATTAATTTTTTATCATATATACTGGATTTTAAGGAATTGTTCAATGAAGTATTAGGCTAAAATAATTGTAATTTTTCGAAAAGCGGTTAATCATAAATTTATATATCAAAAGTCTAGCGACGAAATGTCCTAGACCCCAATTTTTACTAANCATAAATTTATATATCAAAAGTCTAGCGACGAAATGTCCTAAGAGTATTTTGGACAACTGTAGTTCTTAGAAAAAAATTAGTTATTTAGGATTTGAGAAGTAAGATGTAATAAATTATCGATCAGGATCGGATTACTGAATAAAATAAGCATTAATAATGTAACGATTACCACCGGTCTTTTACCCAGAGGATTTAAAATGAATCTATTGCTGTTGATATCAAACTACAATAATTAATTTACAGAACTTTTATAATTAGGAGGGTGTCTTCGTAGTTATGATAAGATTTCATACAAACAACCTTTAAATAATATTTATACAAACAAAAGTAATTATAATTCGATCCGACCTGCTAATCACGTGTTATTTCTCGCGTACCCCGTCGTCTATGGCCTTAACTAGATTGTCGTAATGCATTCACCCCACCCCGCTCACCAAACTACTGCAACACTATTCCTGTATAATTTTATTTTTGGTTTTCGTACCTATACAAGCGTGCATGTCATCAACATTGTATATATATATACATATAAACAAATTTTTATTGTTTATTAGATATAATCATTTAAAGATTCAAATCTTTTTGAGTTAATATACATGTATAATACAAAAGGGATTACAAATACAGGTAGCTAATTGGTTTTTTATGACGATATTCGCAGGTATATAACCTTTATTATCAACGGTAATAAGACACATTGTTGCGAGTTTATAAATACACTAACTGGCAATACAGAAATTGTATCTATTGATAGTCATAATTATCATTAAACACTCCGTGACTGTGACAGCGATGTCATAAAAAACTAATAAGTAAAATACATCGAACTAAAAAGTTAAAAATAATTTTTGAAATAAGCTAAAAACAATAATTAACGAAAAATACTAATATTATTTTTTAAATTTTTAGTTTAATGTGCTTTAAAAGCGTGTGTTTTTTTTTTAAACTATATTTATTTTTAATTAAAAAACGAAAAGAATTATAATAGGCAAACGACCTCATGTACTTAATTTACGGTGGGTAATCGAAAACCGCATATAGTAACACCACTTCGCACACTCAACAAAGCGTGACAACTGCATGGGTTTTAAATAGTGATGGGCATAATCGAGATATATAATCGAGATATCTCGATTATGAAAATAATCGAGATATTTTGATTATTGAAATCATATCAATTATATAATCGAGATATTCTGATTTTTTTAATAAATAATATTAGAATAATATTGATTATTCTATAATCGAGTGATTATTTCTAATGATTTCTCGTTTATTATAAAAACAATGATTTCTTGATCTTGAAATGTATATAATCGAATAAAAGTTATTTCGAATGATGTCCATGAAACGATGAAACGAGAGAATACTATTTTTAAGTTTTTATTTAGCATAAATTATAGTCGAATTATTATTAAATTGTTGACTTCGAGTCTTATTTTCAACTCGTTCAATCGCTACTCATGGCAACACCTTATCTGTCACATTTTTGGGAAGTATGTGACGATTAGAACAAAGTTTTGTCCTGAACTGGCTAAACTACTGAGTTCTGATTCTCTCACTAGTTGTGAATTTATGAAAAATCAATTAGGTGTTTTAATTATGATGGTCAAGCAGGCTATTGCTACCTTATCTTATGTTTTTATTTTTAAATTTGTTATCGGTTTTTTTAAAATATAGGTAATAATTATTAAATAAAAAAAAAAACAACTTGTCTTTTATTTAAAGCACTTATTAATAATGCACTATTAAAATATTATTGTTATTATTATTCCTAAATTATAGTTTAATATATCAATTATAAATAAACACCAACAAATAAAAAAAGCAAAATTAAATTAATAATTATTTATTATAGGTATATTTATTCATACTACTTATAATTTTTCGATTCTCTCGATAAATAATAATAGTTGATTATTCTTATCATAGGAGCAGACGATTTTAACTTCGAGTGATTTTTCGAGAGATTCACTCGATTATAAAAATGTCTCGATTACTAATCATTCGATTATCGAAATCATTCGATATTATGCCCATCACTAGTTTTAAACGTCACCGTCACAACTAGTCGTTGGAAAAAGCTGGTGTCAAAAACAGCTGATAAGAACCAGTTGTCAGCTGTATCTACATATCTTGATAGCTGTATCTACATCACACCATATCTACCGGCTTAAACAGTTAATAATAAACCAACTAGATGATAGTGATGGGAAAAAATAACAGTAACAGTGACTTGAAACAGTTACTGCCATTACAATCTGTTACTTGGAAAAAATAATAACAGTTAATATTATTTTATTTTTTACACAAGGTGGATTCATTTGATCATTGGCGGCTCGTGGCTTGGACGATCGCACCCATACTAAAATTAATTAAAAGAAGAAAATTCATTGTATATTCATAATTCTATATTTTTATTAAAAATGCAAATTTTTAAATAGTAAAATAGTTATAGTACATTTGTCGTGTGTTAACATTAAAGTTGTTTCCCTCAGTAAATACAGGTATGCATGCACACACGAGCAGTGTTTGGACGACCGACAGCGTCGCCAGAACAATATTTTGAAATGTATATTATAAACGAGGCACCGATTCATGTGTATAAATTACATTTAATTTGACAATTTTTTATATATATAACTAGCAGTATTATATTCAAAGTCGCACCCTCACCACCAGGACCCACGAGCCGCTACTGCATTTGATTGTAAATTCTCCAATTTCCACTGAGCACAATGCTTATTGTAACGGCAGGTTATTTCAAATGATACCAATACTCAAAGCAATATTTTATTATATCCATGTGTATACATACGAAAAGACACCAAAAATTTAAATAATAGATACAAATATTATTAAAAAAAAAAAAATTAATATTAAAGGTTTGGCCCCCTTTAAATATTTTTTGTGTAAAGTAAGACGGAATAAGATGACAAATTAAGTATTTATCAAAATCAATCAGTTATAGTATCACATCCTAACAAAAAATCATCTTACGATACACTTTGTTACTCGACCGTATGTTTTCAATATTAAATATTAATAAACCCAACCTACAAATTTTGTAGGCTTGCTCATAACTATTAAAATTTTCCTCCGTATATCTATGGGAGCCTATTGCTTCTCCGAGAAACCCCTAAAAACGGTCCTGTATACAGAATAGATTTGACGAAGGGTTTTAAGGAAACTTGCACGTAGCACACATTTTTGGAATCCTCGGACGTCAATAAAAAAAAAAAAAATCAACCTCTTAAACGTTTTAATGATCTTCGCAAATCATAGATGCAACTAAAGGGGCTAAGCAACCCCTCCACAAATAAAATTAGACGTTATATTAAATATAAATATATTGGGATGGACGTTATGATTTTTACCATAACCTTCTCACCATATATTATGTACGACTTTGTGCAAGTACTTTAATTTTTAGAGGGCTGTTTAACATTGTTTATGCACTCCAATCATTTGAAAATTAAAGCTTAAAAAATAATAATTATTTTTTAAGTTGTAAAATTCATAAATATATAAAATTGTTGATTAAAAATTGCTTGGAATATTATAAAAAAAAAATTAAATTGGTTTATCATCGATCACTAAATTTTTCTTAAAATAATAATGATCTTCATAATATTTTTTTTTGGCTTTGATAATTAATGTAATATTAATTTAAAAGTGCTTATATATGTTTTACATACGCCTCTAACCCTTATAATATTACTAATTAAATTTTATTTAAATAGCATATAAAATAGACAACTATTTAATTTTTGCTTGAAGTGCTTGAGGATATATCCATGAAAGCTTTAACACATTCATAACTATTTAATTACTTAAATAACGGATCGATAACAATTTTTGAAACTGTACTACGTAACTTATTAACATATTTATACTTAGGAGAATAACAGTATGCAATCGACAATGTGTAATGATAAAATTATATCACAAGAGAGCAATTCTAGAATACTAAATTGAACACTAAACAATGTATTGACGACAAATACATTAATTATTTAGAATTCGATGGACAGATATTTGAGAAAATTAATATTAAAATCAAATGAGTTAGGTAATAAGAGCCACGAATTCAAATAATCGGCTGAACAATACTAAAGTGTCAATAATGTTTAATACAAAGTATATATTGCATGAGAAAATGTAACTCGGCGGCCAAATTGTAGTATAGAAAAAAAGATCCTGCATTACACAATAGTCACTCAGTTGCGTTCATTTGTGTCCCATGGGTTAGAAATAAGTTCATAAGCAAACTGGCAACATTGCTTCCATAAATCTGTATAATTAGAGGGGACAGAGCATTGAATTCATTCTTAACGCTTATGAATGTCAGACGTTGCCAGTTTGGTTATTAACTTACATTTCATTTGAATTTGTCGCCGTTATTAAAATGTCTGTTCCATCTGCTGAAAACGGTTGTTTGAATTTGTCCCTCAAATAAACGAAAATTATTGCTATTAATAGACTGTCCGGTTGAGTTATTTTTCTATTTGTTATTTATCGCCTATTAGTATTGTAAATAAATTGTATTTATAAAATGTATGCTGTTTATTATGTTGGCTTAGACAATTTTTAGTAGAAATTATTTAAGCATCAATTTTACTACACTAAAGTTGTTCTTTTATGTTCTTCTTTTTAGCAGAAATATTTGCTATGTATGATAGAAGTTTGAATTTTTTTTTTATTTAATATAATTATACATATAATATAATTTATAATAATTTAATCGGTTATGCACTAAAATTACTTTTAATTTAAAATTTAAAAATACAATTTTTTTATTTCAAAACTGTAAACTTAATAAATGTATTACACTGTTATACAAGAATTGCATGAAATATTACTAAACATATTTATGTTTTTCAATTAGCTTTACACAGTAATCGGTTTAATATGGACCACTTAATTACTCCTTATGTTATAATAATCTTGATAATAATTTTTTTTGGTTTTAATTATTAATTTATAAGTGGTTAAATATTTTATAAGTCTGTCCTTTATCCCTTAAAGACACCAACTTAATTTTTTTAAATGCATCATACGTATTTAATTTGCTTATAAAATAGAAAATGTCTAATTTAAAAAATAACTAGTCCATAATAGCTATTCGACTTCTTCGGAAATTAGCAAGTTTTTATAGCTGACGGATAACAGAGTGTGGTCGTGAAATAATGTTAAGAGATAAAAATAGTTACACCAGATTACTTATACACTAAGTTGAAACTATATAACAAATTGGCGACAAATTTATTGATTATTTTTAATTCGATGGACAATATTTGAGAAAATAGATTCTGAATACTTACATGAAGTAAGAGCGACAAATTCAAATAACCGGTTGAACAAAATATCATAAAGGTATAGTAAAGTGAACATATTGTACGACATAATGTAATTTGGATATCAAATGGCAAGATAAACGGTTCTTATTTCACCCAATAGTCACTCATTTATGTCTCCGGCCCGAAATGTAGAAATAAGCTTATAAATAAACTAGCAACGTGGAAATTATAAGCGTAAGACGTTTTTAA